>NC_035446.2:86891438-87209620 GCF_002127325.2 Helianthus annuus | reverse complement strand
TGTCCAGCCAACACACCCCCGTGCCCACCAAAAGATTCCCTTCTGATCCTTACGTCAGAATACGGAAAAGCTGTGTCAGAATTCCATCTGCACACGGGGCCGTGTCCAGGATGCTGTCATTTTCTATAAATGCAGCCAAGAATTCTGCACATTTGGACCAACTTGGGACAGAGATTTGAAGGAATCTTCTCTCAACTATCCTAGGTAAGTTCTAAAAGAAGTTTCCAACAACCCATCTTGTCCTTTCCTCTCTTAACCATTTCCTTCTTCTTCATCTTTCTCCAAGAACCTCCATTAAAGTTTGAATTTTTCAAGCTTTGTGGTAGGGATTGATGAGTTTTGTGCACCACCAAGGAATCTTGGTAAAAATATGTTGTATAACATTGTTTTAAGTTACTAATGTTTAAAAAGACCCAACAAGTTCAGAAAATAACTTAAAACTTCAAGTTTCCTTGCTCCAAAACTCTGCAGAAAGATGAACACGGGGCCGTGCTCATTGAGCACGGGGCCGTGTCCGGTCTACTGTCTCAGCAAATAAACTATCTTTAGTTTGTTTTTCGTAGAATGTCGAGTGAAAACAGCGAAACAACTTCCGTGCATTCATCAGACAACCGAAGAGGAAGGAGGCCCTCCATTGAATCTACACTTGTGCATTATGTAATAGCATTAAGGGAGGCTCTCCACGAAATGACGTCAGTAGAGGAGGTCTTAATCGACCGTATTAACGATCTTACGGTGGGAATCGAGAGTAGCTTCCAAGAGATTAACCTCTTGCACCAGAGGTTAAATATTCTTGTAACACCCCCGATGGAACCGGTCCTCCCTCAATAGGATTGGAACCTAGCGCTCAGAGTTAACAACCCTACCGGGTGGGATGATTTTCCGGCGGAACCTCCCATGGAGCATCAACAAGAGATCCCGGTGGAAATCGCAACTCCTCAAACTAACGCTAATGAGCCCTCTTTTCTCCTTCCAAGGGAGGTGGAGGAGTGGCTCGCCGACATATGAGGAAAACCACACCCGGAAGAAGGAGTTCTATAAGGCCATATCTAACCAAGATTACTAGCTTCTTGGAAATTTTGCTAATTAAAATAACGTGTAGGCTAGAACTCCATGGTTTAATACTTCTTTGTTTTCTTATCTAGCTTAATATAAATTTAGGACTATGTAACATCTCTCTATGGTTTTAATGGAATGATGGTTTAAGGTTTGAATGGTTCATAATAAATAAAACACACTCATGGTGGTAAAGGATGATAAGGGAAACGAGAAACATGACCCCATGCACAAGAACAAGGCCACCCGTCGACAATTTCTCCATTACAGAAGGTTCAACACGGGCCGTGCCCAGCCAACACGGCCCCGTGCTGAACCCCCTGCAGAAAAATGCCCAGTTTAGGTAACTGGGCACGGGCCGTGTTCAACAGACACGCCCCCGTGTCCAGGCTTCTGTTTCTTTTCTTTAATTATCGTTACTGGCACCTGAACACGGGGCCGTGTCCGGTCCCCACGGGGCCGTGTCCAGACTGCCAGTAACATAAATTTTTGCTTTTAACACCATGTTACACATTCAATCAACCTAAAAATTTATTTTTGGGACACATTGAGGACAATGTGTAATTTAAGTGTGGGGGGATGCTAAAACCTTGAAATTTTGCAAGTCCTAATAACAAGCCTTACACAAAACTCTATTGGAACCGCTAATCACCCCAAATTTTTTTCAAAAAGTTTTCATTTTTTTTACTTGTCTAAAGTTTAAGTTGGGAATTCTAAGACTAATAAGGTTATATTTTTACAAATTTACAACCGATAGCGTCGTGATAAAAAGAACTAACATAAGAAAATTATGAAACGGCATGACAAGCTTAGTTAAAATTCGATTATATATACTTGATCACATAGAAAAACCCATTCCCACAAAAAGTGAGTTTTGAGCCTTTATTGAGCATATAAATACACATCTTTAAGCTAAATGCTCATTTTTCGTTTCTTGTGTGAATAGCCGCTTGGTTCTTACGACTCTAGAACTTGCCACGACAATTCATTCCCGGTTCTTACCAACTTAAACCCAAGTAAGTAAATGATGGAGGCATTAGGACTAACCCCCTTTTTCTTTCAAAAGCATTATTTTTATTTTTCTTTTCACCTATCCAAGAACTCCCCCTAGTTAACCCCTTTGAGCCTAAACCCTTTCATTTCTTTACCCTAAAACCTTTTTACCCACCAAAAACCCTTTTTATTTTTACCCGTTATTTTAGTAACAAGCTCGGTTTTCGTGTGACTACTTAAAAAAAATGATGATGATGAAGTTAGAAATAAACAAACAAAGCTCTTAAAACAAAAGCTTGTTTGAAGAAATACTTCATTAAGAATAAAAAAGTCACTTAAACAAAATGTTTTACGAAAACCGACGTTTTTTACGCTTTTCGCCCTTTTACTAACCACTAACCCAACTACCCACCTTTAGCCCAAGCCTTTACCCAAAAAGTCCTCTTGATATTTACAAAGGTAAAAAGTTAAAAAGGAGGAGGATCGATTGCTTGGCAAGCCTATGGTAGGAATAAGTTCCATGCCGCTCTCGAGTGATTCACTAAAAATACACCTTCGGCCGAGTGTGAGTGATTTCTCCCGTGAGGTATGTGAACTTGTATATAAATGGAATTTTAAAGAGGCATGCTATGCCCAAATAAGTAATTTCTCCTATGAAACGTTCTAAATAAATCATAACGAATAGGATTGTAAATAAATAAAAATAAAACCCAATAAAGACCTTGGATTCTCGACACTCTATGACAAGCCAAAACCTTCTCTTCTACCTATTCCATTTGGGAGTGAAAGCCACATAATAAAGAGTTTTGCTTGAGGACAAGCAAAAATTCAAGTGTGGAGGTATTTGATGTGTATAAAATGCAACATATAAATTACATCAAATAAGGCATAAAACTAACCCTTTTTAAGTACTAATGTTGGAAAAAGAGTGTTTTTGTCTTCCTTTTGTATTTTCAGGATTAAATGAGCTCAAATTAACAAAAGAAGCAAAAAGACAGCTAATTCTAACATAAATACAAGAAAAGGAACATAAGTGGATTGCCCGACCCCTCGACAGCATCCTCCCAAGCAAAATAGAGAAGGCAGAAGACTGACACGCCCCGTGCTCAGCCAGCACGGGGCCGTGCCCAAGAAGCAGCAGAAAAGACAAACCTATAGAAGCTTCTATCGCCTACCACGGGGCCGTGCCTAGCAACACGGGGGCGTGGCGAAAGTACAGCAGGCGCATTAATTGTAATTGCGAATTACAATTAATGAAGAGAGAAAGTGTCAGACAGACATGGGGCCGTGCCCAGCCTTCTGTTCAGCCTATAAATAGGAGTGCTTGGTTTCATTGCAACTCATCCCTTGGCACACCACCTCTCTCACACTTCATCCACCACCCACCACCACCATAACACCATCATCCACCACCATCATCCAATGTCCATCATAGAGTGTGTGAGTCGTCTCGGGATCCAAGATTGATCGTAAGAGTTCTTGACAATCAAGGCCATGTTTGCCTAAGTCTCTTACATCACTTGGTGAAGACAAGTGTTTAGTATAATACTTTTTATTTTTAATCTTTTGCACTTTTTATTTGGTTTTGTATTAATGACTTTAATAACTAGTTGCTTATGTTGAAGGTGATCTTTCCTTATCGTTTGTCCGTGGTGTCTTGGCATTATTTTACTGTCTATATAAAATAAAAGATTTTCACCATTCATATCTCCACGGTCTATATGGAGGTATGTTGGCTACCTGGTCGGGGGTTAAGGGAACGGTTTGGTAAGGGTCTTGCCCTTGTTCAGCGTTTAGAGGTCCTGCAAGGGACCTGGGTCAAATTTTGTAGGATCTCCTTCAATACCCATAGGTATTGGATGGCGGGGATCCAAACTCTTTGACCCCCTCATAAGTTAACTACTATTAATACTATAACCCGGCTATTTAGGACTGTATCCCTGCTGACTCAGACTACTTAGTCGAGGGTAACGTCACCTCCAAAAGAGGGGCCTACCATAATTTGCATTAATAACTTAATTCATTATCTTTCAATAATCCGACCCTTTAGGATTGTATCCTTGCTGACTCAAACTACTGGGTTGAGGGTAACGTCGCCTCCAAAAGAGGGGCCTACTACAATAACTAAGATAATCTCTTAAACAAGTGCAAAAGTGCAAAAATAATCAAAGGTTATACTAATACACGAGTCGGATCCAAGTGATTCATCTTGTCTATCTGTTTTTATTTTTATTTTATTTTTCAGCATTTAGTTAGTTTTTATTTTCTTAGTTTAAAAATCTTTTCTAACATTTTTAATTTGATTAGACGTTGAGGATAAACCGGTACTAAAAGCTCTTGTGTCCTTGGACGACCTCGGTATCTTACCAACACTATACTACGTCCACGATGGGTGCACTTGCCCATATGTGTGTTTAGTGTTAGTGAATATCGTGTTTTATAAATTTAAAACTTGGCTAAAAGTGTAAAAAGGGGCTTAAAATATACATCTAAAACATATACACACTAGCACGCATCAGTTAGCCATAAAGTGTTGGTGCATGTTTTGTAACAACAGCTTAATAGTTTGTTTATTTAGTCTTTGGATATTTTGTATTGGGCTTAGCATATTGGTTAGGGAGTTATTTCTGTGTAATGGGCTTGGAGAATTGCCTGGCCCAGACCAAAGCCCATGTGCAAAGCTTGTGATATATAAACAAGGCTTAGCATTAGGGTTTAGGTTACACACTTGGAGGGTTTGAGAGAGAGTTAGAGAAATCTGCAGAGAGTGGCTGAGAGATTTCGGGTGGTCTTGAATTGATTTTAAACTTCGTGTTGGATAATCAATAGAAGACCGGATTGAAAGTGTATCGTGTTCTTGATTCTTGTTCTACTCGTTTTCTGGGAAATCTGATCTAGGGGATTCCGCACTCTAGGTTGGATCGACGATTCTGTTACGATCCGCACGGATTAGGGGACCTACAATTGGTATCAGAGCGTTAGGCTCTTGTTTAGCTTGGTTCAGAATCGTTTTCTGCAGAAAAATCGAAGTTTTGGACGCTTTTGACGGCTGTTCTAGGGTTCTGCTGGTGATTTTGGATAAATCGCTTGGATTTCGGACAAAACAGCATCATTTCGGACCAAAATACTTGCATTTCGAATCAGAACAAGCAATTTCGGATAGAAATCAAGCAATTTCGGACCATTTCGGATCTCCTGATTGCATTTCGGATCTCTAGACTTGGATTTCGGATATTAAGGACTTGCATTTCGGACCAGAATTCAACCATTTCGGATCAAACTGTTGAATTTCGGACCAGATTAGTTGCATTTCGGATCATTCATAAGGATTACGGATCAATTCGGTTTAAGGAGGGTTCATTTCGGATAAAAAAGTCTAATTTCGGATCAATCCTAACCATTTCGGATTGTCATTTCTGATCTAGGACCATTTCGGACCCTTTCTGTTCATTTCGGACAAGGTGGAATTTTTCTTGGCTTGCGTAAGAAAATTTTCACTGTTTTGTGTTTAGAAAACTATCTGTAACTCATCTCAAGAAACCGTTTGCACCGTTGGAATCCTTGGATTTTTAGGACAAAAAAAACAGTTTTCGGAATATTTTTGGTAATTTCGATATTATATATGACTGGAATCGTAATTTCGAGACGAATCTAACGGTATAATTTGGTAAAAACAGTTTGCGGAATATTTTTGTACGGTTTTACCAGTTTGCTTATGGTAAAAGCTCGACAAGGACCAGTAGAGAAGTTAGATTTGGATTTTGATTCAGGTTACCAAAATCAATTTAAACTTTTACGCTATGTGATGGTTAAAATGGATAAGGTCAGTGAGACTGTTAAGAATTGGCCAAAGCTTACAAATATTAAAGAATATGCTGATTGGAAAGAGAAGTTTGAGTTGTTTATGAAGAGTGAGGATTTCAGAATGTGGTGTTGTATGATTGATGAATATGTTGCTCCTACACGTCATGTTGAAGGAAGAGTTAAGGTGCTTTCTTATGAGAAGATGGATGAATCTGAGAGACAGGTGGTTGATGCTGAGAAGAGAGCTTTAGCAGTGATCAAGAAATCCTTACCTGAGGGCATTAAGCATACCTTCAAGAACTATGGGAATTCTAGAGATCTGTGGGAAGCTTTGGAAAAACGTTATCAGATCTCTTCAAAAGTAGCTGAGCTTGCAGCTGTGAAGATTGGAGAGGAAGCTGCTGAGGTAGAAAAGAAGAAGGAAGCAGATGAGGAGAATGCTGAAAAGGAAGGTGCAGAAGTTTCAAAGGGCTTAACTGATATGAATGGACTTACAACAGAAGTGAAGGTATCATCAGAATCTGTAAGTCATACATGTCATAATTGCACTGAACTACAGGGTAAAGTTAACAAACTATCGGAGCAAAACAAAATTTTGTTAGCTGATTTGGAAAACCAAAAAGAGTTAAATGTTCTTTTGATTAAAAGAGAGTCAAATTGTTTAGATAAACTCAAATCAAATGAACAGGAAATTAGCAGTCTAACAAGCAAAGTCAATGAACTGTTACAGGTCATTGATTTAGCTCGTGAAACTGTGAAAGAAAAGACTAACGAGCTTTCAGAAAAGTGCACAGAATTGGCTGATGCACAAGCCAAAATTATAGAACTTCAAGGGAAGTTAGACAATTTTGGGAATTCTTCGTTAGTCAGGACTCATATTAAAAAAGGTTTAAAAAGGAGTAATGATAAAACAGGGGTGGGGTATACTAAAGCTTCATCTTCTGGAAATCAAGACTACTCATTTTTACCGACTGAAGATGAGCTAACTGATTTTGTAACCACTGCACAAGTAGTAGTGGATCCGATAGCTGTGGACTTGCCAAATAGTCCAGTTTCTTTGAAAGAATCTGTTGGGTCTAGCAGTACACCTCATAAAGGGGATGAGGATACTGAAGACAAAAAGACCAACACATTTAAAAAGGGATCTAACAAAAAGAAAGCTTATAAGAAAAGATCCTGTTTTAAATGTCACAACAAAGGGCATGGGCGAGTTGTTGTCCTTTGAAGAAAGGTAAACAAAAGGTTGATGAAGTTAAGGATGGGAATCAGGTTGGGTCAAGCAATAATGTAAAATCAAGTTGTCAGACAAAGAAACCTGAATTTCAATCTAAACCTTCCACTTCGAAAAGATTTGATAGACCGAGAAGTATTTCTCCACAATTTAGTCATTATAATGGTAAATCAAATCGATTTCAAAGTCAAAATAGAAATTTTGGATATCAAACTCGATGCCAAACTGCTGGTAAACGAAATTTTCAAAGAAGAAATGAACATAGGGGTTTTAGTAACTAAAATGTTCAACAACATCCAAAATTTTTCCAAAATTCATGGTATGATAATGGGAGAAGAAGGTTTCGAGATAATAATTTCCAAAGGTCGGAAAATCCGAGAGTTTATTGGAATTCTTGTGATCAAAGACCTAGTGGAAGTTATAAATCTTGTTCAACAATGGGTAAGCAATCCAAGACTCCATTGAGGAGTGATGGATATTAGATGGATGTTCCTGTAATGGATGAATCTGGAAAACCTAAGACTGTCAGGGCTTGGGTTCTCAAGACTAACTGAGTTGTTGAGTGAATGCAGGATGACCAAGAAGGACTGTTGTTGTGTTCGACAGTGGTTATTCCTGTAAAGCATCTGAGGTGAATAGTCGGTTAACATGGGTAACGAACTATTTACTTCTGTGATTGTTTTGATTATTCTAAACTTTAAACGTGAAAACTATTGTCAGATTTAAAGTGGGGAGTCTATTTGTGTTTAAAATTTGTGTTTTTGAGTCTTACTCCATAAAAACAAAAATTTAGGGGGAGAAATTCCTCTAAGCCAAAAAGAGTTTAGATAGTGCGCGTGTTTAGGGGGAGTAAGTTATAATTTTTTAAAAAATACAAAAACATAAAAAAAATAGAAAATCAAAAATGAGTTTTCATGGTGTGAAAAAGAAGAAATGATAGTACATCGGCAAGTTAGACTGTCACACTCAAACTGAATTAAATTGCTTAAGTGTGATAGCAGGTTTATCATACGATGTACCAGTAGGCGAAAAGCATGAAATAATCAACTTACCAATGTGATATAAACTTAAATGCACTGAGTATGAGTGGGGAACACATCAGTGGTGTATGGTTTAATGACCTTAATTCTTGCGTTGATAGATTGCCAAAATCTGAAGTTTTGGGTCTTTATACTGTTATTTCATCTAGGGATATCAGGGGTGTCCTTCTGCTGCATCCAGATACATGCTGACCTAGACACACCCAGGATATCTTAAAAGAGCTAAAAATGCCAAAACCCTGAAAATGAAGAAGCTCTCATAGAGAGTCATTCAAAAAGTGCAAAATGCATAATTCGTACCAAATAATGGTATTTGTCTTAGCCCTCGTTAGATATTTTGGTCTCTCTGCTGTACGGAAGTACTGACCTGTTCACCAATTATCTAAACGTTGAAAAACAAAACGGATGAATTCAGTATACCCACCTACTACGATGAATCTTTATGCATACCTTGATCGCAGGGGTACATCCTGAAGTGGGACACGCTCGTATTTCGGTATAATAATATTACCTTAACGTATCATACGGTAATGGTACTTGAAATGTTCATGCATTTTATTTAAGTGGACAAACATACTGGTAATCGTCTTGAACTGCTTTTCACGAAAATTACATAAAGAATTGTCTAATTGTGTGAAACAGTTTGATTTTACTGATATGATCTTCTTGCACATGATTCTCACAAAAAGAAGTATTGTAAATATTTTTGAGTTTAGTTTAGTTTGTTTAGTTTGTGTTGAACAATATCAAAAATACCAAAACGATTTTCCTTTTAAAAGGTCTCCCATTTTGAACTGACAGGTAGTAGTTTTTGCATGATAAGATAAAATATTGGTTTATCTTTAAATGTGAAAAAGGCTAATGGTTTTTCGAGATACTTGCTTGTGTTTCTAAACAGATTGATGCAGTTATCAAAATGAAGTGCAGAATACAAGTAAAGTGTAGATTGAGAGTGAAGTGAAGATGTGTGAAGATGCATGGTAGGATCCTTCTACTACTTTGCAGAGAAAGAGAGAGATTTGGAGATACTTGCTTAACCAAAGATTGCTAGTTCGCTGATCTACAACGAATGAAAGTTTTAGAGATTGGAAGCATCAGTTAAGGGGGAGTTTGTTGATGTCAGAAACTGTGTAGCTGACGCTATCCAAAGACCAAAATACTGCAAGATGTTTGAAGACAAAGTTACACTATGAAGCTATTGTCAAGGGGGGGTTTGTTGGTGCATGTTTTGTGACAACAGCTTAATAGTTTGTTTATATAGTCTTTGGATATTTTGTATTGGGCTTAGCATATTGGTTAGGGAGTTATTTCTGTGTAATGGGCTTGGAGAATGGCCTGGCCCAGACCAAAGCCCATATGCAAAGCTTGTGCTATATAAACGAGGCTTGGCATTAGGGTTTAGGTTACACACTTGGAGGGTTTGAGAGAGAGTTAGAGAAATCTATAGAGAGTGGCTGAGAGATTTCGGGTGGTCTTGAATTGATTGTAAACTTCGTGTTGGATAATCAATAGAAGACCAGATTGAAAGTGTATCGTGTTCTTGATTCTTGTTCTACTCGTTTTCTGTGAAATCTGATCTAGGGGATTCCGCACTCTAGGTTGGATCGACGATTCTGTTACGATCCGCACGGATTAGGGGACCTACATAAAGGCTGAATGATGAGAAGAAAAAGAAGAAGAATAAGCAGCTTGATCCACCAGAATAGATCTTCTGTCATTTCCTGCTTTAGCTTCCCTTAATAGCTCCTCAACATCTGCATCAATGGACTCATGTGACACTTCATCCGTGTCGTCTTCTCTTGAACTTGAGGTTTCTTCATCTGAGCTTCCACTATAACCAGAACTGTCTTCATCAGAAGATTCTCCACCACACGCATGTTTTAGATCTTTGACAACTTCAGCAAAACAAGATGTTCCACCCTGATCACCGTTACCCAGTTGAATCGACCAGTCACAACCTTCATCAACTTGCACCACGAGAGCTCGGTTGTTGTTTGATGGACTTGCTTGATGAGTATTGTTTGCAGGCATCAAGGCACGCTCATTATTCCTGGTCTGATTCTGATTCTGTTGATTGCCTTGATTTCTAAACGGATTCTGGTTTCCATGCTGAGCTGGCTTCGTACATTCCGGTTTGAAATGACCCCGTTCACCACAGTTGAAACACTTAACCGCCTGCTTATCGAACCCATACTTGGTATCTTTCTTGCTTTCCAAGCTGGTTCTACCCGTTCTTTCCATGAAGTCTTTTGCACACCTCACAGCACTAGTAAATGCCCACTTGATATCCATCAAATCTATTTCATCCTTGTCTATCTACTGATAATCTTGCTGAGTCAAATTGATGTTCCTAATTTGCCCTGCTACCAACCCACAGTAGGCACTCACCAAAGTGTTTAACAGCTCCATATGTTCCTTTGCCACCTCAACACTCACTTTTGAGAAACTTGAAGTGTCTAGCCGAACTGTGTTTGAATTAGTTGGTTGACCAGCGTTGACTGTTGATGAAGTGCTTCCATAACAGGCTTGTTATTGACCTTTGTAGTTTGGATCAAGAAATGATGGTACTCCGGTAGACTGATAGCTTTGCTCTGGGGCAGCTGGTTTTGGTGTTCCATACATATCAATGCTCGAGACGAAAGCCGTTTGAAGCTGAGCATGTTGAACCGGTTTTGCAACTGTGCTGGTCCCTCCACAGTTTCCATAGTACATCTCGGGATTTTGTGGAACTGGCACTCTTTTTGCCTTCCTGATTTCCTCTTGATCTTTGTTCTCCAAGAGCTGAATGAAATCATGGATGTTGGTTGTAGCCAGCGTGCCATTATACTTCAGAATCTCCAAGAAACCATTCCATTGAACTGGCAATGCATCGGCAAACTTTGTGACAACCTCTTTCGGAGTTACCACTACCCCAAAATTACCCATTTCACTCAGCAGATGATAATATCGACTTGTAAAATCTCCCTGCGACTCCCTTTCCATACACATGAAACTGTCGAATTCCTTTTTTAGTGGATCATGTCTCAGTTTGCGTGACGATGCATTTCCGTGACCTCTCGCCTTCAATGCATCCCATAGACCTTTTGTCGTTTTGAATCTCACAAACTAATGATAAATATCTTTGTTTAAGGCGAGAGTTAGAATTGAATATGCTTTCTTTTCTAAATCATACGCCTTTTTATCTTCGGTAGAAAGATCTCCAAACGTTGCAGCATTTGAACTGGCTTCTTCAAGTGCTTGATCGAATTCCGTGGTAAAAGATAACCATAACTCCGTGTTTTGCCCAAGAACATACGTATGAAATCTTTCTTCCCAACCAGGATACTCGTTCATATGCATCAGTTTTGGTGGACGATTGTTATTACCGGTTTCATTTTTGCTCAAAAGAAGACTTTGTATACTTTGATTTTGGTTTGTAACAAGTGCCCACTGGTTTGCCGTAATAGGAGTCGTTTGTGCTGATGACGAAGTTGTGGGAGACTGAGCCCATGAGGGTACTAAACCTTTACCCGTATACATATCCCATTGGGATCCGGTTTCCAACCCCACCAGTCGGAAGTCATTTTGAATTTTTATAAAAACACGAACTTGTAACTTATGACAAAATTACAAGTTTACAAGTCTTGTAATTTATGACCCAATTCTACAAGACTCAATTAACTAAGATGGCCCACGAAGAATTGAGATACTTAATGGGGCTCACGAGGACTAAGGGAGTGGGCCACGAAGACGTATGTTTATGAAAAGTCCAAAATCTGGTGACTAGGCCCAATCTTTACAAAGACCCAAAAATGTAAACTATTAAAAATGGCCCATGAAGACTAAACACTCTGAAGTCCACGAGGTCTATTTGTGATGACACCTACAATCCAAAAGACAATATCCACAAGGAGTTTGGATGCTTTTGTTTAATCAGTTGTCCAACATAAACACTAAATGGTACCTACGAAAACTTGGTAGTCAAACGAAGACCTTGTCTATAAACAGTGAATTATAGTGACATGACCACAAAGACTTCTACCTACGAGCACTTTATGCAGTGGTAGGTAAAATATTTCCTTAAAAATGAAAATATTGTCTCCGAAATTGAGAAAGTTGTATACTGAATATCCAAATATAGTTAAGCAACAGGCATACGACAAAACCACTTTTCCAAAAATTTAAAGATTATCTTTTCAAACAAAGAACATTCCGGTGACTTTTCCGGTGTGCTTATTCGCCGGAAAAAATGGTGAGATGAGATTATAATGTCAAACCTCAAAACCACTTGTACTTTCGATTGACTGCAACGATTTTAACCAAGTTTTAAGCAAAAACAGCACCAAATAACAAAGATTTTCGAGTTTTAATTCATATTTTCAGCCAACAAAAACTGGGTTTTCGGTTTTTGTCCAAGAAAAGCTCGGTTTTTGTCCAAGAAAAGCTCAAAAACCCACTCGAAAACGCACCGAAAACTCGGTTTTCAACAAGGAAGAGAGCCTCGGCTCTGATACCACTTGTATGTCCACTAGCGGAGGATCTAGTAACCTAATCCTTGTTACTGAACACACCCGGTTGTGCGGAAACCAACCGGGTAAGTAAACCGAGTAAATAACACAAGTAAACACACACAGAGTATAACATTTAAAGCTTCAACTGTTATGACCATAAATGTTTGTTTACAAAGATTACAGAGAAATATGCACTCACAAACTAACTGGTTCTCTCGTGTCTCTCACAGTGTGTTCTCTACCTGTCTCTGTGTATCTATGTTGTTTATATAGGACCAGGTCACAAGACACGACGAAACTCAAATGGACATCGACGAAACTTCAACATCGACGAAACTCAAGGAGTTTCGTCGATGATTATGGCGAAACTTGAATGGCGAAACTTGTAGGATGTTCAACTTGGAGTTTCGTCACACATGAAGAATTGACGAAACTTGGATTTACACATAAGGGAGTTTCGCCACACATGTGTACATGACGAAACTTGGATGACCAAAGCTTGGAGATTCGCCATATGGGACTTGAGCATGAGTTTTGTCATCAGGAAGCTGGTGTTTCGTCGCTGGCTTCAATCAAGCAGAACAGACAGTAGCAACTTGGAGACTTGATCTGAAACTAGGATGGAGGATATCGAGTTTTAGTCTTCGGACTTCATTTCGTAGACGAGCCGAATCGATACGAGTCGCGTCCACATATATGTATCAACAAACTCCCCCTTGGATGTTGCTCGTGCGGGTTCATCTTCCATGTCTTTTATGTCGAAGGATCTTCAAAGTCTTCACGCGTCGTAAGTAGAAAGTGTATCAACAAACTCCCCATTTCATTTAGGAAGTGTGTTAACAAACTCCCCCTTAACATAAGCTCTCCCTTGAGTTATGCTTGTGAATCAGTTGATCTTCAATTCTTTAGATCCTTGTGATGTTGATGATAGGTCAACGGCAACTCGATCATCTTTATCTTTTGAGTGCCTCCATGTCGTGTCTTCATTCTGAAGCTTGTCATCGAACATGTTCTCTTCGCCTTTAGCATCTGCACATGCAAGAAATCTAAACGCGTGAGAACAACTGCTTGGAATATAATTAACATAAACAAACGACACACATGTGACCAGTTTTCAATCAACTACCGTCCAACAGTTTGACAGTTTAACAAATTGTTCAATTTTAGGTTTTAACTTTCCAAATTTGCAAATTCTAACCGTTTATGAAGATTTAGTCGATTTGGTTTTCAAATAGATTTCAAGTGATGAAGACTCGAGTTCCAACATCGTACAATCGAAAATAAGATAGAAACAAAATCTTTTTGGTTTTTATAAAGTTTATATTAAAACACACCTAAAATCTTTTTGGTATTTTGAATATTTCAAATGTAAAGACTGAAAGCAGTAAATAAATATATACAAAGATGTAGAAACTGAAAGCATTAAATAAATATTTACAGATATTCTTTTTACGATTTTCGAGGGTAAGAGAATCATATCATTGTACGGTCACGCCAAAACGCTCTTCTTGTTCAATTTGTTAACATTTAGATAAGCATCCTATAATGACTATCGGTATTGTTGTCCACATAAGCTCAACTTATCAGATGTAATCATGACGACGGGATACGATTAGCGTATGACTTATACTTACCGACCGGTGTTCATCCATGCACGACACATTCCCGTATCAAGGTATGCACGAGGGTTCATCTTACTGGTGAGTATACCATTTATCATCTGTTTTCAACGTATATGATGTGAGATACTCACTTATTTTTAGATGAATACAAGCCCTATGTGATTAAATCACTTATTGATGAGGAACTTGATATTCAATGCATGAAGGGCACAAGAGCAAGTCCGTGAACAGGTCAGTACTAACTTACAGCAAAGAGACGAACTTGACTCCCGGAAAACTGTGATATTTTATAACTTATTTTTAGGGACATGTGATTGTTTATCACTTATTGAGGTCGGATGCATCATGTATTATATACATGTTTGTATGATATTTACACGTATGTATGGTATCATGGAAGATCTAGACTTGCGTCTCCATTGTTTTTGGTAAAAGAAGCAACCATGATACCCAGATGATAAACAGCATAAAGACCACATATCTCAGAACCTCAGCAATCTATCAAACGAAATTTCGGTACCAAGACCATATGCCAATGAGTGGTTCCCACACAGTCTTCAGTCGATTTAAGTTTATATCACCCTGCACACTTTAAAATGATTGTGAGCCTACCGATACATCTTATATAGAGCTGCTTATCGCTTTTCATTTTAAGATTTAAAGAGGTTTGGACAGACCACTGATGTACTATCATTTTCTCTTTTGCTCACCAGGAAACTCATTTTTGTTTTTCTATTGTTTTTGAAATTTTTCGATGTTTTTGGATTTTTAAAATTTTTCAATGTTTTTGTATTTTTCGTTTTTACTCCCCCTAAAATGCAAAAAGTACGAGAAATTAAGAAAACACAAACAAATATTTACAAAAATGATTTTCCGATGTTGGTTTTACTCTGGCTTGACCTTAATCCCGTTTACCATTAATAAAAAGTCAAATCGTGATTTGTCAAATGCTTTGGTAAAAAGGTCGGCACGTTGGTCATCGGTGTGGACCTTAACAACATCGATAAGTCTTTTATCAAAACAATCACGTATGAAGTGATATTTGAGTGCTGCACAGGATTTCTAGTGATCTGTAAGGCAGCAGAATTATCAACGAAAGTAGGAGTAGATAGGAATTCAAAACCGTAGTCGCGCATTCGTTGTTAAATCCATAGGACTTGGGAGCAACAACTTGAGGCAGCAATGTATTCAGCTTCACAGGTTGATGTAGCAACACAAGTCTGCTTCTTGCACTGCCATGTGACTAGGCGATTTCCTAAAAACTGACATCCAGTCGTTGTGGATTTGCCGTCGATTTTGCAGCCACCAAAATCAGAATCACTAAACGCGATCAAGTCGAAGCTATTATCCCTAGGGTACCAAAGACCGGTGTCCGGGCAACCCTTCAAATAGCGAAAAATCCTTTTTACAGCTGCTAGATGTGAGGCCTTTGGGTTGTCTTGATAGCGAGCGAGCAGGCACGTAGGATACATTATGTCAGGCCTCGAAGCTGTGAGATACATATGAGATCCGATCATTGTGCGATAGAATGAAGAGTTAACGCTTTCACCCTTCAAGTCCAGAGTAATCCCGTGATTCTGCGGAAGTGGGGTACCAATGGGAGTCACTTCGGACATCTAGAACCGGCTCAAGATGTCTCCGACATATTTAGTCTGATGGATGAATATCCCAGACTCCTTTTGTAGAACTTGTAGGCCCAAAAAGAAATTCATTTCCCCCATGGCGCTCATCTCGAACTTTTCCTGCATAACACGCTCGAAGTCCCTACACAAAACATCGTTAGTTGAACCAAAGATAATATCATCTACGTATACCTGAACCAACAGAAGATCTCCATCTTTTTCTTTGATGAAGAGAGTGCAATCAATAAGACCCCGGCGAAAACCGTTCTCCAGCAGATAGTTAGATAAGGTTGCATACCAAGCTCTCGGTGCTTGATGTAATCCATAGAGAGCTTTGTTGAGCAACCAAACCCGATCAGGATGAATAGGATCTTCAAAACCCGGAGGCTGTTCGACATACACCCCTTCTTCAACCACACCATGTAAGAATGCACTTTTCACGTCTATTTGGTAAACCTTGAATCCTTTGAAGGAAGCATAGGCTAGAAAAATTTGAATAGCTTCAAGACGTGCAACTGGAGCATAAACTTCATTGTAGTCTATCCCTTCAATCTGACTGAAACCTTGAACAACTAATCTCGCCTTGTTTTGGACAACTACTCCACGGTCATCTTTCTTGCATTTGAAGACCCAACGGGTGCCAATCTTCTTGTAGTTTTCAGGTTTCTCAACCAGTTTCTAGACACCTAGCTACTGGAATTGTTGCAGTTCCTCCTGCATAGCTTCCACCCAAGAATTATCCTTTAACGCTTCTTTCCAAGACCTTGGTTCTTCTTGTGAGACATAACACGCGAAGGACCAATCATTCTGTAAACCCGATTCTCTGATCGCTGCATACAAGCCAGCATTGTTGTTGTTTCTCAACTGATTTCTCGTCTGCACGCCACTATGAACATTACCAATGATGTTTTGTTGAGGATGGGTATTATGGATTCTTGTTTCTGGATTATCTGGAACTGGAACATTTATACCCAGATTGTTGAAGTTGAGATCAGCAACCAAATCAATACCCTGAACTGGCGAAGAGGATGATGCAGTAGTTTCAGCTGTTTTAGGGCAATCCTTAGGGGGGTTGCCTCAGAAGTACCATGCACAGCTGTTGCAGGAGCTTCTTCGTCTGCATCGAGAAATTCATCATCCTCTGAAGATTCATTCAGTTAAGTAGCATCGTGAAAATCCTCATTCTCGAGAGCATTATTGTTAACTGATGATGATTCTTGACTGTTGACAATAATAGGACGAACCAATGGTGAATCTGTTGCGTTTTCACTCTCGAAAAACATCTGAGCCGCAGCATCTACAACTTCTTCCACAATATTGATCGAATTGAAAAAGTCATCGTACTCAAACATCCATGGCTGACCAGGACATCTGACTGGCAATGTGTGCCTTTGTACTCTGACTTCAGACCATTTCTCGATCCTTTTCGTTTCGAGATTCCAAACTCTTAAATTTGGGGTGGCATACCCAAGAAAGTATCCCTCAATTGCTTTTGCCCCAAACTTTCCATCTGGATCGATCATAGTGCAAGGAGCTCCAAACGATTCAAGATATGACAAATGTGGTTTCCGTTTGTGAAGAAACTCGAAGCAGGTCTTGTTGTGTCTTTTGACTGTAAGGACTCGGTTCAATGTATAATAAGCAGAGGACACAGCTTCTGTCCAGAAGGGAATCGGCAATTGTGACTCTACCAACATCGTCCTAGCAGTCTCGATCAATGTACGGTTTTTACGTTCACCGACGCCGTTCTGTTGAGGAGTGTAAGTCGCACTAAATTCTTGAAGAATACCTTTTGAAGTACAGAACTCCTTCATGGCATGATTTTTAAATTTTGTTCCATTGTCGCTGCGAATCCGTTTAACCTTTAGTATACAAATTCTCAATCTGAATGATCAAGTTTTTGATAATACCGAAAGTTTCACTCTTGTGTGCCATAAACGCCACCCAAGAAAATCTTGAATAATCATCAGTCACCACGAGGCAGTACGAGTCATTACTGATGCTTTTGCGATTGACAGGACCTAATAAATCCATGTGCAAACGTTCAAGTGGCACTGCAACTATGTTGATCTTCTTGATTGGGTGCGATTTCTTACTTTGTTTTCCTTTCTGGCCTGAAACACAGACGTCTTGCAAGTGAAAGTTTTT
Organism: Helianthus annuus; assembly: GCF_002127325.2. Taxonomy (NCBI): domain Eukaryota; kingdom Viridiplantae; phylum Streptophyta; class Magnoliopsida; order Asterales; family Asteraceae; genus Helianthus; species Helianthus annuus. The sequence continues at coordinate 87,191,614 of NC_035446.2, read as the reverse complement.
GACGGGAACACCATTTACTAACTCATTCTTCACCAGATGATTCATTTTCCTTAGGTGAATGTGACCCATCCATCTGTGCCAAGAGATCATTTCCTTTTCCATGGCTTTGGAAACAAAACATGTTACTTGTGCAGATGTTGTGATTGCTTGGCTCATATCAAGGACATACAAATCATTAACCCTTTGTGCAGATAAGAGAATCCAGTCTTTCGGGATCTTAAAACCGGCCTTCAGCACATAACATCCATTTGCATCAAAGAGCATCGAAAACTTCTTATCACAGATTTGTGAAACACTTAGAAGATTGTGATCAAGTTGTTGCACGAAGTTGATCTTGTCAAAACTGACAACCCTGTTGGAAACCATTCCTTCACCAGTAATATATCCGCCTTTATCTCCAGCAAAAGCAACATAACCTCCTCTAATAGATTTGATGTCGTAGAGAAGCCTCATGTCGCCTGTCATATGCCTGGATGCCCCACTATCAACAATCCAAAGACTACTGATAGTTCCTCCTGGAACACCCTGCACACGAACTCAAATTATCAGTTGGAGATGGGGACCCAAGCCTTCGTGGACTTGGGTCTTCCATTTTCATCGACAGAGGTTATTTCGACTTCGCGATGATTTGGAAATGGTGATGCTCCCCCTGAGTTTGTGACCAACTTAGGTTTCCATGTCTGTTGAGTTTTACCAGTTTGATTGTTTGAAATTTTAACTTCATGATTGTTTGAGGTTTTTGATGTTTTTGAAATTTTTGAAATTTCTGGTTTGACTGAAACAGATTGTTGTTGAACCACATCGGTGTTAAGAGCCTTTTCAATTACCTTGATTTGCTTGCGTTTCTGTTTCTTTTCCCTTTCTTTCACAAGACGGGGATCTTGTTTCGGAGAAACAGATCGCTTTTGGTAATTTTGCTCACGGGGAACATCAACTTTAGCTTTTAACTTATGAAGATACGGACAATTTCGAATTATATGTCCAATTTCACCACACTCGAAACATGATCTTCGTTCAACAAACCCCGAAGTATCATGTTGATGTCTCGTTGATGAACTTTGTGATTTCGAAGTACTTGGTCCTGAATTTTTTTGACCATTGCTTTGCAAACTTTTAACTTGCTTAACATAATCTATGTTAGATTTGTTCTCAAATGTTTCAATTTTATCCGTTCCCTTTGACTTCACAAAGTTCACCTTTTTGTTCTTCCTCTGGTTCTGTTCCTTTCGACCTTGAGTTGTCGATTTTCCTTTTATTTTAATGTGATTTTGCTGAATTTTCTCTGTTGGTAATTTCTGATTGCCATATGGTTTTCGAATTTCAGCTTTTGGAATCGGAGGACATTGAGTTACCACAACTCATGAACTCAACTTTCCCAAAAACTTACTTGTCGAATCCTCAAAAACTTTACATATTAAAGATTTATTGACATTTTTAATCGGAAAATCTTTGTTTGAATAAACTTTATCATCACCAACCAGAGTGTACAACAAATTCACACTCTCAGACTCTTCTGCAGAAGTGGACTTAACCTGAACAGTCTTAGCCGGTTTAGCAGGAGGATCACATAGAATGTGATTCTCGAGAGGTATGTCCTCTTCTTTGATAACTACTTCAGACTGTGCAGAGTCAGTATCATCGGATTCATCATCTGAAGAATTAGCATCCTCAACAATGACTGGAGGATCCTGATTTTGTTCAGCAGTTGATACTTTCGTATCTGCTGACACATCCGAATCTGATGATGCTTCCTTTTTGTAACCAAGTCCCGCTGCGAATTCCTCAACATTTAAAGGAACAGATGGCTCAAATTGGGGTTTATCTTCCTCATCAGGCATGGAAGTGTAATTGTGTCTAACAGGTGGAGGACACTTCTTATAGCCAATGCACGTGACATCCCTTTTCTCTTTCTGTATGTCAATGATGTGATTCAGCACATATCTAGAGTTTGAGTAACTATTTAACCTAAGCTGGATCGCCTCATTTTCACACTTGACACAGGCCAACTCCTTTTGTGCTTCCTAGAGCCTAGTGATGTAATTATTTATAGCAGTTTGTTTTCTTGAAACTGTTTTTACTAGCTTGGTTTTATCTTCCCTTAATATGTCAATTACTTTCTTAAATTCTTTTTCATGATTTTTATGGAATAGGTTGGCCTCTGTGCATTTCGCGAGATCCACAATCAAACTTTGATTGTGGATAAATGTCACGTCATACTTGCTTTACAAATCATCATATTTACTTTGCAAGTCAGACAATTTCCCACCCAAATCAACACAAGTATCACATTTATCAGATTTAGATTCATCGACACATACCTGACTTGAGAAACTGCCAACGTTAGCCATAAAGGCTGAATGATGAGAAGAAAAAGAAGAAGAATAAGCAGCTTGATCCACCAGAATAGATCTTCTGTCATTTCCTGCTTTAGCTTCCCTTAATAGCTCCTCAACATCTGCATCAATGGACTCATGTGACACTTCATCCGTGTCGTCTTCTCTTGAACTTGAGGTTTCTTCATCTGAGCTTCCACTATAACCAGAACTGTCTTCATCAGAAGATTCTCCACCACACGCATGTTTTAGATCTTTGACAACTTCAGCAAAACAAGATGTTCCACCCTGATCACCGTTACCCAGTTGAATCGACCAGTCACAACCTTCATCAACTTGCACCACGAGAGCTCGGTTGTTGTTTGATGGACTTGCTTGATGAGTATTGTTTGCAGGCATCAAGGCACGCTCATTATTCCTGGTCTGATTCTGATTCTGTTGATTGCCTTGATTTCTAAACGGATTCTGGTTTCCATGCTGAGCTGGCTTCGTACATTCCGGTTTGAAATGACCCCGTTCACCACAGTTGAAACACTTAACCGCCTGCTTATCGAACCCATACTTGGTATCTTTCTTGCTTTCCAAGCTGGTTCTACCAGTTCTTTCCATGAAGTCTTTTGCACGCCTCACAGCACTAGCAAATGCCCATTTGATATCCATCAAATCCATTTCATCCTTGTCTATCTACTGATAATCTTGCTGAGTCAAATTGATGTTCCCAATTTGCCCTGCTACCAACCCACAGTAGGCACTCACCAAAGTGTTTAACAGCTCCATATGTTCCTTTGCCACCTCAACACTCACTTTTGAGAAACTTGAAGTGTCTAGCCGAACTGTGTTTGAATTAGTTGGTGGACCAGCGTTGACTGTTGATGAAGTGCTTCCATAACATGCTTGTTATTAACCTTTGTAGTTTGGATCAAGAAATGATTGTACTCCAGTAGACTAATAGCTTTGCTCTGGGGCAGCTGGTTTTGGTGTTCCACACATATCAGTGCTCGAGACGAAAGCCGTTTGAAGCTGAGCATGTTGAACCGGTTTTGCAACTGTGCTGGTCCCTCCACAGTTTCCATAGTACATCTCGGGATTTTGTGGAACTGGCACTCTTTTTGCCTTCCTGATTTCCTCTTGATCTTTGTTCTCCAAGAGCTGAATGAAATCATGGATGTTGGTTGTAGCCAGTGTGCCATTATACTTCAGAATCTCCAAGAAACCATTCCATTGAACTGGCAATGCATAGGCAAACTTTGTGACAACCTCTTCCGGAGTTACCACTACCCCAAAATTACCCATTTCACTCAACAGATGATAAGATCGACTTGTAAGATCTCCCAGCGACTCCCTTTCCATACACATGAAACCATCGAATTCCTTTTTTAGTAGATCATGTCTCAGTTTGCGTGACGATGCATTTCCGTGACCTCTCGCCTTCAATGCATCCCATAGACCTTTTGTTGTTTTGAATCTCACAAACTAATGATAAATATCTTTGTTTAAGGCTTGAGTTAGAATTGAATATGCTTTCTTTTCTAAACCATACGCCTTTTTATCTTCGGCAGAAAGATCTCCAAACGTTGCAGCATTTGAACCGGCTTTTTCAAGTGCTTGATCGAATTCCATGGTAAAAGATAACCATAACTCCGTGTTTTGCCCAAGAATATACGTATGAAATCTTTCTTCCCAACTAGGATACTCGTTCATATGCATCAGTTTCGGTGGACGATTGTTACTACCGGTTTCATTTTCTCTCAAAAGAAGACTTTGTATACTTTGATTTTGGTTAGTAACAAGTGCCCACTAGTTTGCCATAATAGGAGTCGTTTGTGCTGATGACGAAGTTGTGGGAGACTGAGCCCATGAGGGTACTAAACCTTTACCCGTATACATATCCGCATTGGGATCCGGTTTCCAACCCCACCAGTCAGAAGTCATTTTGAATTTTTATAAAAACACAAACTTGTAACTTATGACAAAATTACAAGTTTACAAGTCTTGTAATTTATGACCCAATTCTACAAGACTCAATTAACTAAGATGGCCCACGAAGAATTGATATACTTAATGGGTCTCACGAAGACTAAGGGAGTGGGCCACGAAGACTTATGCTTATGAAAAGTCCAAAATCTGGTGACTAGGCCCAATCTTTACAAAGACCAAAAAATGTAAACTATTAAAAATGGCCCATGAAGACTAAACACTTTGAAGTCCACGAGGTCTATTTGTGATGACACCTACAATCCCAAAGAAAATATCCACAAGGAGTTTGGATGTTTTTGTTTAATCAGTTGTCCAACACAAACACTAAATGGTACCTACGAAGTCTTGGTAGTCAAACGAAGACCTTGTCTATGAACAGTGAATTATAGTGACATGACCACAAAGACTTCTACCTACGAGCACTTTATGCAGTGGTAGGTAAAATATTTCCTTAAAAATGAGAATATTGTCTCCGAAATTGAGAAAGTTGTATACTGAATATCCAAATATAGTTAAGCAACAGGCATACGACAAAACCACTTTTCCAAAAATTTAAAGATTATCTTTTCAAACAAAGAACATTCCGGTGACTTTTCCGGTGTGCTTATTCGCCGGAAAAAATGGTGAGATGAGATTATAACGTCAAACCTCAAAACCACTTGTACTTTCGATTGACTGCAACGATTTTAACCAAGTTTTAAGCAAAAACAACACCAAATAACAAAGATTTTCGAGTTTTAATTCATATTTTCAGCCAACAAAAACTAGGTTTTCGGTTTTTGTCCAAGAAAAGCTCGGTTTTTGTCCAAGAAAAGCTCAAAAACCCACTCGAAAGCGCACCGGAAACTCGGTTTTCAACAACGAAGAGAGCCTCGGCTCTGATACCACTTGTAGGTCCACTAGCGGAGGATCTAGTAACCTAATCCTTGTTACTGAACACACCCGGTTGTGCGGAAACCAACCGGGTAAGCAAATAGAGTAAATAACACAAGTAAACACACACAGAGTATAACGTTTAAAGCTTCAACTGTTATGACCATAAATGTTTGTTTACAAAGATTACAGAGAAATATGCACTCACAAACTAACTGGTTCTCTCGTGTCTCTCACAGTGTGTTCTCTACCTGTCTCTGTGTATCTATGTTGTTTATATAGGACCAAGTCACAAGACACGACGAAACTCAAATGGACATCGACGAAACTTCAACATCGACGAAACTCAAGGAGTTTCGTCGATGATTATGGCGAAACTTGAATGGCGAAACTTGTAGGATGTTCAACTTGGAGTTTTGTCAAACATGAAGAATTGACGAAACTTGGATGTGTACATAAGGGAGTTTCGCCACACATGTGTACATGACGAAACTTGGATGACCAAAGCTTGGAGATTCGCCATATGGGACTTGAGCATGAGTTTCGTCATCAGGAAGCTGGTGTTTCGTCGCTGGCTTCAATCAAGCAGGACAGACAGCAGCAACTTGGAGACTTGATCTGAAACTAGGATGGAGGATATCGAGTTTCAGTCTTCGGACTTCATTTCGTAGACGAGCCGAATCGATACGAGCCGCGTCCACATATATGTATCAACACACATAGCTAGAATCGGATTTTTTAAAGTAAATGGGCCAAAATTACTATCTGTATCCAATTTTTTTTCAGTTTTCTTTTTATTCTGCACTTAACCGATGAGTTGGCATACGCTAATATTAATATATTAGGTGCAGTTCTTACTAGCGAAGTTGAACCCTTCATCGTTTAAAACAGTGAAGTTAGTTCTGGAATGGATGTAATATTCACAATGATGCAAATGTTCAAGTATTCTTTGAACATCTGCAGAGGTTAGCAGTTCAGTCTTCTTGATGTTACACCCAATTTTTCAGCTTCGAAAAGGATTGTAACAACATACTATTTTTAATGAAATTTGGACATGACCCGTTCGTATTAGGGATGGTTCCCTGCTTTTATAAAAGGGGAAATGGACTGTATCACCCTAAACTAAGCAAAATTAGCCAATACCATTCTCAACTTTCAATTTGGCTCCCACCACCCTCTACTTAACATTTAGGTGTCAGTGTCACCCCTTCGTTAAATAATCACTAACTGAGTTTGTTAATTTTGCTGATGTGGCTTTTTATCTGATGTGGCAAGGTGACATGGCTTTTTATTAATTGTATATATATATATATATATATATATATATATATATATATATATATATATATATTACACAATACAGTCACATAAAACAATCTCTCAAACTCTCCTTCTCTCTCTACCTTGAAGGAGACGGCGACTCGGAATCCATGGCTCTGGCAAGACGGCAATGACAAGATTGCTCCGGTTTCAAGCTTGTTTTGGGTTGTTTTTGTTGAAATCCATGGCTCCGGTTCCACTAACCCCCAAATTCATCACCACCTCCACCTTCCTCTTTCAAAACCCCCAATTAGCCGATCAACCACCGTCTCCGACCACCAACACGCCGCTACCACCTACCGGCAGCCCACAAACACGTAACAATCCTACTCAAACTACACAAAAGTTCCAAAATCTCTTCGTCTTATCTGTCCCTTGTTCCTGTTTGTAAGATCCAGCGTTTGATTCTCATTATTTCGGTGTTTTTTTAGCTCGAAATGGTGGAGATTTGAGGAAATTTGGGGGTGTGATAAGCTAGGGTTTGTGTTCATGTTGTAATGTTGTGTTTTAGCGTGTGTGTTTTGGACATGAGAGATGATAGTTGAAGTTGTGTGATATAATTGGTTATAAAACATGTGATAATCGTACTCACACAAGGCGAGATTTCAAAATCTTTTCGTGTAATCTGTTCGTTTAATCTGTTCGTGTTTAACCTGTTGAAGTTGAGAGATTGAGAGCTGGATTCTGATTGTTTCGGCGGTGATACAGCTGGAAATGGCGAAGATTTGATACAACTGCCGCTTTGTGCAAATGTATGAACTCCAAGTGGTTAATTCCCACATCAGCACCTTCTGAGCATACATTCACCACCTGACCGGCAACAAGCCCCTCGGATCCGATACACTTGGCAAGTTCTCCGATTGCCCCTCGTATAGATCATCTCCACCGCACAGGCGGCTGTGTTGGGTGCAACTGATTTGGGGTTTTTATCAAGTATAAATGGGTTGTAAGGGGTGAGTCCAGGTAAGCACGCCAAGTCACAACTCTTTTGCCACGTAGGATTAGAAAACCTAACTGAGTTATTGATTATTTAACGAAGGGGTGACAGTGACACCAAGTTGTCGAGTAGAGGGTGGTGGGAGCGAATTTGAAAGTTGGGCGTGGTATTGGCCAATTTTGCATAGTTTAGGGTAATACAGTCCATTTCCCCTTTATAAAATCATCATTCAAATTAATTCTATGACACGTTTCAAGAAAACATAACGTAAACCATAAACATATTAAAGTTTTACTACAACCTAGAATTTACAAAATAACAAAGTATAATAAAGTTTAAGGTCTAACTACTAGACATAAGCCATTTTAACAAAAGTATTTTGACCCATTAACATCTTTTACAAAAATTGCGGAAGCGCATGAAGGGCATTCAAAATGTGTTTGATCCGAGCGAAGCTTGACCATTTTAAACTTGAGTTTTACCTATAATCATAACCACAAGAACATCATTAGCAAATTATACATAATTCAACCAAGGTTCTAGGAACATAACAAATTAATACTTAGTAACTTTATTAGCACATCGCTTATTATTCATTCTTGAACTTTGACACTTTCACTTTTGTAACCATTCGGTTACAACATTCTTTCACATATGACCCGTTGGATTCGGATCTCTTACTTAATCATTCTTTCTCATGGGATTTCTCCTTCTCTAACCCAATTGATATGGATTTGCGAACATGAGCATTCTTATCACAATACATTCTAATTATTCCACCCAATCGAAACGGGTGCTAACAACATCATCCTTAATATTCATATGACAATTATTTGACCCGTTTATAATGAGTCAACATCAAACTTGCATCTAACTTGTGATTTTAATATATCGACCTATTCGAGTAAATCCGGCAACATAAGCATATAACAATTTTCATCGTGATACAAAAACAATCAATTCTAATTTAAGACATAAAGCACATTTACTATAATTCGAAATGTACAAGCGACGTACCTCGGTCTTGATTTCCTTCTTGCTTTGTGTGACTTGAACTTTTTTCCTTTATCCCTATACATATAAACATTTACATACTTAAACATGACCATCATATATATACTTCAAGTCAAAAATGTAGAATTTCTCATTGAGGCATGTTGTCGAACACTTGGCGTGTGTACCACCAAAAATGCATCATGTACAAGTGTTCAAGCATAAATTTACTAATTCACATCATAGATCATCAAGGTTAACAATTTCAACTAATCTTTCATCCCTTAACTATCTATAATCAAAATACACTTCTTACATCTTTACTTTACAACAATTACTACACCTATAATCTTAATCATTCATCATCATCTATGCATTCAAGTGGGTTTTCTAACATAAATCACTAAAATGAGGAATTTCAAACATATATCTTTTCTATAAGGTAAATCTAACATACAATCATTCCCAATTTCATGCATCCTTAAGATTTAAACAAAACCCACTTCCTTCAAAATCTTCAAATCACATAATTTCAACTTACCGTTTGTTAAGATGGTTAAGATGATTAAGGATTGAGTTTCATGCATCAACAAATCATTAAATTCCCTTTCATTTTTGCTTGTTCTTGGCCAAGAAGGGTTTTGCCCTCTTTCTCATCGATCTCAAACACACACCCAGGTGTGTGTTTTTGAGTTTGTTTATATTTAAATCATTCTTTTCCATTTTTGTCATGTTTAGCCCCTCTAGAATATGTGTTGGTTTATTTTTAGGCATTTTCCATTCTTAGGCACATATCCTAACATATTCTTTAACTAAGTTAATTTTATGATTAATTTTTAACTATTATGCATAATTAACCATTTTGGGGTGTTACACTTGATAGCACTGTCAAAGGGATATGACTTCTAGAGTTCTAAAAATTTTCATGAAAAGTACACATTTCCAATGGTGATTTTTACTATTTTTTTTTTTTGCACTTATGATTCAATTTTTTATGTCAATATAAGAAAATTTAGTTGAGAAAGAATTAATGCCATATTCATATTATGACCACATTAACCTTTGAAAAAGTAAAGTGATACAAACAATTCTCGGCTTACATTTTGTCATGACTAAACAAACAAACACAATAAAATCCCACTCATAGCAAAATATATCGGTAGGGTTTGGGGGTTAAGATGGGGCCAAACCTTTCCTCTATCTCAAAAGACAGAGAGGTCCCTCCCGAGACTCTCAGCTCCAAAACCCTTTCTTGACATGTTCAGCTTGACAATTCTTATAAATTGATATCTTATTTCAAACATCATCGACAAAAGCTTGGAGATTTACGGCAGATGATCCGCCATTACTGAGAGCTTGTCTTGCCAACTCCCTCCATTTCTTAGCATTTCTCCTCATCTCTCCATCTTCGATCACCATTTCCACACACCTCTTAATCTCCTTCCCTTCCACCATTCCATCTCCATCCCTCTGTTTCACCTTAACACCTGCTTTCCAAACATCCGCAATCATCTTCGCGTTGGTCCACTGATCAGACCATAATGGAAATGCAATAATTGGAACACCAGCCGCCAATGCCTCAACCGTAGAATTCCACCCGCCATGCATCAGGAAACACCCTACTGTTTGGTGGTTTAATACCTCCACTTGAGAACACCAACTCACTATCATCCCCTGCTTCTTGAGAACCTCTATATTGCTCAACTTCCCCACTTGGTTACTGTCTCTAATCACCCATAAAAATGGTCGGCCACTTTCAACCAACCCAGATGCCATCTCTTCAACCTGGGCCTGATCAAGTGACAAAGTCGCCATGCTTCCAAATGCAACATACACGACTGATGATTTTGGTTGCGTGTTTAGCCAATTTATATAATCTTCCTTTGGTTTTTCGAACAAATCACAACCGAATGAATCGTTCGATGGAACTAGGGGTCCAACTGGAAGCATCACAAGGTTTTCAATTGCTCTGAGGGGTTCCATTTCAAGCTCATCAAAAGTGTTCACAAGTATTCTTGGAGATATCTTGAGTGCATCAATATGTTCTTTCAAATAAGGTAGACCATAATCCTCTTCCGTGGGGCAGGATGACTTCATAAAGGACGGCAAATCAGCGATGATTAATGATGGAAGTCCGGGTAAATCAATCGGAAACGTTGGGTTGTTGTTGTTACAAGATATCAAATCTTGATAGCCGTTAAAATAGTAATAATAAATATCCAACACAGTGGTTGGTTGGCACCAAAGGAGAGTGGATTTGAGGTTGTGCTCATTAGCTACCTTTGGAGCCCAGGGTACAACAGTGGTGTAGACTAAGTGGTCAAACCGATGGCCTTCTGCCGCCGCGGAGCTAATGATATCTGCGACGGAAGAAGCACCATTTGTAGCAAAATCTGAGAAGAATTGTTGTAAGGTGGTAGTTGGTTGTAGGCCATTATGGTGTCCGTCAGAAAATGGTGCAAAGGTTAGGCCGTGATGGGAGGTTTGTGTGTCAATACGTCGTATGACGGATTCGCTAGTGGAAAAGGTGACATCGACACCCAAGTTAATGAGCCGGTTAGCGAAACGGAGGGATGGGTTGATGTGGCCTTGGGTCGGATAAGCGACAATTAGGATTTTGGTTTTGTGGTGGGTTGTCATTGAGCCGGAGACTGAGTGGTGGTGATCGCTAGCAGCATTTAAAATATCTATATACAAATGAGAGGTGGCTTCATATTGTAATTGTCGCCCGACAAAAAGTCACGAGTGCTTGTGAATTGACTTGTGTATTAGTAAAATGACAAAAGTCATGAGCCATTTAATGATATTTGTTTTTGATATTATATGATGGGCTAATCAAAAGTAACATGCATAATATTTGTTTTAGATATTATATAATGGGCTAATCAAGAGTAACATGCATGGACAACTATTTCACCTCCCACATACCTGGCAGTCAACCTCTTGTTCAGCATCTCAAGTGGGTCATGTTTTTTTTTCTTAGTGTTACTTTCATTTAACAGTAGTGTCTCTTAACTTCTAGTAACATATATTCTCTTTATGTATTGAGCAATTGATCACGATAAGGTTGTGTGGTATGAGGTGCTAAAGAAACATGTACCTAAAAGATGGATCTTCTCAGGGCAACTTCCACGTCGGCAACCAGGACTATAACATACAAAACAGAACATCGTTAGGACTCTTCACAGGATTGGAGTTATCCCTGTGATCACCCTCTAGCGTGAGAATAAGGTGGTGCTTGTTTTTCTAAAAAAGATATGCGCGGTCTCTTCTGTTTGCACCGCGGAGACCACGCACAGACATTGTCATCTGCGGACACGTTTTATTAAAAAAACGTCTGCACGAGCTTTTCTTGGTGCAGACTTGACCTAGTCACTTTTAAAAATTACTAAACTTAGCTAAATAGTTATTTTCATCTAAATTTAGGAAGTAATTTATTAATTAAAGGGAAATATGCAATTGACAAAATCAAGCATTAAATGCCACTAACAAAAATAACCAAAAATTAAGCTAAAATAAAGAATTTAGAGACACCGGGATTAGAACTCGCGTCTCCTTGTTGTTTAGGAAAAACAGTAACCACTAGTACAAGGGCTCATTTATGTTATCTCACGATTCAGTGCATATATATTCTATCTTATACAACGTAAATCTATACAAAATTAAAAAGATTTGGGCCCTCAGAGGGTTTGGGCCTTGTGTCGTCGTCCACCCCGCACCGCGTATGGGCCGGCCCTGAAAAACAAACAACCTTTTACTTGCATATTGCGGAGGTTTGGTCCATCTCTTCTTCTACGGATATTTGCAGACGTGGTTCGCAGACTGCAGACATTTTACCTCTTAAAAAACAAACTGCACCTAAGTGTTTGGTATTTGGGAGTAAGTAGTAGAGAGAGAAAGTATGTGAGAGAGTAGATATCGTACTTTAGGTATAGCCTCCTCTATTTATAGTGTTCGGTGGTTTTAGGGTTCACCTTTTGCAGGAATTATGGTTGTATTGTGATTGTGCCCGAAAAATAGATCATGCAGATATCCCCAGCTTTTTGGAGATTTGGTGTCTATCCTTAGGAATGGAATATTCTGCAATAATGACATAAAATATTATTATTAAAGTCGGTTTGACCGGTCTAGGTTGACTAAACCGGATCATACCTCGTCATGATGTTATGGATTTTATTCATGAGCTCGGACTAAAAAAAAAAGTGATAATAACCACTGATGATAAAGATCATGTTACTTCCTTATTGGCCCCTCGGGTATGCATGGTAAGATGGCCATTGAGACTCTCGAGAAGCTATCCAAGACCAAATTTGAGAACTTACCGTTACAAGTAAACATGAGGCTCTATTGGCTAATAAAAAATTTTTGACGTGACATCCAATACTTTAAATGTTGATACACATTTAAGCTGAAATTGTGAGATTATTAAACGGGAAAAAACTCACATAAGAAACTAATAGAGACGAGGAACTCATTTTCCTACAAAATAGAGATGGAAATTCTCACAAATTCATTCCTATGTATAACAAGTTTGCCCTTTTCCACAAAGACAAAAACACCAAAAGAGCCCAATGATATCTCGAGTGCGTGAGCCAGCAGTTAATGCTACTTCGTTTACCCAAGGAGACATGCGGGTCCTCTTAGGGACCTGTGTTGAACACGAAGCCCCAACCATCTTCTAAACAGTTTGGTTTGTTCTTGCAACCAAAGTATGCTATAAGAAGGCATTACATATTGAAAACATTGGTTAAAATCTTTATGATTTATGTAATGTTTAATTAGCATTTCTTGTAATTCGTTTGTACATGAAATTGTACTATATTTCTCGTATTTATTTCTCATATAAATAGAGTATATTTATTATTTTTAATAAAACAAAACCCATTTTCTTAGAAGCGGTTTATGGATTGAGTTTAACAATGATCACATTATAGTCGCTTTCGCACAATTTCCTTGAACTTGGTTCATGAAATCAGTGATGACAAACCTGCCCCCGTCTCATGAGTCCATGGGTATTCTTGAAAATTTGTAGTCTTTAAAATTCCCAAGCTCCTTGTGGTGTACAAGTTGAGTCACTCGGGTTCACTTCAATCCATTCTTGGATCAAATCAAACGAAAGTTGAAGATGAAATAAGCAAGCCTGTAAAACAAGACAAATTTTAAAGGAGGAAAATTAGTGAATGACATTACACGTACATCTGCCACTCCACCATAATTGTGTGCAAACGATGGTTTCGATCGCTTCTTGCCCATCCAATCAAATTCAACGACGGTGCTTTTGCATATGAATAGTGGTTATCTTAGTCATCCGATGCACAAGATCAAAATGACGACGCCTCCAGTGGCGGACCCGGGATTTTTTTTCTGGGGGTGTATAAATTTTTTAAAGATTTTAGACCCCTAGCTATATAAAAAAATCGGTTCATAGCGGGTCGGATCGGGTCGAATCATGTAAAACAAGTAAAAACAAACAAAGAAAGTTTAATGGCGGGTCGAATCAGATCGGGTCGGGTCCATTTCAATTCTCAAACAATCAAACCTTAGTTCCTAACTTCCTATCACATTAACAAACAAAAAAACATCAAAGTTCAAACCATCCCTACTTTTATTTCTCTTAATCATTCAACAAAAGAACAAAAAAACTTATCTATAACATACATTGGTCTTTAATTAGAATAATCCGGCGAAAAAAGTGGTTAAACCCCTTTCCTCTTGAGAAATCGCGGCATAACTTCCCTACTCATTGTTCATTCCTAATCCTATCACATACAAAAAAAACAAGGATCTTCAAGTGTTCAACCACAGCCCATGTTTCGTAATTTTCAATTTAAAATTTTGAATTTCAAGCTCTAGTAATTATTATTTGCCAACCAACAATCATATAATCAACAAACACGTTTGCCAAGTGAGGCAGAGGGAGGGTGGGAGTCGCTGGTAAGTGGCAGCGATTCGGGTTTTTTTTAATTACGTGGACTGGTTTGTTTAACAAAACTAGTAGTTGGGTTGGGCTTGAATGGGTATTAAGTTATTGGGCTTGATGGATTGAATGTAACTTTTATTAAAGGGGTTAGTAGGCTAACTTGTTTACATAATTTGATCGGATTTCAATCCGTGTTCACAATTTTTTTACATAAATTCCTAACATTTTTTTCTAAGGGGTGCGGTCGGAATTTTTCAAGGGGTGCGGACGAAAATTTCCAAGGGGTGCGGTCTGGATTTTTGGCGAAAAATACCACTAAATTTTTTTTTTCAAGGGGTGCGGCCGCCCACCCACCCCATAACTTGGGTCCGCCCCTGGACGCCTCAATGTGGTGGTCTTAGCCTTCGCTGACGACAAGATACAAGTGTTTTATACGATTTGTTTTATTCTCACTAGAAGTATATTATAAGCACAGCTGAGCATGGTACCGGTACCGATCCGAAAATACATGTATCGAAATTCGTCAAAACTGGGTACCGGTACCGAAGTATGTGTTATGGTACGATACAAGTATTTGAAGGTAAAATTCGGTATTTTACCGGTACCGATATCGAAAGTACCGATAACGAAAATGCCAAAAAGTGGGTACCGGTACCGAAAAATTCGGTACGGAAAATTTGGTATCGATACTGTTACGGTACCGGTACCCAGTACCAAATACCAGATGCTATCCCTAGTTATAAGTAGGGATGAACATGGTACTTGTTCGGTACCAAAAAACAGGAAAAGTGGGTACGGGTACCGATATCAAATATGCCGGTTCGGTATCGGTACCGATATGGTACCAGTATTTACCGGTGTTTTACCAGTAAATACCGATACGGTACTGATACCGAAAAACGAGGAAAGTGGATATCAATATCGGTACTAAACATAACTGGTACGATTCGATAACGATACCCAATACCAAATGCCCATCACTACTTGTAATACAATTCCTAGACACAGAATTTGATTTAAAAAATACAATCCATACATAAACCGTTATCCCCCGTGGCGCCCAACCCAAATTCAAACCATCACAAAATCTTCTTACCAATTGCGGGAAAAAAACTTACACAATGTACTCCATAACCTCAGATCATCTTCACCGGCCAGATTCCGATCAACATCTCCGGCACCGTCAGCACCTAACAACAACATGCTCACAAGGTCACACATCCTCTCTAATCCTCCAAACCCTAGAAGGCGGATCCATTTGCTTAATCTGCCTATCAAATCTCATCTCAAACCCTAATTCTCCAACCGTTCACGTTTCATACGCACTTTCTCAGCTCTCTCAGGCCATATCTCAACCTAATTTTCTCCACAATCTTCTCACATATCATCCGCATTTTCTCGTTTCTCCTCTCGTTACTACAATATCTCTGTTTGAAGATGAAGCGATTGCGAAACAGACGATTGATTTGGTTTTGGAACTGTGTAGATCTGGTAATTGTGAGGTTTATGGTGAGTTTGTTGCTAGGGTTTCGGATCGGTTGTCGTCTGGTGAGTTAGCTTGGAGCAGACGTCAGGTTTATATGGTAATTTTGTTATGCATATTAGTTTTTGAATTATTGAATAACTGAATGTATTGTAGAATGTTGAACTTTAGGTTATACTTTCGACTGTTTAGAAAACTTAAGTTACGGTTTGTGTTAGTTATAGACTCATAGTTTATACCTAAATTTGTGCCTAAACTCATTCAGCCAGTGTAATGTAGGTTAGAAACTTATTGCCTGTGCAGATCGTAAACTTATGTGATTTGGAGCAACAAAGTAGTGTTTAAACCTGTAGATATTCTATCAGCTTGTCTAGTGCGTTACAGCTGGTGTCTTACCTTTGGTTTTAAAAGGCGCCTGAGGCGCGAGGCTAGCTGGAAACACTTCATGGGCTTGTGGTGGTGTTTCATGTAAAATTGGTCAAAATTAGGGCTGGTAGGAGGTAGATATGTAAAAGCATCCAAAGGATGAAGAAAGTATGAAAGGTTTACTTGAAAAAAGTTGATATGTAAAATAGATGAGAGAGATGCATTCATAGAGCAACGCCTCACATACGTCTTGTGTGTGTGATGCGTCTCGGAGTTTGGGACCTAAACGCCTTGGAGCGCCTCATGCTTTTTTAAACGCGTACCATAGATACTTTTTTTGGGGGTTATTTCATTTACGATCATTTTGCTTTTCCCGGATATATATTTGATATAGTCGCCTAATGAGCTAACATTTTCAAGCTTTAGCTACACTGCTTAGGTGTTCTATTGGATTCTCAGAAGAACGATCCCAACACATATATCAAGGACAAGGATGCGCTTTATCTAAACCTTGTAACAGGTCTCCAGTTGCCTAGGTAACAGTTGGACTGAACACAACTGTTATGTATATGCTCATATTTCAGTATGCTTGATTGTTACTACCTATTTATCTTTCTTAAATGCAGCGAAGAGATCCAAGGCGAGATTCTATTTGTTCTGTACAAAATATGTGCCATCCAGCATGCATGGTTAGGTGATACCAATGGTGATGTCGTATGTGGCCACACTTCATTGATCTTGCGTCTGTCATTAGAAGCCCTCTTGAAGACCCAACGTGATGATGTTCGTATGAACTGTATAGGTTTGTCAATGCTCCATGTTTCTCTGAAACTGTTTATTATTTTATCTCCCATCAAATAACGCTTTTTTTATATTTTCTACCACTGCAAAGCACTATTGTCCGTGCTTGCCCGCAGAGGATTCTTCGAGAATGTATTTGAAGATAACAATGAAGCAGACAATTTTATGGAAACAACTGAGCATGGAGTAGAAAAGACTCCTTTGAATCTCCTGTTTGCTGAAGCCGTAAAAGCGCCTCTGCTTTCTTCAGACTCTGAAGTTCAAACCGCCACATTAGATTTAATCGTCCAGTATTTGTCTTGCGGGGGCGTTTCAGAAAAAGAGGTCCAGGTTCTCGTTGAGGAGAATATCGCTGACTATGTTTTTGAAATTTTACGATTGTCAGGTACGTTCATTACTGTTCAATCTACTCTTATTTGTCTTGTAGTTGTTGTCAAACGTCTACTTCTGTGTTTACAGGGTGCAAAAAAGATTCTCTTGTCACCTCATCTCTACAGGTTCTCGATCTGTTATCAGTGGCAGAGGTACCTTTCAAACAAAGGCTTGCTATCGGGTTCACAACTATGGTTGCCGTCCTACGTTACGTTGCCGAAGTTCCTTTTCATCCCGCTCAATTACAATCTCTAAAAATTCTATCAGAATGTGTTTCAAACTGTCCCGGAATCATTTCAAGTTCCAATATCGAAGAAATAAGTCTTATAACAGCAGGAATGCTAAAGAAACATGTTGATGGGGATGCCAACATGTTTCCGGAAATATTCACCGTAGTTTGCTCAACTCTTGTAGCTCTTATTAAATCTCCGTCTTCTCACGGAGCTCCAAGCATTGCCAAATCGCTAGAAGATATATCAAGGTACACCATCACAATTTGTTTGAGCTATTACGGAGAACATCTGTTCCAAATGCTACACTCCCTTTACCTACTGAAAGTGGCATATGAATATAGTTTCGAAATTAGACCCAACTATACGGTTTTACGCGACTGTATATTAGACATATGTGTAACTAAACTATTGCCTTGGGTTTCCACAAATATTAACGAGATCGATGAGGATGTTGCATTGGGTGTACTTGAGTTATTTCAGTCGATACTGATTCCGTCTGATTTCCAACCTAAGGAATTTGCGGATGTTTTGGTTTCATCCTCGTGGTTCGGTTTTTCGTTTGGATGTTTAGGCCTTTTTCCTACTGAGAAGATGAAGTGGAGAGTTTATTTCTTGTTGAGCTCTATTGTGGATGTGATCGTTGGAAATGACTCGGGTCAATCCGTTAGAGATGCTGCTTCGCATCTCCCGTCTGATCCTACGGATTTGTTGTTTCTTCTCGGGCAGAAGGGTGCTCATAATCAGGAAGTGTTGTGCTGTCAATCGGCGGTTTTGCTGATATTATATACCAGCTCTTTGTATGATGATAGGTAACGAAGTCTTCGTGTTGACACTTGTCGTAACTACTTTCAATTGGTATACTTGGACCTTGTTCGTGTTCGTTTGTTAAGGAAATATATGTGTTCATGAAGTGTTCACGAACACTTACCGAACGGGATTTTTTGTTCGTTAAGGAAATGAACATGTTCGTTTGTTAATTTTAGGTAACGAAAGCAAACGAACGTTCATAAAAGCAAACGAACAGAAACTAATGTTTATGAACACAAATGAAAACAAACGAACACAAACAAGTGTTCATGAACAGAGCATATAATACTCTGATACTTAATAAATAGTTCATTTGTTAGAATTTTGAAGTATTTAAATAAAAGATAAAAATTAAAAACACTAATGAACTATCGAACACAAACGAACACGTTACCGAACATAAATGAACGACCACGGACCCTGTTCATGTTATTTCATTTAACTAAACAAACGGAATTTCTTGTTCGCGTTCATTCATTTATTAAACGAACAAACACAAACAACTTCCCGCCGAACTGTTCGCTGAACATTCGGTTCATTTGCAGCCCTACGTACCTTCAGTTGCCAGACTTGGAACTTAACTTTATATGACCCGTTTTGTTTAATAAAATAATCATATAGTTGGCAATTTCAACCCATTTATTTGTTAATGGGTCTATTAGGATTTTGTTTGATCTCTAACGGGTCAAACAAGTAAAATAATAAAAAGAACATGCAATAGGGAAAAGGTTCACATGTGGTGAAGGTCGTGTAAAGTATACTTTTTAAAAATAAAACCTCTTAACTAATATTTTTCAAAAGTAAATTTCAATCATATTTGATTGCTTATTTTCTTCCTCAAGGCTTGCAGATGATAGAATGGTATTAGCTTCTCTAGAGCAATATATTTTACTTAATAGTTCTGAAATCTTAAGTGGGATTATCAAACCACTGATAACGGAAGTACTCGTAAATCTATACGCCCTTTATCGGGGTCTGGCCAAGATAACATACCAGATACCATACAGTCAAGATGCCGAAAATACCCTTTTCCATCTTGTAACAGAAAAAGGAACCGAAATCCTATCAACAAGAACTCACAGAACAGCATTAAAATGGTTGTTTCAACAAGAGAGAATTTGTAAATATTTATCTAGTCAAATTTTAAGGTGGTGTAGAACATGTATTGTCTATGGAAACCAGATTGTTGTTTGCAATGATACCGAAACCGTAAGTATTAAAGAAATTGCTGAGTTGGTAGCTTCTGAAGACAACTATGCAGCCAAACTAGTAGTGTGTTTGTTAAGAGAGCTTCTAGAAGAAAATGGACATGAAGACGACATTGTTCTAATATTAAACATGACTGTCTCAGTTATTACCTTATTTCCAGCTGCTTCAGGGCAATTATGCTTAAATGGAATATCCCTCGCAATCCAGAATGTTTATCGTTATCATTCTTCGTATGGAGAGATATTCAATGCTAATTGTCAACTATTTTTTACGATACTACAGTCGGTTAACTCAGAATCACTTTCAGATGATGAAGACTGGCTTGCAGTTGCAACAGAGGTAATCTAGCTAGTAGCTATTGGTCAACCTTTTTATTAACGGGTCAAAATGGTAGCTATGGAAACTAATTGGACCTTACATCTTTTGTAGTTGATGCATTACCTGATCTCTACAATCACTGAAAATGGATGCACTCAAGAAGCTCTCCTAGTGATGGGCATTCTCTGCTTAATTTTGCATCACTCTCTTCACCAGGTCCTTCTAGAAGCTTCCAAGACCATACTTTTGAACACTCGATTGATCGCGTTAATTAATAAAACGATCCACGATGCTTGTTTAAAAGGACCTGCATTGTATGATCATGACGAGGCAACACAAACCGGAGAATGCCTAATATTTTGTCTCTTGCTAAACTACTTCTGTCTCAGAAGGTTAGTTTTTCCTAGTATATTAACTTGTATAACCTTAAACATCTTAGTACAGAACAAAATACAAGTTCTTTTTAATATTTTTTTAGAGTAAAATGTCATTTTCGTCTCCAAGGATTGGCCAGTTTTGCGACTTTCGTCCAAAGGTTTGTTTTTTCGCATCTGGATCCAAAAGGTTTCAAATCTTGCCATTTTCATCCGGCTCGTTAACTCCATCCATTTTTCTTCGTTAAGTCATGGGTATATTCGTCTTTTTGTTCACGTAAAGGGCAATTCGGTCTTTTTCACTTTATGCACAAGCATTTAGCATAATATACTAGTATTCAGAAAAGAAAAAAAATACCCCTGACTTAACGGAGAAAAATGAATGGAGTTAACGAGCCGGATGAAAATGGCAAGCTTTCAATCCATTTGAATCCAGATGAGGAAAAACAAACCTTTGGACGAAAGGCGCAAAACTGGCCAAACCTCAGGGACGAAAATAACATTTTAATTTTTTTATATATTTAACACACTTGTATTTTAGTGTGCATGCTGTTCTACCAGGGATTGAAGATGCCCAAAGCTTACTCGACAGTGAAAACCGAAACCAGCAGCCATTTTTCTATATCAGCATTCATTGCCATGACTTGTGCAGGCTTCTTCATTTCGGGTCAACGCCAGTCAAACTCATATCTTCATACTGCCTGCTCGAACTATTTCAAAGAATAACAGAACAAAAAAATAAAGAACCCGATAAAGTCAAAGTAAAACAAAATACTCATCATATACGGTCCATAATCTCCATCCTACAAGGCTCAATCTTCCACAGTGACATCAGGGTGGCCACAAATTGTGCCGTATGTATATCAATGGCTGTTGATTGGGAACAACAAGTTGAAACCATCAACTGGTATCGATTGATAACCGAAGAATTGGTAATGACTTTGGCTGTTTCGGGCCGGGTATCAAAATCCATCATGATTCATCACAAGCCTGCAGTTGAGATAGCAGTTTTGATGCTTAAACAACAGCAAGTTCCAGAATGGATATCTAACATGTTTGATGATTCCTGTATATCTGGTATCATTCAAAACCTTTCAGCAAGTAATATAACGTGCGAGATGGTGATGTTATTCCGGGAGCTTATTCGATCAGGCCATCTTAAGAACTCCAAGCATATTGCTTGCCTAAATCAGCTTTTTCAGGTGAGTAAAGAACACTGGTACTGAATGAAATGTTTAAAGGATTGATAGTGTAACATGAAGTGTTATTCTGCGTGTTGCAGGCTTGCAGAAAACGTGTTTACTCGGAGGATGTTAAGGATGATGAGACAGAGGAGAGGAAGATGGTTGTTTTCCCTGATGAGTTGGGAAAAGTTTATGAGGTGATTATAAACTTGATTGCACCTGAATCATCTCTAAATGAGGGACTATTGGAAGAAATAGAAGTCTTCTGTGAAACTCTGATGGAATCAGAATAAAATAAATATGATTGAATCTGGATATGCATAGTGTTTGGTTTTAATAAAATCTAAAACAAAATGAAACCAAAAAAGCATGTACATCGTACAAACTATGTTCAGTTTAATTTGAGGTTTATACGTTTGGTCTAAAAAGCCGAAAGACAATGGGGTATATGCACCAATCGGTTTTCGTCCCGATTGCTAAGTGTTATGTGCCTTACGTCCAAGGCTTGATATAAAACTACTATCGAGCTGTGGGTCTCACTGGAAGCAACATCTCTGTTCATATTGGGTAGAGGTAAAGCTGTCTACATCTTACCCTCCTTAGACATTATTTTAGTTTTTGCTATTAGTGGGACCCATGACTTGTTTTGGGTTTGAAATTTAAAAATTCAGAAAAAAGGGAATTAATTAAATGTCTACTAATAATTATATTTTAAATATGTAATGGATATTGATACCAGAAATCGGATTTTTCTTCTTAACATTTTCTTATAAACGCCTATGCATTTGGGTCAACTCCAGTCAAACCCATATCAGATAAAGTCAAAGTCAAACAAAAATCCATTATATCCATCAATTGTGTCCTTTGTATAACAATGACCAAAATTCAATAAGCATGTAAACAAAAACTCTATCCAATGACTTTGCACATCAAGTTCTGAAATTTCTCAATGTGTCTATGCAACATATACAAAATATACTAAAATGAAACCATGTAGCCTTTTGGGTCAACTCAAGTCAAACTCATATTCGAGTATATGTATATCATTTTGTAACTGGCGCTGAGCAGCACACGAATCGCGCCAACGCTGATATTGCCTTGTTTGTTTTCTTCTTGACTAGTTTACCCTCGCCACTGTTTATCACCGGAGATGATTCCTGGTTGACTTCTGGAGTTTGTTGGGTCAGCTTTGACTTTCCAGGTTGACTACTTTCAGCAGCATTCTCATCTTTTGTAATCAAACTCGATGACGGTTTAGGATCGGGAAACCTCGCTTCACCCATCAACTTTCTTAACGGAATAGTAGCAATGTGTCCACTTGTGCTCCAGTTGGTAACTTTTGCAATTGCATCTTCATTATTTGCAGATTTTGGTGCATTAGACGCTTTCTGCTCAATGATTTCCTCTTTGGATTCTACCAAAGACGGGCCTTTAAATGCATGTGATCTATCCGACCGCTTTTCTGACTTACCAAAAACATCTGAAATATCTGCAGTAAAAAAACAATAACAAATTGTTAAAGCAACAAGAAACCACAATTTTTTATTTTTATTTTTTTTGTATTAATATAATATTTATCAGTTCATGTAGACGGGCAACAAGCTGCGCCGCTACCCCTTTTTGAATAGCAAAACTAAGTCTTTTAAAAACTATGTGAAGTAAAAGTACCTGAAACCGAACCCCAAATTCCCTCCAAACTATTACTACTCGAGCAAAACGATGCGCCTACACCAGAATCTTGACCGGTCAACACCTTGCCGCTGCCTTCACCTACCACAGTTTCAATACTTCTGACTTTGACACCGTCTTTTGAACCAGAAACCGCACTTTCAGGCAAAACTGGAACACTATGATCAATTTCACCAAGAATCACGACCGGATGTTTATCATGAGAAGCTTCTGCTTCACTAAGATTTTTTGTAACTATATTTTCTTCAAAAGCATACTCTTCATAGTCAAAGGTTTGACTTTTATGAACACTCTCTTGCACTACTTTGTCTTCAAAGACAAACACAATGGATCCACTTTCTCCATGTTTGTCATCACTCGAAACATTAGAATACACAGTTTTATGATCCTTGAAATCCTCTAACAAAGTCTTGGCTTTATCTTCGTCGTGATCTTTGACCAAAGGAACCGAATCTTTCGTTGCATTGTCTTGAACGTTATCGAAAACCTCAAATTTCTCGTCCACTTTTTTTACATCAGAAGTCACACTTGGACTGGTTCGGGTATCTGAAAACTCTGTTGCTGCTGAAAACATATCATCTTCGGATCTATTCGGTTTTTCTTCGACCCCACCAGCACCGCTGCCACTCTCTTTGATGATCTTTTTCTCAATCTTGGGGCCTGATGATGAAAAAGATCAAGAAATTATTAGAAAAATAAGTGTAATTAAAAAAATTAACAGTCTAGGAACTCAAGATCCTTTTATTAGAAAAATCAAATAGAATTTAAGAGATTTAACTAAAATCCAAGAAATTATTAGAAAAATAAATAAAATTTAAGAAATTGACAATACAAAATTCAACTAAAACTCAAGAAATGATTAGAAAACCAAATAAACTTCCAGAAATTGAATAAATCAACAGATAGATTAGAAACAACAATCAGTTGCATGATTTATTTAAATTTAAGAGTAAATTGCCAAAATCGTCCCTGAGGTTTGGGCATGTTTGCCATTTTCATCCAAAACAATCTTTTTGTACCATATAGTCCTTCATTTTTGGGATTTTTTGCTATTTTCATCCAAATGTTTGATAGAAAAAATAAAGCAAATTAGATGTTTGGATGAAAATGGCAAAAAATCCTAAAAGTGAAGACTATATTGTACAAAAAAAGTTGTTTTGGATGAAAATGACAAACATGCCCAAACCTCAGGGACGATTTTGGCAAATTTACTCTAAATTTAAAGACATCATAAGTGTTCAGTTCATACACTTAATTTGAGGTTCTGTGAGTATCTTTAATCAGGGGCGCAACTTTGTCGACCCCCCGAACTTTTCGCTCATTAGTGCCCGGTATGTAGTTTTCGTATAGAATTTTTTAGGTATATACGTTTTCGACCCCCGGTTGGAAATCTCAAGCTTCGCCACTATCTTTAATAGATTAATAAAAATCCAAACAAGATGCAAGAAATCTTGAAGATGACAACAATGTGAATTTAACCCAAATTAAATACTAGTAATCATTAAAGTATCTTCCATAATAAATAATCCATATAAAATCTTCAAACATAATCATACAACAAACATTAAATTCAACATGACATTCTTTTAGTAACTTCAACAATCAACATATTAATTAAAAAAAAAAAGATTCAAGAACACATAAAAAAAACTCACCTGGGGTCATCATCTCTTTCTCTTCATCACCATAATCAAAATGGCGTTGTTCATCATCATCCTCATAACCAAAACCAGAATAATGATCATCATCATCATCAGAAACTGCTTCATCATTAATAACCTTAGTATACCCTTCAACAGTTCCACATATTCTCTTATGGTCTCTCCTCGGGTTCGGGCCCGAAAACGGCCACCCACATCGGCGGCAAGTGTGCCCTGCAAGATCATTCAAACCAATATCAGAAAATGAAATGTGACGACGTAATCATGATGAATTTACGATCAGAAATTTAACCTGATGGGGTGGTGGTATGATCTTGAATATCCATGAATATGAAAAGATGAAAGAAATTGTGAAAAAGACGAATGAAGAATTATTTGAAAAGTCGTCGGAGATGGTGGGAGGAATACACCCTAATTAGTAATTATGCTTTGAGAAGTGTCACTATAGTGTTATGCTATCATTTGATTTGATGAGATTTTGTAAATGTACGAAGTGTCATTATAGTTGGGATTTTCACCTTTTCAGGGTGGGGTATTGGGGTTTACCAAAATTATAGTTAGAATAGTTAATTATGGTTTTAAAAAAGGACAATCACATGTTGGGTTGGTTGGGGGGAATTGGTGTTCTAAAGGGATATAAGTTCAATTCCTATTCTTCTTATTATTTTCTGCGGCACCTGGTGATGATGAGAGACTAGGCGAATAGGTGGAGATTGCTAATTCGATCATTGAACTGAGCGGGTTTTACCTCACAGCATTATCGTGCCTTCGGGCGAGTGTTCACGGGCTTCGGCCCTAGGTGAGGGTTTTCCCCGGTTGGGAGGCGAGTGTATCCCGATGTGGTGAATTTCACCAGTAGCCCATTTGAAAGATTCGTTGGTCGTTCAAAAAAAACATGTTAGGTTGGTTGGGTCAGCTGAACATGTTGGTTTTGACAACTTGAAGGTTTGATTTTCACGGTTTTATACAATATCTTTTTATCTTTTTATTTTTTTTTAATATGTAGTGATCATTTTATAGTGTTCATGATAGTTTACGAAGATTATGGTTCGTACCGTTAACTATGGTTTTGAAAAAGGACAACCACATGCTAGGTTGGTTGGGTCAGCTGGACAAGTTGTTTTTGACGGCTTGAAGGTTTGATTTTCATGGTTTAAAAAAAAATTATTTTTTTAAAAGTGTATTGATATTTTTATAAGGGTAAATTACACTTTTCGTCCTTTATGTTTGTACCGGATTGCAACGGATAACCTTTAACTTCAATAATTACATTCACAATCCTTTATTTGGAAAACCCGTTGCATGTTTCGTTCTTTACCCCAAACTAGGTTAGATATTTTAGTTAACTTTGATCATGTGCTTAGCACGTAAGGGCATTTATGTCCTTTTACCCCTTTACCCCTGATTCTTCCCACCTTATAAACCCCTCTTTCACCCTCCATCCTAAATTAGGGTTACAAACTTAACATGTTGTCCAAGCCCCACCATCACCACCACCACCACCCACTACCACTGTCCACCAAGCCAACCACCTGCACTATTCAACCACCTGAACTATTATTTTGTTTCATTCATTTTTCAAAGAAAACAGTACATGAAATGAAGTTCACCATCAGATAGATTACTTCGATTCGGTCAACTTCACACTGAGGGGGTGTTTGGCTTAGCTTTTATTTTTTTGCTTATGCTTATATTTTAAAGTAGCTTATAACTTATTTTCTGTCATTTGATAATCTCTTTTTAAGTGTTTGAATTAGCTTATAGCTTATTTCTATCATTCTTCAAATAAGCTTAAAAACCATCCTCAAATAAGCTTATTCAAATTAGCTTATATAAGCTAATAAGCATAAGTTTAAAAAGCTAAAACAAACACCAAATAAAGCTTATTTTGTAAAAAAAGCTAAAAAAGCTATAAACTTTATTAAAAAAGCTAGGCCAAACACCCCCTGAAATCCCATAGTTTCTTCAACCAACCTCCACAACCACCACCACCATATCCCAGCCACCATATCCCAGCCACCGCCACCACCACCATATCCCAGCCGCCGCCACCACCGCCTCCACCACCACCACCACCTACCAACAACCACCACCACTATCTGAATCCTGTCACAAACAACCCACCACTAGATCTGAAGCTTGTCCCTGTTTTTAACCGCCGCCGCCATCACCTCCTACCACCACCACCAGTCGCCGACACCGTCACCTCTTGCCACCCCCATCGCCGCCACATCTGGATAAGGTATTAGGGTTTGAAGGCGGCCCAAAGG
Organism: Helianthus annuus; assembly: GCF_002127325.2. NCBI lineage: Eukaryota > Viridiplantae > Streptophyta > Magnoliopsida > Asterales > Asteraceae > Helianthus > Helianthus annuus. Next base: position 87,164,494 of record NC_035446.2, on the reverse strand, counting down.
TGGTCATTGGAGAAGACAAAGTGGTGAAGGTTTTCAACTTTGGAGGACATGTTTCAGACGCCATTGGTTGTTTCCCCGGACTCTTCTCCTTCCTTACACTCATTGGGGATTGTATGGTGTGGTAATTTGGGTGTTTCGTGTATAGGATTGTTGTATGTATTTGTAATTTTGTATGAGGTTTAAGGGATTTTGTTGGAGTTGTTTCCCCTGCTGCTCAGTCATTTTCGAGGTTACATAAACCCTTACGAAATCCTCATTATCATTTCTTGTGTCAATTGATAAGTGAGTGTTATTGGCTGTAAAGTTAGTTGCATATAGCGTGCACCATCTGCTTGCAATTTAAGATTTATATGAGGTTGGACAATTTGTTTACTTAAATGTTATTTTATTTATACTATAAATAATTAGGTAAAATTACTAAACTGCCCTTAAGTAAATAGACTTCATTGAAAATTTTAACCTGGTTAGTGCTAAAGGACGAAAGGTGTAACGAATTTTCCAAATAAAGGATTGCGACTTAATTATCGCAGTTAAAGGTCATCAATTGCAATTCGATACAAACATAAAGGACGAAAATTGTAATTTACCCTTTTTATAATGTTCATGATGCTTTAAGAATAACTTCACGTTACTATAATGAAAATAAACAATAATAGTAAATATTAAACAATCTGTTCGGATTTCATGACTGATCAAGGTTTCAAATCTAAAGATAAAACGATTAACATTTTGTTTTAGTGATTGATAAAATTTCATTCTTGTTTCTTTATTGTTTTGTCGGTTTTTATAACATGTTGTGAAAGCATTGGATCGATGACAAACATCAACATTGCACTTAAACAAGACATGAAACATCAAAATATGAACAAGATAGAAAGATGGAGAAGATGAATCTCTTTATTATTGAATCAGTCATCACAGATTACATAAACAGAAAGAGTTTACATCATCTACAAGCTGGTTTAGATCACAAAGATCTAAACCTAGCCCTCTCTCTAACACATAGGCACTCTCTCACTAGAATGTGCACACACAGGAGGAGCTGAAAGATTGCACAAAGCTTTGTCCAGAGATACCCTAATCCACCCTATACAACACATATATATAGACTATGGACTAAACCTGGATAAAACATATTGTCCTGGATACAAAACAAATAATCTAGAACAACAATAATGATCAAGATATTTTGAGTTTTAACATCATAAACTGGGAACTGATAAAGCTTCCGAATTCTTGACTTGGCTTTGACTTGGACTTTCTGCCTTTGATGACCAGAACTGATAAAGCACAGTTACCCAACAAGAACTGCACTTACAGACTGCCCCTGAACTGTTGCTATCAGTTCTGTCTAACATTGGTATCTTCAGCCACCGGATACTGCACTTACAGACTCCCCCTGACTGATGATATCATGACTGCTTTCAACTTTGGATGAGACTTGATCTTTCCGGTAGAGCACAATGATTTTCAACCCTTCTAATAAAAGACTTGCTGACGATTACTTAAGGCCACTTTGAGAAACCCGGAGAATCCAACATCAAACACTGTAAATCCTCCCCCTCAAACTACTCCCGAATCAAGTTAACGTGAACCGACCTACAACCACATGTAAGAATATTGCTTGATACATTAATCTTCCTAACTGGCAGCAGAAAGAAAAACATTGGATTTTTAATGCCCAACCTTGAACACTTCAAGCTTCACTAAGACATGAAGTTCAGTTCAATAACTTAATAACTAACTGAACTCCATAAAAGTAAATCCACCATCTTAATCAAAAGTCTTCAACCCTTCATGTATGATCTCATCCCGTCACGTATCTTCATGAATCAATCTCCTATCTTCACGAATCCACTGAATCCCCGATGTCTTTCATCTCCGATCTTCCCCTCAATTCAAGAAACACCACATTATTTCGAGAATTGACTAGCAATCGTCTTGGAATAGGGACTAAGAAACTAATCTTCTTTACTGAAGAGAGACCAAGTAACTAATCTTCTTTACTCTAAACAACAACTCAATAAGGCTCAATCTTTAACTAGTCGTCAATCGAGAAATCAACTTCATCAAATCAATACTTGATTAAGAACATAAACACACGTGACAGAACTCCATCACACACGAGCTATTTCACGCACAAGCTTTAGATTTACGAAGAAAATAGGAAATATTTATAGACTCCCCCTTAACTGTTGCTATCAATTTTGTCTGACACTGATATCTTCAGTCACCGGATACTTCATGTCACACCCTGTCATAGGCGGAAGCACGAGGTGTTATCGTGATTGATTCTCATTGCATACGAATTAGTAAACATACTAAATGATTAAAAGTAAACTCCAATGCCATTCATAAGTTCCAAACATAAACAAGTGTTTACATCACTTCAAAATAAAATAAGTTTCAAAAGTCTACATCATAATTCAAGTTCTTAAAAGATAAAGGATTTGTTCCTCATGTCATCACAAGGAAGCGGGATATGATGAACAATCCAACTAAAGAGGCTTGGAGTTTGGACTCTTGACGTCTTGAAGCGAAAACCCGCAAAGCTTTCCACTAATTTCCTGAAACACATGTAAGTTTGAAAAACGTCAACAAAGTTGGTGTGAATTCATGCAGTTTTTATGTAAAACGTATACTTGTAAATGTGAGATGTATTTGTATGAAAAGTGGTATGTACTTGTAAAGATATAAGGAAATCGAGATCATTAATGTTTTGCAAGGACATTAATATGTGTGACGACATGGGAAGCATCCAAACCTAGGCGATTTGTGTGCCGATTACCCTTAGACTGGAACACAAAAGCACTCTTCCGTGTGGGTCAATGTGGACCAAGATTGGGGCTGCCAATACCCAATAGATCTACCTTTTCGTTCCTTGGTCTATGTGATAACCCTCATAAATTCAGGTATCCGTACAACTAATTAATATTAATTAAGTGCTTAATGACTGTGCTGAATTACTTAACTGCCTTCTGATTACTGCATCATACTTACATGTGCATCACATATTACATAATGTCACATCATTATCACATATGAACTACATTGACATACATGATGCACAAAGCACAGATAACACAGTTAACGGATAAAGCAGGAATATGCTGACGGGGTTCAGTACATAGACAGACAGTGTTGTAAGACCCAGAATGGGCCAGGGACAAGGTACTACACTAGTATGGTGTGTAGGGAAGTAAGGACCATAAAACTGCGTCACTAGGTGATAGAAAAAGTGCCGGAAAGTGCCTAAAATCCACTTAAAGTGCAGAATTCTGCATTTTTCAGCAAAACTCAGCTTTTTAAAAAGCTAGTTACATGCAAAATTTTGACTAAATGGTCCTGAATGCTTTCCTAAGTGTCGGGAATTAAAAGCGTCACAAAAAGTTACATAAAGATCGTTAAACGGAATAGCTTGACACTTTAACAAACCGGTATCTAACCGAACCACCGGACACTACCCGAAACACCAAAATTATACTAGAAACATTGTTTAATTATTTTTGAGCTAGTCATGATCCCCGAACACCTTAACACCCACTAAAATATCTAGTAACTAACTAAACTAACTATACACTTGATTTTGAACTAGTAAGTAACCAACTAGTTACAAGTTACACTTAGACCCCCTAGCCTAGTAATCGGCCATACCATCACCACCTTACCTCAAAGATTTTATTTCTTTTTATATTGGATCTTGCTTGATCTTGTGGACAAAATATTAGAAGAGATGGTTATAAGTATGGTGTGAAGATTCAAGAGATCATTACATTTCACTCACTACCACACACTTCATTTTTCTTCCTCCCTCCCTTCTACCTCTCGGCCGACCCCCACACTTACACCACCACCATTTTCATCCACCATTCAAGCATTCCAAGATCATTCCAAGGAGCTAGAAGGTGTTTTATGAAGCTTGGTGCTTGTAGAACTTGAAGAACCTTCATCACTTGCTTTTATCATCCATCCTTGTCACCTTCATTCTCTTGTGTTCTTCCCTAGCTTAGAGCTAGTAGTAAGACTCTCTTAATCCTTTAATACTTCTAATTCTAGTTGGTTAAAAGATGTATTATGTTATAAATCACAAGAACCCTAAAAGACATGAACATGAATCTTGAACAAAAGCTTAACATATGACGAAATATGGATGAAATGATGTTGTTTAGTATATGTATGATGTTTGATTATTGTTTACTTGAGATTGTGATGTTGATCATCACATAGAGCTTTCTAGATTGTGATTAAACACATGGTCTAGCAAGTGAGAGGATGATTATGTGACAACATAAGATGATCATCTTCTTATATGAACATGAACTTGATGAATAAAGAGATTTCTTGTAAAATAATAAACAAAGTGAGTTAGTAACCTTATGGATCCAAGACTTATGAATGATTTTCCAAGAGAACCAAGTTTAAAATAAGATTTTTGGAAGATCATGGTTTTTACTTAAACCTACACTATTTTAGTGGAAAAACAAGTGTATAAACGCTTATGAAACAAGAAGATCTAATAAATAAACATTTTTGTGAAATGTGCTTACAAGTTGTAAACACCTAAACTCTTTAAGAATGGGATTATTAAAGAAATAAACACATTTTGGAGGGTAACTAAGTCTATTAAACTTATTACCAAGTCACTACAAGTTTTTAATAAAAGATCAAGTTCATGTTATTATGTAAAGTGTATAGTTTTTGCACTTGGGAAGAATAATATTGTTTAGGGTTTGATTGTTGACTATTGTGTGATGCTTTTTGAAAAGAAAATGATATGCTTTGATAGCATGGACACCTCCATTTTTAGGGGAAACTATGGTAAAATTTTCTAAAAATACAAACACTTAGAAAAATATTTTCTAAACAAGTATTTATAAGTGAGTATTTAACTATGGTTTTCAATATAAACTTTGTCATAGAATTTGTAACAAAAATGCAAATATTGGAGGTTGTTTTTATAAATAAAAATGGGTAAATATATATATTTTGAATATATATATATATATATATTAAGACACTTGTGTGATTATTTATATACTTGGTGAAATAGTTATATTATTTTAGGGTAAAATAATATAACTTAACAAATACCATGAAATTTACTATCCAAATAATACCAAAAATCACAAGGAATAAAAATATAAGTTACACACTTAATATTGTGAAATCGAACACAAGAACGTGACTTATAAACTATTCCGGAAAAAAACCGCTACTTATATATTTTTGGTAAATATTATTTTGGATACAAGAAATGAAAATATGATTTTTACAAAGTTGTATCATATTTTTAGACAAGGTGAAAATATATTATTTTTGGGGAAGTTAAAATATATTTTCTTATTATATTTAAAAGATATATGATTTTTGGGAAAAATATATATTTTCTGGACAATACATTATTTTGGGACAAAATAAGTTATTATATATTTTCTAAAGGTGAGACTTGAAAATATATTAACCCGGAACTACAAATACACGAAAGGAATCACGAAAATAAAATACTTGAGAAGTATTGTTACAAAAATGTGGTTTAAACAATTATTCCAAAACTAAATATAATTTGAGCTTAAAATAATTATTATTTTGACAAATAATTATAACCTGGAATAATATCAGAAACGTAACTCAAAAACGTAAATACTAAGCAAAGGCACGACCCGTTCGTCTAATAGACGTTAGTACAGTGTAGGTAGTCGTGTTTGCCGAGGAGTTTTGAGTGCCAGTACTGAAGACGCAATACAGTGAGTTCATGTCCCCCCTTTTTCTTTCAACTTTTCAGTTTTATACTTCGGGGGTGAAATACATGTTACAGTTATTATAAACGTTTTATACATGGTATGATTAGCTTAAGGAGGTTTACTTCTTGATCATGTGAAAGGTGGGTATAACACTTAAGGCCATTAATCCTCGTCGTAGAACCGAGGGACATGAGTGATAGATCTATTTGGGTGTAGCGAGCCCATACCCATGGGGACCAGGGTGGCCCATAGGGTGACTATGTCTTCCAGCCGGAGGCCCGGTACAAATCTGCTAGGTTTGAGTCTTCCTGCACCATTTCACACATACCATTGGCTTTGCAACCCATTGGTGATCTGTTTTTCCTTATTGCTACATACCAGGGACATACATACAGACATGCTTTAAAGGTTTACTCATACACATACACATGAACTCGCTTAACTTTTGTTGATGTTTTTTAAACTACATGTTTTTCAGGGAACTAGTGGATCTGGCAAGTGTTGCATGTGTTTCAAGCTGCGCATAAATAAAGGATGTCATCCATGGTCATAGATTTTAGGAGATGCATCCTATTCCTGGACGGGATACATGTTTCTAAACTTGGTTCTAGTTAACATCTTTTGTTGAGTCTTTGTGAACTCATTTAAACATGTCATGGTTTGTGACGTAATTGGGTATCGATGTTTTCAAGACAAGTATGTTGTGGTATTTTCTAAACTTAATTAATGGATGAACGTCTCATGTTTTATCATATAGCGTTGTTATTATTGAATGCTATGGTATTAAGAAGTCACACCAAATAACCACGCTTCCGCAAAAGTCAGGGTGTGACAGCTTGGTATCAGAGCTTCGATCGCAGCGAACTAGGATTCTTTCTCGAGTCTAGACCACGATCATTAGGGCTCTCACGAAAATGTTCTCAAACATGTTTACATTGCATGCACAAAACGTCCAGATCCAGGGTACAAACATTTTTACAAACAAAAGTCACAAAACACATTTCAAGGCTATATTTATAATCCAGTCTTAGAGACTGGGGAGGTTCAGTCTTAGAGACTGGGGAGGTTCAGTCTTAGAGACTGGGGAAATTAAGTCTTAGAGACTGGGGGAAACTGAGTCTTAGAGACTGGGTAGTCAGTTTGAGAAACTGGGAAGGTTTTAGTCTGAGAGACTAGGTAGTCAGTCTGAGAGGCTGGGTGGGATTGTCTGGGAAGACTAGGATGATTACATGCTTACATTGTTATTACTTACATGCTTATTTGATGATTATTGATATATGTGCATATGTGTGATTGTTTGTCACAGACACCATGTCCTCTTCTGATAGTGGAGTATCAGATACCATAGACCCCATGGCCATAGTCTCGGATGATGAGATAGCCACAGACCGGGAGGTTTTTACATCTGACACTACGAGCAGCGATGATGATGACTTTTAGCCTTTCGCCTTACCAGATTTTGGAGATGATATACCACTAGCTGATGGTCTTCCTGGCGAGGATCTATTTCTTGTTCAGATCCCTGCTCCTTTTCCTCTTGCTGCATTTCCTCTTGAGGATCTGCCTCTAGACGCTATGTCTGACGACGACATCGATCTTTTTATTGAGGGTCCCCCTGAGGGTGCCCAGGATGATGGGGCTCCAGTCGATGACGACGTTGTCATTCCTCTTGTCGAGATTCCAGTTGATGATGATGTTGATATCCCTCTTGTTGAGATTCCAGTCGCTGATGACATTGCTGTTCCATTTGTCGAGGTTCCTGTCATAGAGATCTTATCTGACCATTCTGGTCCCGATTCATTTGAGTCTGTGTCATCTACTACCTTACACACACGGGGCGTGCAGCATTATCCCACTGACACTGATTCTGACACCGCTATGTCTGCTGCACCTGTCCCTCCGCAATACTTCGAGTTCGACGATGAGTTAGACCCTGTCTTTCCGCACGACTTTGACCCTGAGCATGAGATTGAGTTTGTCCCTGACGAGCAGCTTTTTGAGGCACCTGTCATTCCTGACGATCAGCTCTTTGATATACCCGTTGATCTTGAGCTTCCTCCAGCTGACCCTGAGCCCTTGATTGCACCAGAGCACATACCTGCTCATGATCCTCTACCGGAACACGATCACGTTGACATACCAGTTGTTGCACCACCTTTGCATGACCCTCTACCTGCACCCGTAGACCACGCTCCATTTGCAGCCCAGGTTGACCCCAGATATGCACACACCCGCAATGGGTGGATTGAGGACGATGACGACTATCCTCCTTTTGTTAGACCTGTCAATCCCCCACCTGCACCTATACATGTACCAGCAGATATCGCCCCGTTTCACCCACACGTATCTGACATTCATCGCACTGATTTACCAGTCACGTTTCTACAGGATATTCCTCCTCCCCGTCCCGGGGAAGGTCCATCGAGTCAGCCGTCTGGTCATGTACCACCTGTGTCAGCAGCCGATCATTTCATGCCACAGTTTGCACACACTGGTCCTTCTTCTACACCCACGGGCAAGCCACTGATTTGGTTTCCGCCCAACGTGATGCCTGTATCTGATCCATACCATTCCTTCCACATTGGATACACGAGGGATGATTTGCTTTTGTCGCTGAAGCTCCAGTAGGAGATGCTGTGTAGGAGAGTCATGGAGTTAGAGAGGATCCCGCGTCCTCCGCCTTGTCCTTGTCAGTCACCATTCGCGACACCACCAGCTCCTCTCCTACCGTACCCTGATTTTGATGTTCGTTTCCTCACTATGGAGCAGCAGGTTAGCTATCTGCTGCGTATCGTTCATCCACTCGAGGAGGATTTAGCGCATTTGCGCAGGTTGCTTTTTATTCTTCCACCTCCTCCTCCACCATCAGCTTAGGGATTTTTGGTTTTATGCAGATAGCATGCTTTTTATGAGAGTGCATCTATTGAGCCAGATTGCACAGCCTTTTGAAGACCACATTTTTTACTTATTGACTTTTGATTGTTGTAGTATGATGGATATTTTGGACAGGGGTGATGTGACCCTTAGTCTCTTTTGATGTATGATATATTGTGGAACATGTAAAACTGTACTTGTGGTCTTGATATATGAACTCAATCGCAACATTCTCATTATATACGTTGTTGGAATTACTTGTTTGTGTTATAACATGGGATATTATGTGTTTACTTGTGTTGATAAATGGAATTACAAATGCATGTTACATACTTACTATACTTATTAAGACCTGACCAATGCAATCTTCTTATAGAAGATGCCTCCACGAAGAGATACTCGTTTGCTCACTACAGAGGCAGAGTTACAGGAGCGGATTTCACAGGCTATTGCACAGCACGAGGCCCTGCGCTCGGAACATAGCGGGGGTACCTCTGGAAACAACCCACCCCATGGTAATGTTAAGTCACTATAAATACATTACGTTACATTTGGATACTCCATGTGCAATCGCTAATGCTTGCTGTGAATAATGTTACTTGTACAGGCTGTACTTATAAACAGTTTCTAGACTGTAAGCCATTGAATTTTAACGGCACCGGGGGTGCTGTAGCCTTTGTCAGATGGACGGAAAAGACGGATTCTGTGATAAGGATGAGCAAGTGCGCTCCTGAACATCAAGTCACCTACATCTCAGGACTCTTTCTAGATGGTGCCTTATCCTGGTGGAATCTTCAAGTCCAAACCCTGGGGGAAGAAGCTGCTTACGCCATGACATGGGATGAAATGAAAGAGCTCATGCGAAAGAAATACTGCTCCAGGGCTGAAATCCAAAAGCTGGAAATTGAATTTTGGCACCTCAAGATGGACGACCTGAAAATTGCCGAATATGTCCAGAGATTTCACGATCTGTCTCGCGTGGTACCATACATGGTTGATCCAGAATTCAAACGCATCGATCGGTTTATTTGGGGGTTGGCACCTCAGATTATGAGTATGGTGACATCGTCAAAGCCTGCAACAATTACTGAGGCTATCGATCTGAGCGTGTCACTAACTGAAGAAGCTATCAGATTAAACAAGTTTTCGATCTCTAACCAGAAGAAAAAGGAGACTCACGTTGAGTAATCCGGTGAGAACAAACGGAAGTTCTCAAAGTTTAAGAAGGGTACCAGCAGCGCCAGCAAGAAGAAGGAAGTGAACCCACCAGCTGAAGTTAAGACTGGTGCTGAAGTCAAGGGAAAAGGGTACATGGGCGCTCTGCCCAAATGTGATGTATGCCAATACCACCATTCCGGCCAGTGCAAGTTAAGGAAATGTGAGTCTTGTGGAAAGACTGGCCATTCAAAGGAAACATGCTAGGCTGGTACTGGTACAGGACGTGGTGGTCAAAGGGGTTTTGGAAACAACAACCGTGGCGGTAACGGATATGGGAACCGCCCACAAGGAGGAAATGGCGGAAATGGAAATCGTGGGAATCAAGCTGGTAATGGGAACCGTGGAGCGAATAACAATCAAGGTGGTAATGGGAACGGTAATGGTCGGGGACCAGGTTGTTTCAATTGTGGAGACATGGGGCATTTCAAGCGAGAATGCCCAAAGCTCAATCAAGCACAAGGAAGGGTTTTCAACATCAGAGCGAGGGAAGCTCGCCAAGAACCAAATGTGGTTACTGGTACGTTCCCTATCAATCAACGCTTTGCATCTGTACTGTTTGATACTGGTGCCGATTATAGTTTTGTATCGCTAGAGTTTAAGAATATGCATGGGTTGGTAGCTAGTAAGTTAGACATTCCGTATTCGATAGAACTAGCAAATGGGAAGCTAGTAGAAGCAAGTGAAGTCATCAGAGGTTGCGTGATAGAACTGGGAGAGCACGAGTTTTCGCTTGATCTTCTGCCCGTCGAGTTGGGAAGCTTCGACGTGGTAGTGGGGATGGATTGGTTGTCAAGTAACCGAGCAGAGATTGTATGTCACGAGAAGATCATTCGCATTCCGATGGCGAATGGAGAAACAGTTATGGTACATGGAGAGAAGCGCGATACGCCCCTAAGAATCATTAGTTGTTTAAAGGCTCGAAAGTGTTTGCAGAAAGGATGTGTTGCCTTCTTGGCACACATTGTGGATAAAGAAGCCACTGAGCCAAAGCTATAAGACATTCCAGTCGTGAAGGAATATCCTGAAGTCTTCCCCGAAGACTTGCCAGGATTGCCGCAGCAAAGACAAGTCGAGTTTCACATTGACTTAGTTCCAAGTGATGCGCCAGTAGCTAAGGCACCTTATCGACTTGCGGCTTCCGAGATGCAAGAGGTATCAACACAACTTCAGGAGCTATTGGATAAGGGATTTATCAGACCAAGCTTCTCGCCTTGGGGAGCTCCATTTTTGTTCGTTAAGAAGAAAGACGGTAGTTTCCGCATGTGCATCGACTACCGCGAGCTGAACAAATTGACTATTAAGAATCGGTATCCTTTGCCAAGGATTGATGATCTGTTCGACCAACTGCAAGGTTCGAGTTTTTACTCCAAGATCGATCTTAGATCAGGCTATCACCAGTTGGAAATACAAGAGGAAAGTATTCCAAAGACTGCCTTCAGAACTCGATATGGACATTACGAGTTCCTGGTTATGCCATTTGGTTTGAAAAATGCCCCAGCCGTGTTTATGGATTTGATGAATAGAGTCTGCAAGCCTTACCTCGATAAATTTGTGATTGTGTTTATCGATGATATTTTGATTTATTCCAAGACAAAGGAAGAACAGGAGCAGCACCTAAGAGCTATTTTAGAGCTACTTAAGAAAGAAAAGTTGTACGCGAAGTTCTCGAAGTGCGAGTTCTGGTTGCGTGAAGTTCAGTTCCTTGGTCACGTGGTTAACGGGAATGGAATTCATGCGGATCCCACAAAGATCGAGGCAATCAAGAATTGGGAAACCCCGAAAACGCCAACTGAGATCCGTCAATTCCTAGGTTTGGCTGTCAAAAATCGCTCAACCATTGACCTCCCTCACTCAAAAAGATAAGAAGTATGAATGGGGAGACAAGCAAGAAGAAGCATTTCAGTTGTTGAAAAACAAGCTTTGTGACGCACCGATCTTATCTCTACCCGAAGGCACGGACGACTTCGTGGTATATTGCGACGCCTCGCGTCAAGGTTTTGGATGTGTATTGATGCAACAACAGAAGGTTATAGCTTATGCTTCGCGTCAATTGAAGGGTCACGAGAAAAATCACACCACGCACGATTTGGAATTAGGCGCGGTGGTGTTTGCATTGAAGATCTGGTGACATTACTTATATGGCAAGCGATGCACGATCTTTACAAATCACAAGAGCCTGCAGCACATATTCAATCAGAAAGAGCTTAACATGGGACAGCGCTGATGGGTGGAGATGTTAAATGATTACGATTGTGAGATTAAGTATCACCCAGGTAAGGTGAATGTGGTCGCCGATGCCCTGAGTCAGAAGGAAAGAATCAAGCCCATAAGGGTTAGGGCTTTGGAAATGATCATACAAACAGACATCTCATTGCGCATTCGTGCGGCGCAGAGAGAAGCTCTTAAAAAAGGAAAATCTGGTGAATGAATATCTCCGTGGGATGGAGAAACAGTTGGTGCCAAATGAGGAAGGAACGTTGTGCTTCATGAAACGAATTTGGGTTCCTCTCTTTGGTGGTTTGAGAGACGTTATTTTTATGAAGCTCATAAGTCACGGTACTCGATCCATCCAGGATCGGATAAGATGTACCAAGATTTAAAGGATTTTTATTGGTGGCTGAGATTGAAAGGCGATGTTGCAACGTATGTTGGCAAATGCTTAACTTGTGCCAAGGTAAAGGCCGAATACCAGAAGCCTTCAGGTCTTCTGCAGCAACCTGAAATACCCCAGTGGAAATGGGAGCAGATTTCGATGGATTTCATAACGAAGTTACCAAAGACACCCAGAGGTCATGATACGATTTGGGTAATCGTGGACCGTCTGACGAAATCTGCGCACTTTCTGCCAATCAAAGAAAAAGATAATACAAGCAAGCTAGCTGAGCTATACCTAAGAGAGATTGTTGCACGGCATGGAGTGCCTCTCTCAGTTATTTCCGATAGAGACGGAAGGTTTGTGTCAAGGATTTGGCAATCCTTCCAAGAAGCCTTTGGTTCTCAGTTGAATCTGAGTACTGCCTTCCATCCGCAGACAGACGGCCAGAGTGAACGAACGATTCAAACATTGGAAGATATGTTGCGAGCTTACGTAATGGATTTGGGTGGTAGTTGGGACACTCACTTACCATTGGTTGAATTTTCATACAACAACAGTTACCATGCAAGCATTCAGGCCGCACCATTTGAAGCTCTCTATGGACGCAAGTGTCGATCACCGTTATGCTGGGCAGACGCGGGTGATAGACAACTTGTTGGTCCGGAATTGGTTCAAGAGACGACAGACAAGATTATACAGATCCGAGAGCGCATCAAGGCGGCTCGTGATCGTCAAAAGAGTTATGCAGACCGAAGAAGGAAACCTTTGGATTTTCAAGTGGGAGATATGGTTTTGTTAAAGGTTTCACCCTGGAAGGGTGTAGCACGCTTTAGGAAGCATGGGAAGTTGAACCCAAGATACACTGGACCATTTAAAATCCTGGAAAGGATTGGTCTTGTAGCATACAAGTTGGATCTACCCGCCGAGCTGAATGGCGTTCATGATACATTTCATGTATCAAATTTGAAAAAGAGTCCAACTCAAGAAACAGTTGTCATTCCTGCCGACGAAGTTCATATTGACGACACACTCCACTTTACTGAAGAACCTGTTGAGGTTACTGACTGGAAGGTTAACAAGACACGACAGAGTAGTGTCAAACTCGTCAAGGTTCGTTGGAACGCGCGACACGACCCAGAATTCACTTGGGAGCGTGAAGATCGCATGAAAGCCAAATACCCACATTTGTTCCCCAAGACCCCTGCATCTAGTAGCAGAAACTAAAATTTCGGGACAAAATTTTCTTAACAGGGGGAGAATGTGACAACCCTCATAAATCCAGGTATCCGTACAACTAGATAATATTAATAAAGTGCTTAATGACTGTGCTGAATTACTTAACTGCCTTCTGATTACTGCATCATACTTACATGTGCATCACATATTACATAATGTCACATCATTATCACATACGAACTATATTAACATACATGATGCACAAAGCACACGGATAAAGCAGGAATATGCTGACGAGGTTCAGTACATAGACAGACAGTGTTGTAAGACCCAGTATGGGCCAGGGACAAGGTACTACACTAGTATGGTGTGTAGGGAAGTAAGGACCATAAAACTACGTCACTAGGTGATAGAAAAAGTGTCGGAAAGTGCCTAAAATCCACTTAAAGTGCAGAATTCTGCATTTTTCAGCAAAATTCAGCTTTTTAACAAGCTAGTTACATGCAAAAATTTGACTAAATGGTCCTGAATGCTTTCCTAAGTGTCGGAAATTAAAATTGTCACAAAAAGTAACATAAAGATCGTTAAACGGAATAGCTTGACACTTTAATGAACCGGTATCTAACCGAACCACCGGACACTACCCGAAACACCGAAACTATATTAGAAACATTGTTTAATTATTTATGAGCTAGTCATGATCCCCGAACACCTTAACACCCACTAAAATATCTAGTAACTAACTAAACTAACTATACACTTGATTTTGAACTAGTAAGTAACCAACTAGTTACAAGTTACGCTTAGACCCCCCTAGCCTAGTAATCGGCCATACCATCACCACCTTACCTCAAAGATTTTATTTCTTTTTATATTGGATCTTGCTTGATCTTGTGGACAAAATATTAGAAGAGATGGTTATAAGTATGGTGTGAAGATTTAAGAGATCATTACATTTCACTAACTACCACACACTTCATCTTTCTTCCTCCCTCCCTTCTACCTCTCGGCCGACCCCCACACTTACACCACCACCATTTTCATCCACCATTCAAGCATTCCAAGATCATTCCATGGAGCTAGAAGGGGTTTTATGAAGCTTGGTGGTTGTAGAACTTGAAGAACCTTCATCACTTTCTTTTATCATCCATCCTTGTCACCTTCATTCTCTTGTGTTCTTCCCTAGCTTAGAGCTAGTAGTAAGACTCTCTTAATCCTTTAATACTTCTAATTTTAGCTGGTTAAAAGATGTATTATGTTATAAATCACAAGAACCCTAAAATACATGAACATGAATCTTGAACAAAAGCTTAACATATGATGAAATATGGATGAAATGATGTTGTTTAGTATATGTATGATGTTTGATTGTTGTTTACTTGAGATTGTGACGCTGATCATCACATAGAGCTTGCTAGATTGTGATTAAACACATGGTCTAGCAAGTGAGAGGATGATTATGTGACAACATAAGATGATCATCTTCTTGTATGAACATGAACTTGATGAATAAAGAGATTTCTTGTAAGGTAATAAACAAAGTGAGTTAGTAACCTTATAGATCCAAGACTTATGAATGATTTTCCAAGAGAACCAAGTTTAAAATAGGATTTTTGGAAGATCATGGTTTTTACTTAAACCTACACTATTTTTAAGGGAAAAACAAGTGTATAAACGCTTATGAAACAAGAAGATCTAATAAATAAACATTTTTGTGAAATGTGCTTACAAGTTATAAACACCTAAACTCTTTAAGAATGGGATTATTAAAGAAATAAACTCATTTTGGAGGGTAACTAAGTCTATTAAACTTATTACCAAGTCACTACAAGTTTTTAATAAAAGATCAAGTTCATGTTGTTATGTAAAGTGTATAGTTTTTGCACTTGGGAAGAATAATATTGTTTAGGGTTTGATTGTTGATTATTGTATGATGCTTTTTGAAAAGAAAATGATATGCTTTGATAGCATGGATACCTCCATTTTTAGGGGAAACTATGGCAAAATTTTCTAAAAATACAAACACTTAGAAAAATATTTCTAAACAAGTATTTATAAGTGAGTATTTAACTATGGTTTTCAATATAAACTTTGCCATAGAATTTGTAACAAAAATGTAAATATTTGAGGTTGTTTTTATAAATAAAAATGGGTAAATATATATATTTTGAATATATATATATATATATATATATAGGATTAGGTTCAAACGTGAACAAAATCCTAAGAGTGAACTGCGTGAACTGATCTGGGCCCTTGATTTTTATAATCTTGAGATTAAATTAAGTGGCATGATGGTAATTATTTGGTTTTTTTTTTCATTTAATTAAATACAAAAAGGGTATATGTGTAATTTTAATCTTAAATTGATTGCATAAATCTCTCACAAATCAAGTAATCAATTATCCTCTTAAATTGATTGCATAAATCTCTCACAAATCAAATCAAGGATTAAGAAAGATGTAACTTAATTCAATTATTAAAATAATTATTTGTTTAAATGCGATGTACACATGTGTATTCTGATTTTGCCCTCTTTTTAATGTGATGTACACATGTGTATATCGTCTGTTTTTGTGATATCTCAGAATTTTTTTTTTTGTATTGAATGTTGATGTACACCTGTGAATTACTGTAGACATATGTACGATGCTGAGTACACATGTGTACTGTTCTATTTATATCCAAGTACACATGTGTATACCGTTGAAATATGAAGGTTACGTGGATATTAAAAATCAAATTTGAATTCTGGTGTTGAAATCTGAAACAAAATTTAAAATTGAAATCTGGTGATTTGTTGTTTGTTTTGATAATTATCTTATTAATAAATAAACATAATGTGGATAATGAATTTAAATTAGGAAAGATGTAACTTATTCAATTATTAAAATAATGATTTAAATCTAATTTTTTATATAATTACAATCATACCCTTAACAACTAAAAAGGAAATCAAGGGTCCATATATGTTCACGCAGTTCACTCTTGGAAGGTTGTTCACGCTGGAACCCTACCCTATATATATATATATATATATATATATTAAAACACTTGTGTGATTATTTGTATACTTGGTGAAATAGTTATATTATTTTAGGGTAAAATAATATAACTTAACAAATACTGTGAAATTTACTATCCAAATAATACCAAAAATCATAAGGAATAAAAATATAACTTACACACTTAATATTGTGAAATCGAACACAAGAACGTGACTTATAAACTATTCCGGAAAAAAAACCGCTACTTATATATTTTTGGTAAATATTATTTTGGATACAAGAAATGAAAATATGATTTTTACAAAGTTGTATCATATTTTTAGACAAGGTGAAAATATATTATTTTTGGGGAAGTTAAAATATTTTTTCTTAGTATATTTAAAGATATATGATTTTTGGAAAAAATATATATTTTCTGGACAATACATTATTTTGGGACAAAATAAGTTATTATATATTTTCTAAAGGTGAGACTTGAAAATATATTAACCTGGAACTACAAATATACGAAAATACATGTATAAGATACCCCCATCGTTGGGAAGGAATCACGAAAATAAAATACTTGAGAAGTATTGTTACAAAAATGTGGTTTAAACAATTATTCCAAAACTAAATATAATTTGAGCTTAAAATAATTATTATTTTGACAAATAATTATAATGGAATAATATCAGAAACGTAACTCAAAAACATAAATACTAAGCAAAGGAACGACCCGTTCGTCTAATAGACGTTAGTAGAGTGTAGGTAGTCGTGTTTGCCCAGGAGTTTTGAGTGCCAGTACTGAAGACGCAATACAGTGAGTTCATGTCCCCCCTTTTCTTTCAACTTTTCAGTTTTATACTTCGGGGGTGAAATACATGTTACAGTTATTATAAACGTTTTATACATGGTATGATTAGCTTAAGGAGGTTTACTTCTTGATCATGTGAAAGGTGGGTATAACACTTAAGGCCATTAATCCTCGTCGTAGAACCGAGGGACATGAGTGATAGATCTATTTGGGTGTAGCGAGCCCATACCCATGGGGCCCAGGGTGGCCCATAGGGTGACTATGTCTTCCAGCCGGAGGCCCGGTACAAATATGCTAGGTTTGAGTCTTCCTGCACCATTTCACACATACCATTGGCTTTGCAACCCATTGGTGATCTGTTTTTCCTTATTGCTACATACCAGGGACATACATACATACAGACATGCTTTAAAGGTTTACTCATACACATACACATGAACTCGCTCAACTTTTGTTGATGTTTTTTAAACTACATGTATTTCAGGGAACTAGTGGATCTGGCAAGTGTTGCATGTGTTTCAAGTTGCGCATAAATAAAGGATGTTATCCATGGTCGTAGAGTTTAGGAGATGTATCCTATTCCTGGACGGGTTACATGTTTCTAAACTTGGTTCTAGTTAACATCTTTTGTTGAGTCTTTGTGAACTCATTTAAACATGTCATGGTTTGTAACGTAATTGGGTGTCGATGTTTTCAAGACAAGTATGTTGTGGTATTTTCTAAACTTAATTAATGGATGAACGTCTCATGTTTTATCATATAGCGTTGTTATGATTGAATGCTATGGTATTAAGAAGTCACACCAAATAACCACGCTTCCGCAAAAGTCAGGGTGTGACAGTCTAAACTTAGATTAATGGTGCTTACGTATACCCTATTCGCACATGATCTATTGTATCATTCCTTAGTCTAACATACCATTTGTACATGTGTTTTCCCCAAAAGTTTAGAAAACTAGAAAACGTTTAAAAGAGGGGACATGAACTCACTGTTTTGCGTCTTGATGCATACTACTTCACTGGTACTCTTCTTGGTTCGCGACGTAACCTATAAGTGTTCTAAATATGTTAATCACCTAAACTTGTGATTTACGATGTACAAGTTATCCATCTTGTTTATGTTTTTGTTTTGTCTTAGGTGTATATGTTCTTGAGTTATTATTATATACTTCACCACACACACACACATATATATATATATATATATAGTTTTATTTACTTGTGAATTGTGTTAACGGATCTAGTTCTTCTTGCGGCTTCGTGCCTCGCACGAGTAAGATGTGCATGTCCAAGACATGTCTGGGCCATGCCCATTCTAGCTGGGTTTCACCCGTTCGTTGCGTTATCGTTAATTTAAATTGTATTTTCTATTTGTAAATATATATATATTTTTATTCTTGAATAAAATAAATATATATATATATTGAATTTTTGTATATGATATGTGTTAAAAATAATAATAATATATTTTTATTTTATCCTTGTATATGTATTCTTGTATTATTTGTGTATTCTTGTATTCGTATTAGTTTGACCAAGTCAACATCGATTCTTTTAATAAATAATATTTTCAATATTATTTTAGTATAAATATATTTGTAATTTTACCAAATGTATACTTAGGCAAGTATACATGTATTTTGGTATAAACATTTATGTATTTTATGTTTAATGTCGAAAATCATTTCTTATGATTTTTATACTTTCTGGAATTATATTTCTTAAAAATAATATATTTTTAAGGCTTGTTTAATATATATATATATATATTTATATATATTTATTTATCACACTTGTTAAATAAATATATATATATATATATATATATATATATATATATATATATATATAGAAACAAGATCAGGAGAAAACGGTAGAAAGTGTGAGAACGGTGAGAACGCTTCCTTGCCTAACACGTGTCACGCCGCTTAGAGAAAGGCGGAGGGGCTTTTTTGTCCTTTCATATTTCTTTTTTATTAACGCGTGTCCCTTCATCTTTCCATCTTTTTGGCGTTTATTAAATACGCGACGTTTTTATTGTTTTTAGATCAGAACTATAGTAAATATTTTGGCGTTTTAAGTATTTGTTTTGGTGTTTTTATTGATTTAAAAAACATCAGTAATTTTCTTTGATTTTATTATATCAAGTGTTTTGCCATCTAGGATACAGGCCTATAATGTGACAGGCAATTATGGCGTTTTGAAAAGAAAAATAAGTTTCAATTTTCCATGTAGTGGCATTAATATAACTTTAATGTTTTTGGCAATAAATGATATCGTCTCTTTATTTTACTGTTTCTTTCAATTTTCATCTGTCAATTAGTGTTTATTTTTCCAGTAATACTTTGTGGCATCCTTTATGGTTACTTTGTTTGATGACATGTTGAAGATCAATGCTTGCTTTAATGTATTGATCCCTTCATGCCATCCATATATCCATCAAGAACAAAGTGGCATGATGTCATATCAATGTCATTAGTCTCTTTGTCTTGAATATTTGTCCATCTCATTCAGCAAAAGATTATAGAGATACCCAACTCAGAGAAGAATCCATTCAGTGAAACTTCATTCAGATCAATACTCAATATAGCAGAATCGAGGTTCTGAATCTGTGGCTTTTTTAAGTTTTTTTTTGGCTTTTAAAAGTGAATGGTTTCTAGGGAATATGGCTTTTGTTTCTGGTTTTGTGATAAGTTGTTTGTGCAGAGAAGTCTCTCTTTATAGAATGTTTTTGGCGCGTAGTTTAGGCGAGATTTTATTTATAATAAATGATATTAATAAAGTAGCCGTATTTTCAGTTTTACTGTGTATTTTTACTGTTTTTTTGTTCAGCCTTTTCATGTTTGGCGTTAAAACTGTGTATTTTTACTGTTTTTTTGTTCAGCCTTTTCATGTTTGGCGTTTTTGAATGGGTTTTAGTAGTTTTTGGCGTTTTTTTTCATTTTTAGCTTTTTTTTAATTAATACTTCTGTAGTTACTTTCATTATAGTTTTGGAGTTTTTGGCGTTTTTACTCCATTTATGGCGTTTTCATATGCATTATTACTCTTTGGCGTTTAATTAACATAATGTATTTTTTATTCTAAATTGAAAAATACATAGCAAACAACAAAAAAAGAAAATTAAAAAAAAACAATTAATCTTCCAAATCTTCACTGTCATCAGTCTCTTTCTTCTTTGAATCATGTTCGCTGGTGGTTTGGCTTAGCCATGCTTGTGTTTTTGTGGTCGTTTGGAAAGTCAAAATGACATGAGTTTTTTTTTTTGAATATGTATCTTCAAACAACTCAGTAGTGTCATTCGTCTTTTCATGCCATTTAAATATTCATCAAGAACCAAACACAGAAAATGACATAAGTTTGACCCCAACATCTTTTTGTTTATGATTTGTCCGTCTCATGCAGCAAAATGTTATTTGAGTCACAGCACCTCATGGAAGAATGCATTATTCGACACTTTGGCGTAGAACAATATTTTAAATATTCAAGAAACGATATTTGGCATTTTTGGCGTTTTACTAAGGAAATAGTGTATCTGAAAGAACCGTTGATCTTTTGGAATCTTTTTGTTGTTTGAGTGTTTTTGGCGTTTTCTAAGATGAATGGTATGTAGTAGAAAATATGGCGTTTTTGAGTAGTTGTGTTTGATGTTTTGGGAATTTTGGCGTATGTAAGTTGAATGGTATATAGTAGAAAATATGGCGTTTCAGGTTCTGGGGGATGTGTTTTTATGTCTTGGATGTTTTTTGTTTATATAGCGATGTGATTTGGTCCGTATTGGCGTTTTATTCATCATTATGGCGTTTTGGTATAGAGGTGTAAAGACGCTTTTACCCTTAATGATGCGCGTCCACGTAAGAAAATTGATGTTCTTTACGAAAACGCCACCGCGCCAATCTAGTCCATAGATTGTTTTAATCGGACGATCGATAAGCGTTCTCACCGTTCTCACACTTCTACCGTTTTCACCAAATCCCGACCCTATATACATATATATATATAAGTATATATCTTGTATTTTTGTCCATTGATGTGCGTTAAGTGTAATATATTTTTATATATATTTTTAGCCCTTTTTAACCACTTTAATCAAGTTTTAAATTTATAAAACATGATATTTACTAACACCAAACACACATATGGGCAAGTGCACCCATCGTGAGCATAGTATAGTGTTGCTAAGATACTGAGGTCGTCCAAGGACACAAGAGTTTTTAATAACGGTTTATCCTCAATGTCTAATCAAATCAAAAGTTTAGAAAAATGTTTTAAACTAGAAAATAAAAACTAAAAATGCTGAAAATAAAAATAAAATAAAAACAGATAGACAAGATGAATCACTTGGATCCGACTCGCCTTTAGTGTAACCTTTGATTATTTTCACACTTTTGCACTTTTTAAGAGATTATCTTAGTTATTGTAGTAGGCCCCTCTTTTGAAGGTAACGTTACCCTCAACCCAGTAGTTTGAGTCAGCAAGTATACAATCCTAAAGGGTTGGATTATTGAAAGATAATTAATTAAGTTATTCATGCGTAATGTGGTAGGCCCCTCTGTTGAAGGTGACGTTACCCTCGGCTAAGTAGTTTGAGTCAGCAGGCATACAATCCTAAGTAGCCGGGTTAATATATTAATAGTAGTTTACATATGAGGGGATCAAGAAATTCGGACCCCCGCCATCCAATACCATGTCACACCCTGGCTTTGCGGAAGCGTGGTTAATTTGGTGTGACTTCTTAATACCATAGCTTAATCATAACAAAGCTATATGAAATAAAAACCATGCAAGATCATCCATCTAATTAAGTTTTAAAACATAAGTAACATAACATTGTCTTACGGCGTTGACTCATGCAACGGAAACTACAACCATGAAAATTGAAACATTGTTTGGAAGACATAAACATCAACATGAAATGTACACAGTTTAAGAACTGTGACTCGTCCAGGAAAAAGTCACATCCCTTAAACTTGGATGACCTCGGACTCTTAAGCAGCGGGAAAACGTAACATACCGCGCCAGATCTTTAGTTCCCTGAAATACATGTAAGTTGAAAAAAAAAATCAACAATAATGTTGAGCGAGTTCATGTGTAAGTGAGTAAGTAAAACCTTTGTATGTATAAAATCCTGGTATGTAGCGAATAAGGAAAAAGAGATCACCAATGGTTTGCAAGGCAATTGATATGTGTGAAGTGCAAGTAGGAAGACTCAAACCTAGCGGATTTATGCGTTGGGCACAAAGTCACCCCTAGGTCCGTTATGCTGGGCCTGGGGCTGGGCTCGCTACACCCAGATAGATCTACCGCTCCTGTCCTCGGTCCTACCCTGAGGATTAATGGCCTCAAGTTTCCGCCTACCCACTCACATGATCTAGTAGTAACCCTCCTTACGCTAACCATACCATGTATAAAGCACTTGTAATCAAAGTAACATGTATTTCACCCCCGCAGTTTAGAAAACTGAAAACAGTTAAGAGTAAAGGGGGACATGAACTCACTGTGGTGCGTCTCTACCAAGTAAATCTCCTGATCAAACAGCTGTGCGACGACCTACACGTACTAACTTCTATTAGACGGATGGCCGTGCCTTAGTTTAAGGTTTAATGTCTTTGAGAAATAGTTAGACAACTATTTCGTAACTACACTTAGTAATTATTTAGTAAATATTTTCCTTCCCAAGGATGGGGGTCTTAATACATGTACGTTTCTGTATCTTCGGAATATATTATTAAGTCTCACTTAAAATATATTTTAATCCTTTCTCCAAAATATAAATATTTTTCTCAAAAATATTATATTTCATTTCACATAATTTCTCCAAAATAATATTCTTGTTAAAATACACATTCATTAGTATTTTTCCGAGAAATGCGTAAGTTACGTTTAAAGATCGGGTGGTAATAATAATAATTACCGGTGTAACTTAAATAATTTTTGTGAAGGCGTTCGTATTATTTTGGAATCGTTACTATTTGGTAATATTATTTTTACCCTAAAAATAATATTTGTATAGTTCACAAAATAATCATAAAAATTCACAAGTGTTGTTATGAAAATATATATACTAAATATATATTTATCAAGTTTTTATTTTGTAAAAATCCCACCTCCGACACTTAGAAATGTCGTAATAAAAATCGTGGCGAAATTTATATTTTTGAAAACAGGTTAGAAATATATTCATAACACTTGTAGTGAAAATATTTCCAAGTGTTAGGTTTTTGGAAAAATTTCGCCAGAGTTTCCCCTGTAACTGGAGGTGGCCACGCTTTCAAGCGTATCATTTTCTTTTAAAATTCAAACCAATCAATTTTCTCGTTCAACAATAACAATATCCAACCATCAAACTAGTCAAAATGTATATAAATCGCAAAAATTACATGAACTTGTGGTTTGTCCAAAAATATGTAGTAATTTCCATTATTTTTAGTGGATCTTCGTATAAATCAACTCGGTTTCTTGAAAGTCTCGTTTTTAAAGGAATTTCTTCTTTACAACTTCTTGTCGAATTTTACAAAAATAGTTCTTTGTCGAAACTTAGTGTTACACAAGTGTTTTCATACTTGTGTGTTTAAAAATCACACTTGTTCATGAAAGATCCGGTTTTAAAATATGTTTTCTTTTGACACTTGGTTCTTTGAAAATACCGTTTGTAGATCCGTAGATCTACTAGTTTAGAACACTATTTCATAAGAAAATCGATTTTACACAAGTTCATGTTTAGTGTGTAGTAGTGTTTCATCATTTAACCCTTTTTACACTTAAACATACTCTATGTCATGATTCATGAACATGACTAATCCGGGTTAGATGATGATCCGAGCTACCACAACATAGATCGGCACTAAATAATTACAACAAACAAGTCTTACAAGATTTACACAACCCTTATGCTTTTAACCAACATGTTCATCATTTATGTAAACTTTTAGTATGTCTTTTTGTAAGTTCATGACATTTAACCGACAAAGTTCGTTTTAACCACTTTAGAATAGATCAAGAGTGTGTTTATAGTCACTTACTACTAGCTCGAGGCTAGGAAGAAGCTAGTCGAAAAACGCGTGGATAAAAGCAATGAGGTGAGGTCCTTCACGATCCGAATGCACCGAGCTCCTTTGTATGAGTTCCTTGACACTTGTATGCACTTGAAATGGCTTGATCAAAACTCGAAAATGATGGATGGATGGGGGTGGTGTTCGGCCGTAAGCTTAAGGAGAGGGAGAGAGAGTGATGTGTTGAGTTTGTGTGATGAAATGAATGATGGATCAAACTTAGTTACTTATAGGCAAAGTTCACCACAATTAACCAAAGGATTTAGTGCTAGCTAGATATAAGACATAGTTGATTAAAATAATCATGGAAGGACAACGGGTGTCCCCCTAGGGGACGAGTTCGGTTGGGGGGGGGGTTATCCGGTTCCATTTCAACTACTAGTTAGGATATAGATAGTTAAGTTGGAGGTTAAATCATATACTAGTATGTTATGCGTTGTAGCGGGTGTTAGGGTATTCAGGGACCCTAACTGGCTCAGAAAAAGAAAAACAGTGTAAATGGCAATATTTTTGTGTTCCGGGTAAAGTCCGGTTGTTCGGTTGGATAGTGATCCGTTACAGTGCTTAACAAAGCTTTAAAGTGTCGTTATTATTATTTTTAGTGACACAACTTATTCCCAATACTTTGGAAAGTGTCTAGTAGTATTTTTCTCATGTTTTGGCACTTTATTAGTGTAACACCTCGAAAATTTACGTCCAATAATGTATTGACATGTGTCATAGACTTCCGGTATGTGAAAACATACTTTAGAGGGACTAAAATTGACAAACAGTGAAAACTATGGAACGTTAGGGTCCAAAGTGTCAACAATGGATAAATAGACTCTATAATAACCCTACATAATGTTTATAACCCTAAACGGATGGATCATGGATCATACGAAGCGGAAAATGCCCGAAAGTGAGGAATTACAAACTATAGGGGCTAAAAGTGTCAACATGTTGAATTTATACCTCCGAGTGATCTTTTGGCAGCCCCGAAGCTTTGTAATGCTAGAATATACTCACTAGAATATGTGGTAAAAATTTCATGAAGTTTCGTTATCGTATGAGAAAGTTATGGCCAAAACCGTACTTGAGGGGTTAAAAGCGTCAACGTCGAATTTCATGACTTTTCGGGTGAGCGCAAAGTTAACCGAGGACATTACCATGTTGGTAAATGTCCCAAGGTTCCTTAAAACCAAGTTTGGAAGTTTACGAGTCAAGATAAATGGCCAAAACCTCGTATACGAAGACCAAGGACCAAAACTTCAATATTAAAGAGATTTGAGGATCAGATGGGGCTAGGTGTCACACCTAGGACCCTAGGCGTGACGCGAGGCCTGCCCAGGTGCAGAATTTCGCGAATTAAGCTATTTTGGTCCGAATTTTGAGTGCATAACAGCTGTGAGCACCTCCAAAACTCACCAATCACCTTACATGCAAGTATGGACACCTGTGAGCTTCCTATAACATCTGATTTCACCATTTAATCAGATCAAAGCTTCATTTTGAGGCACTTGTGTTTGTAACAAGAACACTCACAACTTCAAGAATTCACAAGGCTTCTCCAGGGACTTTCTGATCATCAAGGCAGCCTCATAGGGATTCCTAAGCTTCATTAGGACCTTTGTAAGCATTCATATCATTCTCTAATTCGTTCTAGCTTTGATTATTAGCCAAAAGTCAATCCATTGTTCATATAGTTTGACTTTTCGATTAAACGAAATTGGCTCTGTCATTTCTCAAATTGAAACCACTTATAAGTTGGTATTTATGTGGGAAACAAACCCTCAAAAAGGTATTCTCTGATTCCCACTCTAAGCATGCGATTTGTCGAGTCAAAGTTGTTCTTAAAAAGTCAACAGGAAGTGTTTTTGCAAATTATAGCATAAATGGTAATGTAGATGACATGCAATCAGTTTGATCATCAAAAATAACTTTATAATGAATATAAGAATATGTTTTATCATGATCAACTCGACAATCTTTAATATAAACTCGGATCGGAACCGAAAGTCTTATGAAACGACTTTTTCTTTGACTATCGATTCGGATCCGTGCATGCATGTTTGAGATCTGCATTAGAGCTTACTTTTGACCATTTTTATTTATGTATAACTCTCTGGAATTTTGCAACTTGAGTCTATGCTTAACCGATTCATATGCATGTTTCCGATTTATGCTTAAAGTTGACTATTTTGCCCTTTTTGATATAAAACGTGATTTTTGGAAAAGTGAAAGAGTAGAAATCTTTATTTCTGATTTATAGACTTGCACCGAAAATTTGAGATCAGTTGGTGGTCCAGATTTTGAGTTATGGCCGATATCGTAAAACTAAAGCTTTATGTTACATAATCGGCGCATTTAGCGTATAACCTATTTAAGGCCACTTTCTGATATAAAACTTTTTACCCACTGATGTTATATAATATTTTGGGATTTTTGATGATTTTTATTTAATTTTTGGCTGATCGTATCATAGGTCGCTAAGTTGATTCAGTTAATGCCGGTTTTGATCGTTTAAGCCATAAAATGAGTTTTATAAATCCTTTTGACCCCAAACCTTTTTCTACTGATTTTATATGTTAAATAAAATATTTTGAGCATTCTGGAAACATAAAAATCTCAGCTTTCTTTTAAAAACCCGGAAACGGCTTTAAATCGCACTTTTAAGCGTTTTTAACGCATAGTATGCGTTACACCCAAATTAAACATATAAGGTTCATACCTACTGATGTATTTAGTATATTTTTATAAAACAACAGTAAGTATAAGTTCTTGAACTCAGATTTCCAGCTTTGGCATTTTTAGCCCTTGTGAAATTACCAAAATACCCCTACGGTGCATAGTTTGATTTTAAATGATAAGTTTTGTATACGGGTCATACCCTACTGTTATAATATGTCAAACTAAGTATATTTACTGTATAAATCAGACCCGTAACTCAGATTTCCAATTTAACTCTTTTATAATCTTTTAAATGACCAAAATGCCCTTATAAGGCATAAATTGAGTTTAAATTCATTCGGGGCAATATAGAACATAACTTGCTGATATTATATCATATTTAAAGCATATTATCTCAGGGAACTTGCATATGACTCTTTTGCCTACCCGTAACGCCCTTTTAGCGTTCGGTTCGGTTTATGTAACTAGTTTGCATAAATTGACCGAAACGGGTCAAACGTTATCATTTTTGTCTCAAAATCCAGAATGTATTTAGTATACCCATATTATACAAGTATTCAAACTTGTCGGGTCTAAATCACATTCTATCCGGTCTTCGCTTAATCGTGCGCTTGAACCGTATCATCCTTAAAACTAACCGGCCTAAGCTTAGGCTTAAATGAAGACCCGTTAGTATTCTAATTGGTTATTTATACCATCATTCCAGACTAGAGCCTTCCGGTAAATTGTACCTACGCTTACTTAAGTGAATACGGCTGAGTTATTATAATTCTTGCTATTTAAGACAGGAGCTAGCTCAGGTAAATACTCTTAACTTATTTTCCCTATTACGGGCTTAGGATACGGTAATATAAATACCGCATGGTCAGGTATGGGATTCGAAGACCAATGAGTCGGGAAATCCAAATAACCTGTTTTTAATTCGTATTGCTTGACTGAAACATTGGGGGTTAATGCGACCGTGTCCTGGATATCCTTGACTCATTAAATGCAATGGCCACGACCTAAGCACGGGGTGTAGGCATACACCTGACAGATGCTATATGCTTATAAATCGATTATACCCAATAAGGGATTCCCAATAAGGGAATAGTGATGTGTCGGTTAATCTTGAACCGGCATAGAACCGGGCCCCGTATGTAGAGCAAGTTATGTAAAACTGATAACATGAGATATAGTTTGTCCCAAGTATAAAAGATTAATCTTGCCTTGTGCATCTTAATCAAGTGTCAAAATAGTTTTGTGCCTTGTGCGCCTAAACCAATTTTCATAAACTCTTTTCAAATGAGTCAGTTGAGTGTATTTACCAGTGAAAACTGACGTATTTTCCAAAGTCTAAGTGACAGGTACAAGTACGTAATAGGCTGGAAGCTGCTCAGGGCGTTAATAAGGAATCTTGCAAGTTCTAGGCGCCTAAAGTCTGTTGAACAACATTTAAGTTTTAAGATCCGCCTGTGGATCCTCTACTTTCCGTTGTAATACTTGATATTACTTTATATTCGGATTGTAATATATTTATCTTTTGCTTCCGCTGTGCATTTATAAATTGTGTTGTTTGACTATGATGTTATCAACTACGTCACGATACTCCCCACCGGGCCCACCGGTGACACGTGGAAATTCGGGGTGTGACAGGTTGGTATCAGAGCCAACGCTGAGTGAATTAAACACTATCCTAATGTGTTTAATCTCAGTGACACAATTGCACATACTTGAGTCTAGACTTAACATAGGAATACTCCCGATTCTAATCTGGAATTTATTGCTTCCAATTATTTTATATATTGGATACGTCGCCAAGCGAAGGAGCCGTAATAGGAGTTCTCCACACCCGGAGCCCCGAGATGCTGAGCTTCGTACCACGGCTAAAATGAAATGAACATCCAAGGAGAAAGCATTCAGGAATAAAATAACGAGGAAGAGACTCCTTTTACTGAAGATCGTTTCCTTAGAAGTTTTTATAACGGTATTTATCTTTTGGTCCCTTTGAGGACAACATTATTTCCTTTAAGTTCCTTTTAGGACAATTCAGTATTTTTAAAATCATTGGAATACTTTATCAAAATTTCATTTATTCAATATATAAGAATATAATATATGAAATAAATTAAAGTAACATTCCTTTTTGCAAAGATCTACCATTATTATAAGATGGCAAAATCTAAAAAGGGACAAGACCTAGCTCAGGTGTCATTTAAGACAGAGCCAAGATGGTATCTCCATAATTAGATTCAGATCCATAATTAACGTCTCAACTTAGGATTGATCTGCGTTATGTTAAAAAGAGAATCTTAGGGGTGAAACCTAGCCACGTGTCGTCGCAGACATGGCCAAGATGGTAGAACCTGTCAAAAAATTTCCAAATTTATGTAACATCTGAAAGTGTGTTAACATGCTGGGCAAATTGTGATGCAGTATAAATCACACAGGCCATCTTTGAAAATTGGGATTTATTTAAAAAATTCCCTGTAAGTAAAACAGCCATCCATTAAGGATGAAGTGCCTACGGGTAATAAATTTGAAAATTGGGATTTATTTAAAAAATTCCCTGTAAGTAAAACAGCCATCCATTAAGGATGAAGTGCCTACGGGTAATAAATTTGAAAATTGGGATTTATTTAAAAAATTCCCTGTAAGTAAAACAGCCATCCATTAAGGATGAAGTGCCTACGGGTAATAAATTTGAAAATTGGGATTTATTTAAAATTCCCTGTAAGTAAAACAGCCATCCATTAAGGATGAAGTGCCTACGGGTAATAAATTTGAAAATTGGGATTTATTTAAAATTCCCTGTAAGTAAAATAGCCATCCCTTAAGGATGAAGTACCTACGGGTAATAAATAACGTCCTCTGGGACTAAGAGACAGTAGTAGTCTGCAACTCACTGTCAAGAAGGGTAATGAACTGTAACTCAGACCCAAATACCTCGATTCTGTGGAAATCCTGGTTATAAATTAAACTTGTCTACGTGACTAGGCTTTTTATGCCATAGTTATATTTTAAATAATTTAGGATAATTATAATGAAAATCCTGAATAAAATAGATATCCTTCTTTTCCTGCCAGTATAAATATTAAAGGAGAATCTTAAAAGGATACCTAGCTTGAATGTCATTGAAGACCTAGCTAAAGTGGTAAAACCTGTTTAAAAGAGATTCAGATCCTTATTAAACACTTGAAAACGTGTTAACGCTCCCGACAACAGTGATGCGATAAAATCACGCTTGTCATCTCTATATTAGGAACTTCCAAACCCCTTAATTAGCCTATATAATCGATAGGAATCATGGCTAATAAACGTCGAACATGATGTACACATCTAAACATCCACCTGGGATGTATACCTACGGGCGAAGACGCATACATGAAAAAGATAGTTTTATTTCATAACTTCTTGTCAAAACAATGAGTTATGAAATTTTCCAATCCAAAGGAATCATTGATTATGTTTTAAAATTTCCCTAGTGACAAGGCATCTGTGCCATCGAAAAGTCCTATGGAACAAGCCGTTGTGCTATATAAAATGTCACTATGACATTGACAGTCGTGACTTACGTCCCCTGTCTAGTAAGTATAAAGGATTTTATTCCATTTAAACGCCAAAGATGGTTATTTAAAAACCTAGGCAAAACATGATCAAATAAACTTAATACTATCTATTGGCCTATATGGTTTGTTTGCACCATGGCTATTTAAATTATCAAGTTCGACAATTCCCTATAATTAAGTAAGCTATTACTTCTTGGTTTGTAGCCTTCAAAGCTTCTCCTCGGCTGACTCCTCTGGGGCTCACAATCATCTAGTTAGTCAGAATGATGTACATTGACTAGCCTTTGTGGCAAAATAAATTATCTTCCAAAGGATGACGGTTGTAGTCTTTGACTCTCTGTCCAAAGGTGAAGAACTATGTTTGAACCTTAAGATCTCTGATCCAATAAGATTGCGGCTTATATATTAATGCCTTAAGTGCCATATTTTGTATGTCTTTGTGACAAGGCCTTCGGGCCTATGATTATTAATGTCCTTCATGACAAGCCTTCCAACTATCTAAAGATTGTCGTTATGACAAGGACAGTTGTGACATTGTGATCCCCAGTCAAAAGATAACGGACTCGGTCCAAACCATAAACACCATTGATGGTCCTTTTTGACCTAGGCTAAATATAATTGACATACTTTCTAGTAGCATACTATAAGGAAGTTATAAACCTAACAGCCATTATGGTTTAGTAATACCATGACTTTATAAATCATCCATTACGATGATTCCAGAATAACTTGCATCTAAGCATATGTTATTTTTGGTGTTAGTACCAAAGATCCAGAATGGAGGTTTCCGACGAAGCACACAGCAATACAGCGGCTAAAAACAAGGATGCAAATATAAATGTTAATGGCACTACTCTTCAGGCCTTGATTAGCGCAACAATTAGTGAAGTTGTGGATAAGGTCCTTGAGAACAAAAAGGAACCGAGTGTCACTCACTCAAAGATCCACACGGAAACGCATACATCGGCCCGTAAGGAGAGTTCCGTTCACTCGTCAGATGAAAAGAGCGAACCTCAGGAGTTAGTACTCTATGATAAGCCCCGTTCAACTGAGGGCGGGTGCACCTACAAATACTTCGTCTCATGCAAACCCAGAGATTTCAATGGCGAAAAAGGAGCAATTGATGCTATGGAATGGCTTGAGGAAATGGAAACAGTTGTGGACATCAGCGATTGTGCTGACAAGGACGTAGTAAAATTTGTTTCACAATCTTTTAAGGGAAAGGCTCTTGTATGGTGGAGGGCCATGATGCAGTCCACGGGGAAAATTCCCCTATACCTTATGGGATGGTCCAAGTTTGTGGACCTTATCAAAGTGAACTACTGTCCACAACACGAAGTGGAAAAGGTGGAGACAGATTTTCTGACTCTCACAATGAAAAACCTAAATTGTCAGCAATATGTTACCGACTTCAACTCCCTATCTAGACTAGTACCCTATTTAATTACCCCGGAACCAAAACGCATTGCGCGTTTCATCGGTGGTTTGGCACCAGAAATAAAAGGGGATGTTAAGGCTTCAAGGCCAATCAACTACAGATCAGCTGTAGATCTATCCTTGTCTCTCACTCTAGACATAGTGAGACAAAAGTCGTTCATGAATGAGACTAATGACAAAAGACAAAGGGAGGAGGATAACTCTCAGAATCCTAAGAAGAGCAAATCCAAGCTCAACAATAACCAACAGGATTCCAACAAAAAGCCTACATGCAAAACCTGCAAAAGAAGACATTGGGGGCAGTGTCGATTAAACCAAAAGATAAAGCAATGTGGCATCTGTAAGAGAGCTGGCCACCAGTCCCACGAATGTAGGGACATGAAGGATGCAAACTGTTTCAGCTGTGGTGAAAAGGGGCACATCAGTACTAATTGCCCTAAGGCTGCCAAGAAAGGAGCAGCTAGGTCTGGAAAGGATAAGAAAGGAACCGCCTGGACTACCGGTTGAATACCTGAGACAGTGCACATCGATAATAGCATTAGGTACGTCCTTTACCATTTAGCATTGATAGTGACTGCCAAGTATTTTTGCATTGATGCAAGGGATAATAAACCTTTAGCAAACCATAAGCTTAGCAAACTCTGGATTACATTCATAAGGACTCCATATATTAAATATGAGGTATAATTTACCAATGGAATCTTTAATGACCTCTCTCCCATCCTCGGAGATAATCCTTTCATAAGAATCTGGAGTACTCTTCCCCAGAAAGAGTACGACAATATATATTATTTATTTTATTTTATTATTTTTCTCATTGTTTTCTATCGTCTGCGAATGCCAAACTATGTTTGATAAGAGTACCATATGAGGATTTGCGTATCCTAGTGTGTCCCATAGATTGCTTCCATGCCTGATCAGTATGGAGGTTTAATGCATGGGATCCCCGAAGATATCCCAATGGTCATATTGTACTAAAGTCGACTAGTAGTATTCAAAGAAGATATCCAATATAAAAATGTCCTTATAAGTATCTCTACTTAGGGCATCTTTGCAATGGTAAAGGGAATGTGTCATTTATCTGACACCGACAGCGATAGATGAGCCAAAGCCTGAGAATGCGGAGATCTCTGACATCTCTATGTGTCATAATTAGCTTCTTTATAAGAATTACCATGTTTACCTTCTGAGAGGCAAGAGGATGCTAGGACAAACATCCCGCTTAGGGCTGCAGTTATTGTAAGAATCTTATATCTGTTATTACCAACAAAATAGGAAGAACTAAGAGCCAAATCAATAAGTTTTGGATAAGGTTTCGTAAAGCCAAAATTCAAAGTTCTCAGAACTCCGATTTTTTTTTTGTAAATAAGAAAGACGGATCATTTTGCTTATGCATTAAATACCGCAACCCAAATTAGGCAACAATTAAGAATTTCCATCAGCTGCCCAGGATCGTCGATTGTTCGACTAACTGTAAGAATTAACTATCCCTTAAGATTAGTTTTAAGTAATGGTTGGAATAACCATTTCACACTAAGATAAGCTTTTTATAATAGTTGATGTATAAGTATCAAGGCTGCTCCTTTGGAGACCTTGCTTAGATGGAATGTTGATCACCTATTGTTATATAGAAGATTGGTATGTCCAATCATCAGGTCTGATAATTGCCTTGGAAACAACGAATAAGATCGAGCAAATCCATAACCATCTATAAGTTGCCAGTATTCGGCAGAGAATCAAGGACTCATGGAAATAGCAAACCTCCTAAGTTCTTGTTAAGAAATAAGGTTCAACAAAAGATATCACGCTGGAAAGGTGTGCCAATCTGTTGATTGTCAGGCTAGTAAGCTCTGAATATATGAAATCATTCGAAGTAATCGAATATATCAAGATCAAATAACTTATGAGCTAAAGTCTATTTAAGGAGCTTGGTAGAGCTCGCGATGTATTACACCCTAAGGATTAAGGGATATGTTTCGCCAATAAGTCAAGAAGCACTATCACATAACGGTTGGAAGACTTGTGATATAATGATAAACCCGTATCGAATGCGAATCCAAGGCGCAAAGATTTTCACTTCGATGTAGGTGATAAAGTGTTGCTTAAAGTATCGCCCTGGAAGGGGGTTATGCGATTTGGTAAGAAAGGCAAGCAAAGCCCGAGATACATAGGACCTTTCGAGATTGTCGAACGTGTCGGGTCAGTCGCTTATAAGTTAAACTTGCCTGAAGAACTTAGCGCTATTCATAATGTGTTCCACATCTGTAATCTGAAGAAGTGTTTCGCTGACGAATCACTGGTTATACCGCATACAGATATACACATAGACGAGAGTCTGAAGTTCGTGGAAAAACCATTGTCGATTGAGGATCGACAGGTGAAGAAGCTTCGAAGGAAGCATGTACCTATTGTTAAGGTCAAGTGGGATGCCCGTAGAGGTCCCGAATATACGTGGGAAGTGGAATCCACGATGAAAGAAAAATATCCTCATTTGTTTCAGTAAATCTCGAGGTCGAGATTTCTTTTAAGGGGGTGAGGATGTAACACCTCGAAAATTTACGTCCAATAATGTATTGACATGTGTCATAGACTTCCGGTATGTGAAAACATACTTTAGAGGGACTAAAATTGACAAACAGTGAAAACTATGGAACGTAAGGGTCCAAAGTGTCAACAATGGATAAATAGACTCTATAATAACCCTACATAATGTTTATAACCCTAAACGGATGGATCATGGATCATACGAAGCGGAAAATGCCCGAAAGTGAGGAATTACAAACTATAGGGGCTAAAAGTGTCAACATGTTGAATTTATACCTCTGAGTGATCTTTTGGCAGCCCCGAAGCTTTGTAATGCTAGAATATACTCACTAGAATATGTGGTAAAAATTTCATGAAGTTTCGTTATCGTATGAGAAAGTTATGGCCAAAACCGTACTTGAGGGGTTAAAAGCGTCAACGTCGAATTTCATGACTTTTCGGGTGAGCGCAAAGTTAACCGAGGACATTACCATGTTGGTAAATGTCCCAAGGTTCCTAAAAACCAAGTTTGGAAGTTTACGAGTCAAGATAAATGGCCAAAACCTCGTATACGAAGACCAAGGACCAAAACTTCAATATTAAAGAGATTTGAGGATCAGATGGGGCTAGGTGTCACACCTAGGACCCTAGGCGTGACGCGAGGCCTGCCCAGGTGCAGAATTTCGCGAATTAAGCTATTTTGGTCCGAATTTTGAGTGCATAACAGCTGTGAGCACCTCCAAAACTCACCAATCACCTTACATGCAAGTATGGACACCTGTGAGCTTCCTATAACATCTGATTTCACCATTTAATCAGATCAAAGCTTCATTTTGAGGCACTTGTGTTTGTAACAAGAACACTCACAACTTCAAGAATTCACAAGGCTTCTCCAGGGACTTTCTGATCATCAAGGCAGCCTCATAGGGATTCCTAAGCTTCATTAGGACCTTTGTAAGCATTCATATCATTCTCTAATTCGTTCTAGCTTTGATTATTAGCCAAAAGTCAATCCATTGTTCATATAGTTTGACTTTTCGATTAAACGAAATTGGCTCTGTCATTTCTCAAATTGAAACCACTTATAAGTTGGTATTTATGTGGGAAACAAACCCTCAAAAGGGTATTCTCTGATTCCCACTCTAAGCATGCGATTTGTCGAGTCAAAGTTGTTCTTAAAAAGTCAACAGGAAGTGTTTTTGCAAATTATAGCATAAATGGTAATGTAGATGACATGCAATCAGTTTGATCATCAAAAATAACTTTATAATGAATATAAGAATATGTTTTATCATGATCAACTCGACAATCTTTAATATAAACTCGGATCGGAACCGAAAGTCTTATGAAACGACTTTTTCTTTGACTATCGATTCGGATCCGTGCATGCATGTTTGAGATCTGCATTAGAGCTTATTTTTGACCATCTTTATTTATGTATAACTCTCTGGAATTTTGCAACTTGAGTCTATGCTTAACCGATTCATATGCATGTTTCCGATTTATGCTTAAAGTTGACTATTTTGCCCTTTTTGATATAAAACGTGATTTTTGGAAAAGTGAAAGAGTAGAAATCTTTATTTCTGATTTATAGACTTGCACCGAAAATTTGAGATCAGTTGGTGGTCCAGATTTTGAGTTATGGCCGATATCGTAAAACTAAAGCTTTATGTTACATAATCGGCGCATTTAGCGTATAACCTATTTAAGGCCACTTTCTGATATAAAACTTTTTACCCACTGATGTTATATAATATTTTGGGATTTTTGATGATTTTTATTTAATTTTTGGCTGATCGTATCATAGGTCGCTAAGTTGATTCAGTTAATGCCGGTTTTGATCGTTTAAGCCATAAAATGAGTTTTATAAATCCTTTTGACCCCAAACCTTTTTCTACTGATTTTATATGTTAAATAAAATATTTTGAGCATTCTGGAAACATAAAAATCTCAGCTTTCTTTTAAAAACCCGGAAACGGCTTTAAATCGCACTTTTAAGCGTTTTTAACGCATAGTATGCGTTACACCCAAATTAAACATATAAGGTTCATACCTACTGATGTATTTAGTATATTTTTATAAAACAACAGTAAGTATAAGTTCTTGAACTCAGATTTCCAGCTTTGGCATTTTTAGCCCTTGTGAAATTACCAAAATACCCCTACGGTGCATAGTTTGATTTTAAATGATAAGTTTTGTATACGGGTCATACCCTACTGTTATAATATGTCAAACTAAGTATATTTACTGTATAAATCAGACCCGTAACTCAGATTTCCAATTTAACTCTTTTATAATCTTTTAAATGACCAAAATGCCCTTATAAGGCATAAATTGAGTTTAAATTCATTCGGGGCAATATAGAACATAACTTGCTGATATTATATCATATTTAAAGCATATTATCTCAGGGAACTTGCATATGACTCTTTTGCCTACCCGTAACGCCCTTTTAGCGTTCGGTTCGGTTTATGTAACTAGTTTGCATAAATTGACCGAAACGGGTCAAACGTTATCATTTTTGTCTCAAAATCCAGAATGTATTTAGTATACCCATATTATACAAGTATTCAAACTTGTCGGGTCTAAATCACATTCTATCCGGTCTTCGCTTAATCGTGCGCTTGAACCGTATCATCCTTAAAACTAACCGGCCTAAGCTTAGGCTTAAATGAAGACCCGTTAGTATTCTAATTGGTTATTTATACCATCATTCCAGACTAGAGCCTTCCGGTAAATTGTACCTACGCTTACTTAAGTGAATACGGCTGAGTTATTATAATTCTTGCTATTTAAGACAGGAGCTAGCTCAGGTAAATACTCTTAACTTATTTTCCCTATTACGGGCTTGGGATACGGTAATATAAATACCGCATGGTCAGGCATGGGATTCGAAGACCAATGAGTCGGGAAATCCAAATAACCTGTTTTTAATTCGTATTGCTTGACTGAAACATTGGGGGTTAATGCGACCGTGTCCTGGATATCCTTGACTCATTAAATGCAATGGCCACGACCTAAGCACGGGGTGTAGGCATACACCTGACAGATGCTATATGCTTATAAATCGATTATACACAATAAGGGATTCCCAATAAGGGAATAGTGGTATGTCGGTTAATCTTGAACCGGCATAGAACCGGGCCCCGTATGTAGAGCAAGTTATGTAAAACTGATAACATGAGATATAGTTTGTCCCAAGTATAAAAGATTAATCTTGCCTTGTGCATCTTAATCAAGTGTCAAAATAGTTTTGTGCCTTGTGCGCCTAAACCAATTTTCATAAACTCTTTTCAAATGAGTCAGTTGAGTGTATTTACCAGTGAAAACTGATGTATTTTCCAAAGTCTAAGTGACAGGTACAAGTACGTAATAGGCTGGAAGCTGCTCAGGGCGTTAATAAGGAATCTTGCAAGTTCTAGGCGCCTAAAGTCTGTTGAACAACATTTAAGTTTTAAGATCCGCCTGTGGATCCACTACTTTCCGTTGTAATACTTGATATTACTTTATATTCGGATTGTAATATATTATCTTTTGCTTCCACTGTGCATTTATAAATTGTGTTGTTTGACTATGATGTTATCAACTACGTCACGATACTCCCCACCGGGCCCACCGGTGACACGTGGAAATTCGGGGTGTGACAATTAGTTAGCTAAATGCTGAATTTATAATTAAAGTGCTGAATTTTGTACTTAAAGTACGTTTTAGGCACATCCGGTCACTATAACTTATACCTAGTGACGCAGTTCTACAACCCTCTTATCCCTACACTCTCTACTAGTGTAGTAAACTATCTCGGGCTCATACAGGCCTTAGAGGCAGTGTCTGCCTGATGCTGGCTATATCAGCATGTTTAATAGGTTATCCGTTCATAGTGCTACTGTGCTTTCGTGCATCAAGGTTGTCACTAGAGTTCTGTATGTAGTTAATGGAGTGACAGCAAATAAAGTATGATGCAAGCATGTACATGTATCAGTATTCAAGTAGCAGTTTATCCATAATTTCAATCAAGCACAGTAATTAAGCAGTAATTAATTATTAATTTAAGTCGTACGGATACCTGATTTGGTGAGGGTTGTCACATACCAGTGGGTATTGAAGGAGGTCCTACTAAGCTTGACCCAGGTCCTTGCAGGATCTATACACTGAACAAGGCAAGACTCTTACCAAACCATTCCCTTAACCCCCGACCAGGTAGCCAACATATCTCCATATAGACCGTGGAGATATGAATGGTGTAAATCTTTTATTTTATATAGACAGTAAAATAACGCCAAGACACCACAGACAAATGATAAGGAAGACTCACCTTCAACATAAGAAACTAGTTATTAAAGTCATTAATACATAACCAAATAAAAAGTGCGAAAAGATTAAAAATAAAAAGTATTACACTAAATGCTTGTCTTCACCAAGTGATGTAAGAGACTTAGGCAAACATGGCCTTTGATTGTCAAGAACTTTTGATTATTCTCTTTACCAAACATATGCGGATCCAATCACGATCTTCTAATAAGAACAAGAGATCTTTCTCTCTTACGATCAATCTTGGATCCCGAGACTACTACACACACTCTATGATGGATGATGGATGATGGATGATGGATGATGGTGGTGGATGATGGTGTTGTGGTGGTGGTGGAGTGTGGGTGAAGTGTGAGAGAGGTGGTTTGCCAAGGGATGATTTGCAAGTGAGCCAAGCACCCCTATTTACAGCCTGCACAGAAGCCCGGACACGGCCCCATGTCCGTTGGGCACGGCTCCGTGTCCACCTATCTTCTCTTTCTTCATTAATTACAGTTTGTCTGCATTAGTTGACCACGCCCCCGTGTCCGCTGGGCACGACCCCGTGTGCAGAAGCGTATCTGTACTCTCAAGATTTCCATAGATTCTGCGAATCTTAGAGTTGACCACTGCCCCGTGTCCGCTGGGCACGCCCCCGTGGTGGGTGATAGAAGCTTCTACAACTTTGTCTTTTCTGCAGACACTTGGGCACGCCCTCGTGTTCATTGAGCACGGGGCGTGTTCAGCTTTCTATTCTCTTGTTTTTGCTTGGGAGGATGCTGTCGAGGGGTCGAGCATGCTACGTTTATTCCTTTTCTTGTATTTATGTTAGATTTAGCTGCCTTTTTGCTTCTTTTGTTCATCTGAGCTCATCTAATCCTGAAAATACAAAAGGAAAACAAAAGCACATTTTTCCAACATTAGTACTAAAAAAGGGTTAGTTTTATGCCATAACTGATGTAATTTATATGTTGCATTTTGCACACATCAAATACCCCCACACTTGAATCTTTGCTTGTCCTCAAGCAAAACTCTTTATAATGTGGCTTTACACTCCCAAATGGAATGGGTAGAAGAGAAGGTTTTTTGGGCTTGTCATAGAGTGTTGGGATTCCAAGATTTTTATTAGGTTTTTTTTTTTATTTTATTTACAATCCTATTCGTCATGATTTATTTAGAACATTACATAAGATAAATTACTTATTTGGGCATAACATACCTCTTTAAAATTCCATTTATATACAAGTTCACATACCTCACGGGAGATCACTCAACACTCGGCCGAAGATGTATTTTTATGAAACACTCGAGAGCGGCATGGAACTTACTTCTACCATATGCTTGCCAAGCAATCAATCCTCCTCCTTTTTAACTATAAACCTTTGTAAATATCAAGAGGACTTTGGGGAAGGGTTAGGCTTGGGTTAAAGGTAGGTGGTTGGGTTAGTGGTTAGTAGAAAAGGGCGAAAGGCGTAAAAAGCGTCGGTTTTCGCAAGACTTTTATTTTCTTCATAACTTTGTATTTTAATGAAGTAATTCTTTAAACAAAGTTCTTTTTGACGAACTTGTTTGTTTTATTTCTTGGCTTCATCATCATCATTTTTTTATAAGGAAATGTCAGATGAAAAACCGAACTTTTTACTAAAATAAAGGGTTTAAAATGAAAAAGGGTTTTGGTGGATAAAAGGGTGTTTGTTTTGTGGGTTAAGAAATGAAAAGGTTTTGGCTCAAAGGGGTTAACTAGGGGGATTTTGGGTAGGTGGTAAAAAAAAAGAAAAATAATGGTGTAGAAATAAAAAGGGTTAGTCCTAATGCCTCCATCATTTACTTACTCGGGTTTAAGTTGGTAAGGACCGGGAATGAATCGTCGTGGCAAGTTCTAGAGTTGTAAGAAACCAAGCGGCTATTCACACAAGAAACGAAAAATGAGCATTTAGTTTAAAGATGTGTATTTGTATGCTCAATAAAGGCTCAATAAAGTTTGTATGCTCAATAAAGGCTCAAATCTCACTTTTTGTGGGAATGGGTTTTTATGTGATCAAGTATATATAATCAAATTTTAACTAGATTTGTCATGCCGTTTCATAATTTTCTTATGTTGGTTCTTTTTATCACGACGCTATCGGTTGTAAATTTGTAAAAATATAACCTTTTTAAAACTTGTAGTTCCCAAATTAAACTGAGACAAGTAAAAAAATTGAAAATTTTTTTAAAAAATTTGGGGTGATTAGCGGTTCCAATAGAGTTTTGTGTAAGGCTTGTGATTAGGACTTGCAAAAATTCAAGGTTTTAGCATCCCCCCCACACTTAAATTACACATTGTCCTCAGTGTGTCCCAAAAAGAAGTTTTTAGGTTGATTGAATGAGTAAAAGTGTGTTTAAAAACAAAATTTAATGTTACTGGGCGTCTGGACACGGGCCCGTGTTGGATGAACACAACCCCGTGGTCAGACTACCAGTAATGAGGACCTACAGAAGGTGGACACCGGGGCGTGTCGGCTGGGCACGACCCCATGTCTAGCAAAAATCTGCATAGTTTAGACAAACAGCAGGTTTGGGGCAATGGGCACGGGGGCGTGTCGGCTGGACACGACCCCGTGTAGACAATCTGCAAGGGTGTAAAACAGGTTTCTGGCTTCGGTTTTGCTGTCCCGGCTTTGGTGGCACTAATGTTTAGTGCTCTAAGCCTCGTATGTACATGTTTTGTCAATAAACACTACACCAAACCATAACCATCCTAAATTACCATTGTTTAAACATACACACCACAAAGTTAAAATAAAGAAAATGCAGAAAAGTAAAAAGTGTTAAAGGAAAGTAAATTGTTCAACACACGGCACGCAGGCCGGAAATTGTTCATGAGATAAGGGGGGTTAACCTGTGAGACCTCCAACCAGCTGATCCTACCTCCACTCCTCCCACTTAGTCCACATCCTCGTCTTCATCGTCATCATCTCCTCCATGCCCCACCATGTACTCCCGGATGTTCCCGATGTCATCCTGTATGTCGGAGATGTTTCTCTCTATTGCTCCAACCCGGGTGTACGTGTTGCTGGCTAGGTTGTAGGTGTTCCTGGTGCACATGAGGTTTTCCTGCAACAAATCATGTAAACTTTGAAAATTAGGAAAACCTCCTCATTGAGAGGAGGATTGGCCCGGATCACTCTAGGGCTGGTAGTGGTATTGAGGAGGAGGACGAATATGAGGTGCGTGGAGGACGAGTGCTTCTTGCGGGTTCCATGCATGCCCCTGGACTCTTTGGAAGCTAACCATCCCGTCTTCTGCTTCATAAATCAGGTTCATGGAGCGGCAGATGGCCATGTCCACTCTTCCCGACCATGGGCTTTTTTGGAAAGACCTGGGCATGTTCACGAAATGTTTGAAGAGACAGTATATCCACCCCCAAAGAAGATAGGGGTGGGGGGAGTAGCAAGCTGGTTCCAATGCATGTTTCGGAGTAGGAGGTACGGAACATCAAGGTTGGTGCGGGTATGGATGCAATAAAGGACCACCAAATCTCGTAACCCTACAACGCCATTGCTATCATGCCTCTGGCTAAGAGAGTAAGTGAGAACCCTATGGATGTAACAGAAAAGAGGGTCCCTCAACTTAGTGCTCTTAGTGCTGCTTAGATTGTAGTTGCCTTCTCCTATTTGCGCCCAAGCAGCCTGGCGTTGGTTTTCTGGTATTTCTCGTAAACCGCTGTGTTTTCTTTATCACCCGCATCTTCCTCTGCATACAACCCAACTATAGCCCCAAACTGTGCTATAGAGATTGAGTACACAGTCCCCCTACACCGGAATTCTACCCCATCATTATCAAATGGGTCGGCTCTTCTTTTAAACGCGAATGTGCTGTAGAATTCTAGCTTATATTCATGGACTGAGCGAATTCGAGTGCACAGGGTGGCTCTTAGTGGGCCAGTGACTAGGTTGTTAAATCGGTCAAGCTGGTTCACTGCTCCTAGAAGATCCATGCATACTTGTCGTGCTTTAGCATCCAACTCATTTGCATTGAACCGAGTGAATTTCTTGGCCATCTGGAAGAGAACTGAAAACAGTAAAACATTTGGAGAAAACTGAAAACAGTCGACTGAACACGCCCCCGTGTTCAGCGGACACGCCCCATGTTGGACTGAGTTTGGCTGGACACGCCCCCGTGCTCAGCGGACACGACCCCGTGTCCAGACGTCTGTTTCCCAAAAATCCCATTTTTCGACTCAGTCCTGAAAACTTAAAAATTTTTGGTTCAGTAGGGGCGGTTTTCCCCGAAAATGAAACCCCAAGTGCTGTTTTTCCCAAAACAAACCGTTTACCCCTTCAATTTTATCTTTTTCGGCTCAAAAACAAGGGTTTGGGGTTTTTGTGAGAAATCGGGCAAATCAATGAACAATACAAGTGGATTTACTTCCTATAATATGAATCTAAACTAATGCTAACAGATTTATGCAAAAATTTGAGGTTCGATCCGGTTCAAGTTGAAGAACCCTAGATTTTTCCCCAAATCTTGATGTTAAACTACATGCAAATGCTTAATCTAACTACTAATGATGATAGAATCATACCTTGGTGTTGTTGGAAGTAGAGTAGACGTTGAAATTTTGCAGAAAAATCACCTGAACCAGAGAGTTTTCGGGGAAACGGGGCGTGTGGAATGAAGAAACTGTTTAGAAAAGGGGTTTTATCCCGACAGTTGCGCGGACATGGCCCCGTGTCCAGTGGACATGGCCCCGTGTTCGGTCCATTTAATTTTTTTTAGTGCTCGTGTGAGTGGCTTGTTTCCTGAAAACTTTGGTTAGAAGACTTACCGATTTAGATGTCAACCTGCTTGTTCGTAACTTACCAGGTATGATGTTGACGCTTTCATTCTTCAACCGTTTGAAGCGAGATTTCTTCCTCCTCATCCTCAATGAATCCTTGATAAAGCTTCAGCCGTTGGCCATTGACTTTGAATGGAATTCCATTCCGAGATTTAATTTCGACTGCACCGTAGGGAAAAATATGGGTGATGGAAAAAGGTCCTGACCACCTAGACTTTAATTTACCAGGAAACAATCAAAGACGTGAATTAAACAATAGAACTTGATCCCCTATTCGAAATTCATTAGGTTTAATATGTTTATCATGCAAATTTTTCTTTCTTTCCTTATAAATTTCGGAGTTAGAGTACGCATAATTCCTTAATTCTTCTAAAATTGACACAATCGATTCTTACCGGCAAATT
Source organism: Helianthus annuus (assembly GCF_002127325.2). Lineage (NCBI taxonomy): Eukaryota > Viridiplantae > Streptophyta > Magnoliopsida > Asterales > Asteraceae > Helianthus > Helianthus annuus. The sequence continues at coordinate 87,120,348 of NC_035446.2, read as the reverse complement.
CTACATCCAAGTTTACATTTTTAATTGCCCAGTAGGCCTTGTGTGCAATTTCTACTGGCAAATGACAACTTTTTCCGTAGACTAGCTTATATGGGGTTGTACCTATTGGTATTTTATAGGCAGTTCGAAAAGCCCATAGAGCGTCATCTAGTTTATCGGCCCATTCTTTTTTATTTATCCCTATGGTTTTTTCGAGTATTCTTTTTAAACCTCTATTAGTCACTTCGGCTTGTCCATTTGTTTGAGGGTGATATGTCGTTGAGACCCGATGACAGACCCCATACCTTGTTAAAGAATTTTCGAGTTGATGGTTACAAAAATGGGTACCTCTATCACTTATTAATGCTTTAGGTGTTCCAAAATGAGAGAATAATTTTTTCAGAAATCTTACCATGACTCTTCCATCATTTGTTGGAAGTGCCTCGGCCTCGGCCCATTTAGACAAGTAATCTACCGCCACAAGTATATATTTGTTTCCTTTTGACGGTGGAAAGGGTCCCATAAAGTCGAGTCCCCACACATCAAAAATTTCACAAACAAGAGTGCCATTTTGTGGCATTTCGTTTTTGGAAGAAATATTACCTGATCTTTGGCAAGCGTCACATGTCTTTATAAGACTTTGTGCGTCTTTGTAAATGGTAGGCAAATAAAATCCTGAATCAAATACCTTTCGTGCGGTACTACCGGTACCATGATGTCCTCCGTATGGACCTTTGTGACAATGGTGGAGAATTCTTCTTGCTTCACTACCATGTATGCATCGGCGGATGAGTTGATCGGCACACATTTTGAAAAGATAAGGATCCTCCCAAAAATAATGCTTCACATCGGCAAAGAATTTTTTTCTTTGATGATGTGGCCATCCTTTCGCGACTATACCGCTAGCTAGGTAATTCGCATAGTCGGCGTACCATGGCTCTTCTCTGTATTCCACCATTTCTAGGGACTCCATTGGAAAATTTTCATTTATTTGCTCGTCCCTGGTTGCCTCCAAAGCTGGGTCTTCCAAGCGCGAAAGATGATCTGCTGCAGTGTTTTCTGCTCCTCTTTTGTCTTTGATTTCAATATCAAATTCTTGGAGGAGTAGAATCCACCGAATCAAACGCGGTTTAGCATCCTGTTTCTTGAAGAGATATCGAATGGCTGCATCATCTGTATAGACTATTGTTTTAGAAAGAACAAGATAAGAACAAAATTTATCAAAAGCAAATACCACGGCTAGTAATTCTTTTTCTGTTGTTGTGTAATTTTCTTGTGCATCGTTAAGTGTCTTACTAGCGTAATAAATTAGGTGAAAATGCGTTTCATTTCTTTGTCCCAAGATGGCTCCAACTGCAAAGTCACTTGCATCACACATGATTTCGAAAGGTATTTTCCAATCAGGCGCTATCATGATAAGTGCATTGACTAGCATTTCTTTTAGTCTTAGAAATGCTTGATTGCAATCCTTGTTAAAGATGAAAGGGGCATCTTTTTCAAGTAATTTTGTAAGAGGCCTTGAGATTTTAGAAAAGTCTTTGATAAATCGCCTATAAAATCCGGCATGCCCTAGGAAACTTCTGATAGCTCTAACGGAGGATGGGGTGGTAATCGAGAAATAGTGTCTATTTTGGCTCGATCAACCTTCATTCCCTCGCTTGAGATTTTGTGACCGAGTACTATTCCCTCCGTTACCATGAAATGGCATTTTTCCCAATTAAGGGCGGGGTTAGTTTCCTCACATCAGGATAGCATTCGTTCTAGGTTATTGAGGCATTGGTCGTATGAATCTCCAAAGATAGAAAAGTCGTCCATGAAGACTTCCATTGTCTTTTCCATCATATCATGGAAGATAGCCACCATGCAACGTTGGAAGGTCGCGGGGGGCATTACATAGACCGAATGGCATGCGTCGATAAGCAAAAGTTCCATAGGGACATGTAAATGTTGTCTTTTCTTGGTATTCGGGTGCTATCGGGATTTGAAAGTAACCTGAAAAACCATCCAAGAAACAATAAAATTTATGACCGGATAATCTTTCTAACATTTGATCAATGAAGGGCAAAGGAAAGTGATCTTTCCTTGTTGCTTCATTTAATCGCCTATAATCTATACACACTCTCCATCCTGTGACGGTTCTTGTTGGTATTAATTCATTTTTCTCGTTAGTTATTACCGCCATACCTCCTTTCTTTGGAACTACTTGGACGGGACTTACCCAAGGACTATCGGAGATTAGGTAAATGAGTCCGGCATCAAGTAATTTGATGACTTCGTTTTTAACCACTTCTTGGACATTTGGATTTACTCTATGTTGTGGTTGTATCACTGATTTGTAATCATCATTCATTAAAATTTTGTGCATGCACATGGAAGGACTTATTCCTTTAATATCTACAAGCTTCCATGCGATCGCATTTTTGTGTTTTTTCAAAAGTATAATTAATTTTTCTTTTTCTAAACTACTTAATTTTGACGAAATAATTACATGTGATTTACCATCTTTGTCTAGAAAAGCATATTCCAAACCTTTCGGAAGTTCTTGGAGCTCAAGAGGTGGGTCTTTTGGAGACTCCTTATTTGGTTGCTCATTTTTATCAAGAACCATAAAATTTTGTTCTATGGCGACCTCTTCTTCAACAAAGTGGTCAATCTCTTCGCTTGTATCGGGTGGTTCATCTTCATCTTCAATTAGGGGGTCATTATTGCCAAATGGATATTTCATTGATCACTCAAGATCGACACTTTTTTTAAATGCCCCTAATTGAATAGATAGATTGTTGTGCTTCCGATTTTTCAAAGCTTCGTGGGTTTTTACAAAGGGTCGTCCCAACACTAGAGGAGCGTCATCGAGGATGACAAAGTCGGTTGGGATTACCATTTGATTTGTTTGAACCAAGACATCCTCAACTACCCCTATTGACTTTATCATTTTCTGATTAGATAGAAAAATGGGTATTTGAAGTGGAGAAAAATCACTAATACTTAATTTTTCAAAAATGTAGTTTGGCATTATATTAACAAAAAGATCTTTATCAATTGTTATATTACTAATAAAGGAGTTTTGAAAAAAAACATGGAACCGGTGTAATGTTAATTTCAAATGGGTCTTCTTTTATTAGCGAAGTTTGATCATTTGTTAAGTTAATGCTTACCGCTTTGTCAATTTTAGTGTTAGTGTTTAACTCTTTTAAAAACTTTGCATGAGTGGGTATTAAACAATGGTTTTCAAAAGAAGGTGACAAGAGATTAATTTCTTTAAAATTAGACTCTTCTTGAATTTTAACGTTGTCGGACTCACCTTTTTCGTTGTTTAACTCATGTGTCGGCTTTTCACTTATTTGTTCTTCCATTTTCACATTTTCAGCTATCTCTTTTTTATTACAAGTTAATTCTTCCCTTGCGCGAGACTCCTCTTCCCTTGCGCGGGACTCGTTTATGCAACGTTCGATAGTTTTAATGTGTTCTATTATCTTATCGGATATTTCGGTGATAGAATAAGGATCGGGATCCTCAAAGCTTGAATTCGGAAGTTCGATCCTTGGTTCCTCATAGTACTCATATGAAGTAGATGGTTCACACCATTGTTCCTCATTGTAAGTATATGATGGATAAGGGTCGTAACTTTGTTCTTCATAATACTCATATGAGGTGGGTTGTTCACGCCATGGTTCCTCATAATAAGTATATAAAGGTGGTGGCTCATACCTTGGTTCCTCAAAGTATGAGTATGAAGGCTCATACCTTGGTTCATCAAAATATGAGTATGAGGGAGAAGGTTCATACCTTTGGTCTTCATAGGATGTGTATGAAGTCGATGGCTCGTACCTGGGCTCCTCATAATAGGTGTATGAAGTGGACGGTTGAAATAAGTCACAATATTGTACCGAGTGCGGGTCACCACAAATGGTGCAATAGTCTTCCCTATAATCATCCTCCTCATAGGTACAGTTGTAGCCTCCTGAGTATTGATCTATAAGAATCACTCAGCAGACCACAACAGAGTCTCGAGACCAGAAAACAAAAATAAAAACGGAAATAGAGGCTGGACATAGCCCCGTGTTTAGTGAGCACGGCCCGTATTCAGAATCTGTATCTGGGCGTTTTAATAAAAGTGACTGGTTTTGTGCAGCACGGGGGCGTGTTCAGTGAGCACGACCCTGTGTTCAGACTCTATATCTGGGTGTTTTATAAAAAAAATTGCAGCACGGCCCTGTGTTCAGTGAGTGTTGGTGCAGTTGTCTGTCGACTTCATCTTCGTTCGAGTCTTAGATTAGAACTGATTGTATAGTGTACGGAAAATGAGAAAGTGGAAATTAGAGGTGATTCCGCTTGAAATGACACTAGGTCATGTTCAAGCGAAATCACATAAGCTTCTGATTCCGCTCCAAATGTTCATGTCTGATTCCGCTTGAAGTGTTGTTGGTGATTCCGCTTGAAATATGTTCAAGCGAAATCATCCTGCCTATATATAGGCTATTCAAGCGAAATCTCAAGTTAGTCAGTTCAGTTGTGATTTCCGACGGCGAAGCTCCGTCGAAGTGTCTCCGTGTCTGTAATTGCATTCTGATCAATACAAGAGACAATTAATAGTGAATTCAAGCTAAACAAAGACTGAATCAATGAATTCCGCCTCTGATTCAGTCTGAACACTCTTCTGATCGACTCGTTAGGTTGTTTCACGATCCTACAAGTGGTATCAGAGCTCAGGAAGAAGAGTTCTTACCATTTAGCTCGTTTTCGCTGGAAAATTCTGATTTCTACACCTTCTTTTCACAATTGATCAAGTTTTCACAGTTAAAATGGTCTGAGTTTTTGATATATTGTGTAAAACAGTATTCTAGCAAACCCTGGAGAGTTTGAGATCAAAATTCATCCTAAAACAGACAAAAATCAACTAAAAACCTTATTCCGCTTGAACGAATAGTTTTGATTACGCTTGAAAATAATGGTAATTTCAAGCGAATTCCATTTGAAAAATTTTGATTCCGCTCTAAAAGTAAAGTAATTTCAAGCGAAATAGCTGATTCCGCTCGAGTGACACTTGATTCCGCTTGAGATTGGCGTTTGATTCCGCTTGAGTTGGGGTTCCGCTTGAAAATCACTTTGATTCCGCTTGAGATTACTGATTCCGCTTGAAACTGCATTTTTGCTTGAAAACATTTATTTCGCTTGAAAGTGTGTTTTGTGTGAAATTTGTCGAAATTGTTTGAAATGGCTGAAATATTTGATGAAAAAGAAAATGATTATCTTGAAAGCTTTAATTGTTGGTATATGAGAACTGTGGACAGTAGTTATAGAAATGTAGATGTGGACATTTGGGTTAAAAGTTATGAACATTTCATGTGCCAAAAGGATGAACCATTGGATGAGTTGGAAAGACGGTTTGAAATTTTAATAGACAATTTGAGGAAAAATAATATTGGAATATCAAGAGATGAACAAATATCGAAAGTAGCACGTGCATTACCTGCTAAATGGGATGAATTCTTGATTGAACTAAAAAAGAGAGATTTTTTTCAAAAACTTTATCCAAAACAGTTCTTTAATGAGGTTAATGTAGAATTTCGTAAGGAATATAAGAAAAAGAAGGAATTGATGAATGAAATGGAGAAGAATTTACAAAAATTGGAATTGAATGTACTTGCTGAAATAGATAGAAGAATTCGTGTGTGTCTTGCTACAAAGAGTATTTTGAAATATGATATTAAAAGGAAATGTTATATTGATGAAAGCATGAATCCTTTTGATTTCGTTAAACTCTTTTGTGCAGGAACATACAAGGTGGAAACAAAGGAAATCACAAAGAAAGCAGAATCTGTGAAGATTGGATCTTCAAATTCTGAATCAGTATGCTCTAAATATGATAAACTTGAAGCTGACAATATCAAACTCTTGAAGGATGCGGAAAGTTTGACATTGGAAATCAAAAAGTTGAAGGATAAGAAGCAAGCTGATGATAAACAGATTCTTGTTTTGCAGGGAAATTGAGAGAAGCTGAAATCTGAAAATGGCAAACTGTTAAGTGATTGGAACAGTTTAACATTAGAAAACAAGGCTTTGAAAGAGAAAGAAAAAGATTTTGAAAGCAAAAAAGAAATCTTCAGAAAATGAAGATTTCTGGATAAAGCTCGAAAACAAAAATTTGAAAGCAAATGAAACAAAATTTCAAGAACAGATAAAAGTTTTGGACAATGAAAAGTCTGTTCTTGAAAACATTAAGATTGAAAATGAAAAGGCAATCAAGTCTCATCTTGAAAAAATATCTCAGCTTGAAAATGAAGCTGAGAATTCAAGATCTAAAATTGATGAGCTTGAAAAGAAATTGAAAGGTTTTGTGACCTCATCAGAATTTCTGAATCATCCTTGTCCAAAACCGATCAATTCTGTTCCAATAAGTGACAATGTCACAAATTTTAACAAAGTCAAAATTGAAGATTGCGATGAGAAATCTGATGATGAAAATGACAAAATTGAGAAAAAGAAATTGTTTTTTGAATTAAAAGAAAAGTTTCAGAAAACTGATCTGCAATCAACTGAAAAGGGAGAATGCTCTAAGTAAAAACCTTTGAAGAAGAAAGCAGATCAGAAACAAAAAGTTAAAAATGAGAAAATTGTTCAAAAAGAAAATAAAAGTTCATCAGACCAATCATCCAATCGCAATCAAAAATCACAAAAATTAAAAAATGAAAACTCAAAAATAGTTGATAATGAGTGGTGCAGGTTTGACCACAGCGCTTCAAAGCCAAATCTAACTTTTAAGAAGGGTGATGATTACCACAGAGCCAAACAATGCTATGATCTGAGTATTTGGTGTGAAAATGGTGAATGGTACGATAACAGAATGTGTTACACATGCGATGTTCAAGGACACATTGCTGTTAACTGCCAAAGTTGGAATTATGAGACGAGAAGATGCTTTAGCTGCAATATCAAAGGTCACATTGCCAGAGATTGCCCGATGAGATCAAAGGGAAGATCGAGGGCTGAATCTCAGAAAATGGAAAAGAAACCAGTCAGTGTCAAGCCCAAAGAACAGAAGTTCAAGAACCAAAAGTTCAAGAAAAGAAAGTTAAGCTTTCTCAAGGGCAAAAAGACAGACTGAGGAAGAAGAGAAAGAAGGCGAGAGAGTATCTCAAAAGGATTTTGTCCTCGGATACAACTGGTAAAACAGATAAAAGTTCTGATAAATCGTCTTGCTCTCCAAAGTATGACAAGTCTAGCAAAACGGATACATCAAATACAAATCTGAGGACTAAAGGGAAGGAAAAAGAAAAGATAAAGAAAGAAAAATTAACTAAGCAAAATGATAAACAGTCAAAGAAAGTTAATTTTTCAGACAAAATCTTTATCAAGGTTTTCGAGTATAAAAGAAACTGTGAAAGATCATTCATATCACAGGTTAATAAGTATGGAAAACCTAAATCCAAAAAGCATTGGATTCCAATGAAAACTGGTGATGATTTTGTTTCCCCGGAAACAAAGGAGCCAGTTGTTGGCAATGATCTGGTGTGGTAAAGCCAGAAGAGTCATGTGTTGAGGTAAAAAATGAGAATTCTGGTCTAACAATGGATGATGCAATTTTCCACCATTGTTGAACAAGAATTCTAAATCACCCAAGGACCGTCAGGCTTGGGTGAATCTGTTCAAATGAAAAACCTGACTTGCCGGAGTTCCCAGGTTGGTAAGTGTGGAACATGAATTGGCATCTTTCTTGAGAAATATCACCGAAGTGGATGTTGGGTTGATCATTGATATTTCAATCGACAAGTGGTTAATCAAGGACATTAAATTGTACTTGATTTTCTACAGGTGGTGTTGAGGTTGAAAACTGGAAATGATAAATCTTTCATGTGTTTGAAGAGAACAAAGTGATGAAGTGACCCCTAACCTACAAGTGGTTGATAAACAAACTAATTTTCCGGAAAAACCATTTTGATTAAAACAAACTTAAGTGTTTTGAAATCACAATGGGAAAATAGTTTGTTGAGAGGGGGAGTTCTGATTGTTTACGCCAAGTGGATGGAGAATTGATGCGATTCTCATCATGTTGTCAAGTTTGTACAGGTTGTTTCAAATTTTCCCAGAAAATCAAAATTGAAACATATTTTGATTTTAGGGGGAGTAAAAAATTTTAAAAAAATTAGAAAATTTGAAAAAGTTAAAAACATTGAAAAATTCAAAAATGAGTTTTTTGTTGATACAAGAGGAAATGATAGAAAATCAGTAGACTATCACAGCATGCTAGAGAAATGTAATGCCAAAAGTGGTAAACGATCTCACTAAGGATGTGACGATAGGCTCAGCTAGACTAGTAGATTTGCGATAACGATACAAACATAAATGAAAAAGCCTAATTCTAGTGGGAAACATGATTGAAAGCATAGTACTTAGTTTTGTCCTTCTTGATTGTGTGCCTGCTCAGTAATTGCTGAATGCCGAAAAGCATAAAAACTGGTTAAGTTCGTGAACTTTCACAACTTTGCTGAAAATGACACTGTGATTGTGTATTTCTTTTGCAAAGATTTAAACTTGTTTTATTTCTTTATTTTGTTTAAGCATTGGACATCCTCTGCGTATACGTGAGTATCGACCTGGATGTTAGTGCCTAAACGTTCTGCTTTATTTTCTTTGGTGTTTCGTTTAAGCTTTGGATCACCTCTGCGTATACGTGAGTATCGAACTGGTGGTAAAGCCTAAACAATTTCAACTTGTTTTTAGTTCCTTTATTTTGTTTAAACATTGGACTTTCTCTGCGTATACGAAAGTATCGACCTGATTGTTAATGTTTAAACATTCTGCGTTGTTTTCGCACAAATCACAGTTGATCAAAGTTTAAAGGCATTACTTGAGTCAGTGTATTGCATGATGAGGGGATATGCTAAGATCGTGGGGTCCATAAGAACTTAGTGCAAAATTAATATATCTAAACGTATCGGTAAGCATTTCGAAAGTTGTTAGATTGAGTTTAAGTGGACAACAATATCCTCAATCTATGTGAATCATTTAAAACTTAAAACGATTAAAAGCTTAACGGTGCTAGTGATGTGTCTCAAATCTGATATGATCCTCTTTCACAAACTCACAAAAATAATGTTTGTACATATTTCATTTCTGAATTTAAATTCTGTTCTTGCATTTATATTTCATATTTTGAAAAATCCAAAAAGATTTTCGACAACTGATGATGGAGAGCTGATCTTCAAAATTCCAAAGGCTAAACATGTCGAACCAATGGTTTGGGAAAAAGTGTTTGAATTTGAAATTTTGAAATGTTTAAGATGATTCATTAATTTGAATCAGAATTTAGAATGTTTCAAATTTTTGATAAGAATTTAAATGAGAAAATTTGTTTATGAGTGTCTGAGATGTGTGTAGGTGATAGAAAGGTTTCTGATCCTGTTGCTACGGAAAGCCAGGATGCAATTCAGAACCTGTGGAGAGCTTAATCAGGGATAAAGCCAGGGATTAATCTCAAGGTGATAGCTAATTCCAGACAGCGATCCCAGCTTGATGAAAGGGGGAGTCTGACGAGGTTAAAGCCAAAGAGATAGATCCTGGAACATCATTCAAGCAGACCGATCAAGATTGAAGAGTCGTCATGTTGAAGACTCTCACTGAAGATTCCATCAACATTCAAGGGGGAGTCTGTTGGTGCAGTTGTCTGTCGACTTCATCTTCGTTCGAGTCCTAGATTAGAACTGATTGTATAGTGTACGGAAAACGAGAAAGTGGAAATTAGAGGTGATTCCGCTTGAAATGACACTAGGTCATGTTCAAGCGAAATCACATAAGCTTCTGATTCCGCTCCAAATGTTCATGTCTGATTCCGCTTGAAGTGTTGTTGGTGATTCCGCTTGAAATGTGTTCAAGCGAAATCAGCCTGCCTATATATAGGCTATTCAAGCGAAATCTCAAGTTAGTCAGTTCAGTTGTGATTTCCGACGGCGAAGCTCCGTCGAAGTGTCTCCGTGTCTGTAATTGCATTCTGATCAATACAAGAGACAATTAATAGTGAATTCAAGCTAAACAAAGACTGAATCAATGAATTCCGCCTCTGATTCAGTCTGAGCACTCTCCTGATCGACTCGTTAGGTCGTTTCACGATCCTACAGTGAGCACGGCCCGTGTTCAGCATACTGTAAATGCAAAACTAACTAAAATGCAGAAAAATGTGCGCGCGTTTTGAAAAGGTTTTGAAAAACTAATTTTAAGCTTTCTTAAAATCCTTGTGTCCCTGGCAATGGCGCCAAAAACTTGATGTGCATTAAGTGTAATATATTTTTATGTATATTTTTAGCCCTTTTTAACCACTTTAATCAAGTTTTAAATTTATAAAACACGATATTTACTAACACCAAATACACATATGGGCAAGTGCACCCATCGTGAGCGTAGTATAATGTTGGTAAGATACCGAGGTCGTCCAAGGACACAGGAGCTTTTAATACCGGTTTATCCTCAACGTCTAATCAAATCAAAAGTTTAGAAAAAGGTTTTAAACTAGAAAATAAAAACTAAAAATGCTGAAAATAAAAATTAAATAAAAACAGATAGACAAGATGAATCACTTGGATCCGACTCGCCTTTAGTGAAACCTTTGATTATTTCCGCACTTTTGCACTTTTTAAGAGATTATCTTAGTTATTGTAGTAGGCCCCTCTTTTGAAGGTGACGTTACCCTCAACCCAGTAGTTTGAGTCAGCAAGGATACAATCCTAAAGGGTTGGATTATTGAAAGATAATGAATTAAGTTATTAATGCGTAATATGGTAGGCCCCTCTTTTGAAGGTGACGTTACCCTCGGCTAAGTAGTTTGAGTCAGCAGGGATACAATCCTAAGTAGCCGGGTTAATATATTAATAGTAGTTTACATATGAGGGGATCAAGAAATTCGGACCCCCGCCATCCAATACCAGTGGGTATTGAAGGAGGTCCTACTAAGCTTGATCCAGGTCCTTGCAGGATCTATACACTGAACAAGGCAAGACTCTTACCAAACCATTCCCTTAACCCTCGACCAGGTAGCCAACATATCTCCATATAGACCGTGGAGATATGAATGGTGTAAATCTTTTATTTTATATAGACAGTAAAATAATGCCAAGACACCACGGACAAATGATAAGGAAGACTCACCTTCAACATAAGAAACTAGTTATTATGTCATTAATACATAACCAAATAAAAAGTGCGAAAAGATTAAAAATAAAAAGTATTACACTAAATGCTTGTCTTCACCAAGTGATGTAAGAGACTTAGGCAAACATGGCCTTTGATTGTCAAGAACTCTTACGATCAATCTTGGATCCCGAGACCACTACACACACTCTATGATGGATGATGGTGGTGGATGATGGTGTTGTGGTGGTGGTGGAGTGTGGGTGAAGTGTGAGAGAGGTGGTTTGCCAAGGGATGATTTGCAAGTGAGGCAAGCACCCCTATTTATTGCCTGCACAGAAGCCCGAACACGGCCCCGTGTCCATTGGGCACGGCCCCGTGTCCACCCATTTTCTCTTTCTTCATTAATTACAGTTTGTCTGCATTAGTTGACCACGCCCCCGTGTCCGCTGGGCACGACCCCATGTGCAGAAGCGTATCTGTACTCTCAAGATTTCCCTAGATTCTGCGAATCTTAGAGTTGACCACGGCCCCGTGTCCGCTGGGAACGCCCCCGTGGTGGGTGATAGAAGCTTCTACAACTTTGTCTTTTCTGCAGACACTTAGGCACGCCCCCGTGTTCATTGAGCACGGGGCGTGTTCAGCCTTCTGTTCTCTTGTTTTTGCTTGGGGGGATGTTGTCGAGGGGTCGGGCATACTACGTTTATTCCTTTTCTTGTATTTATGTTAGATTTAGCTGCCTTTTTGCTTCTTTTGTTCATTTGAGCTCATTTAATCCTAAAAATACAAAAGGAAGACAAAAGCACACTTTTTCCAACATTAGTACTAAAAAAAGGGTTAGTTTTATGCCATAATTGATGTAATTTATATGTTGCATTTTGCACACATCATCCATACACCCACTTAGGCAAATATAAATATTTTTATACTTAGTTGTATTTTGTGGTATTTTTGGTGTATTTTATATGTGTATTCCTTTGTGTGTATTTGGTAGTTTTGGCCCTATTTGTATACTAGTAAATATTACACATAATATACACATAAACAAACAAATTTTTGGGTGACAACTAAATATATATAACTTACCCTATTTATATATATTTATATCCATTTTAATATTTAGGAAAACACTATTTTCTTAACTTATATGTTGTATAAAAATTAGGTAAAAATTATGGCTCTTAGAATTTATTTCTTGTAAAAAGTCTTGAAAAATATATTTTTCTAAGTGTTTAAATTCTAAAAAAAATTTGTCATAGTTTCCTCTAAAAATGGTGGTTTGCCCATGTTTAAAAACATGTGTTTATCTTCTTTTTAATCTCAAAACTCATACAACAACAAACTTTACAAGTACCAATCATCAAAATCATCCATACTTTTCATGTAACAAACTTGAAGTTTCACATAAACTTGTAGTAATTTAGTTTCATACTTTAAACATGTAGACTTTCTTGAAACAAAGCTTACTTGTTAATTTTTATAAACTTTGTTGAAACTTTATTTTGAAACTTGTTCGTCCACTTTGTTAGTAGGTTTATAAACATGAACATTTCATTTTTTAACAAACTTACAAGTTTATTTTCAAGATCCTTAAGTTTACTACCATGTTCATCATGGATCTTTCAAGATTCATGTGTATACTTGTTAGATCTATGCTTCTAACAAGCATGCATGTGACGGATTTCTTCAAAATCACAAAATAAACAACAACAACTTCATCACCATCTTCATACAACACTAAAAATCACTTGTTCATGTTAGATCTTCTTATTTCTTTACTTGTTCATATTTTAAAGTTTAGTGTTCTTGATGGTTTAACTTGTACATTATCATCATCAAAACAAGGATTTAGAAGACTCACAACTAGCTCTAGTGGCTAGGAAAGTGGCAAAATGAACAAGAAGAATGTGAGAAGATGAAGTTGGTGGTTAATAGCTCCCTTGAGTGGTCTTTGAGCTTCCAACACTTGCAACCTTTTAGATGAGCTTGAGACACCTTTGTATGAACTTGGATTGCTTAGAGAATGAAAGGAAAATGGAGGTGAATTGTGGGGGATGTTGGCCGAAAATAAGAGGGAGAGGTGAGGAGGTTGTGTGTTTGAATTTTTGGTGATTGAATGAAAGGATGGAGTTAAGGATATTGATATAACCTCATGCATATAACTTTCCTCCAAGCACCACTTTAACCAACATGTCTTACACTAGTTTTAGGAGACAAATGTGGGGCTTGTGGGACCCCATTTGAACCGTTAACTTTGGGGGGGGGGGGTAAAGTGGCAAGTTTTGATAGTTTAGGGGTTTAAAGGTAACAAGGGGGTTTAATTAGGGGTTTAGTGTTTTTAAGTGTTTTTAATGTGTAACTAACTAACATAAGGCCATTATAAGTGTTACAACATTAAAACAATGTTACTAGTCCATATTTGGTGTTTTGATAATGTTCGGATAACTATCCGGTGTTCGTTCTGTTGTCGGTTCGCTAAAAAGTTAAGTTATGTAATTTATAAGGTATTATATGTTTATGTGTTTGTAAAGTATTCCCAATACTTTCTAAGTTGATTTTGATGTTTAAACATATTTCTGAGCTTGTACAATTTGTCGGATTCTGAATCCTGCGAAAAATTGTCATTTATGGTCCAAAACGGATGCTTTTAAGTTCGTTAAATTTTTCCGGAAAGTGTTAACTATTATACTTGTTTTCCCACTTGGGATTTGATATATTTTTGATGTCGGACCTACATCTAAGTCCTAAATCATTATTTAGTTGAGTACTGAGGTTGTGCTGACACAACCTGTCTAACTGGTGAGTTTACTAATTGTTTCGACGCAACGCTTAAATTGTTTCACAATGCGAGGTATGAAATGTATAACATGCATGATTTAAATGTATAACTTGCAAATATAAAACGCTGATGTTTAAAACACATAATTGCAGACAATAATTAATTATTAAATGGTACGGAAGTTACCGGATTTGTGCCATTTGTCACACTGCACTTACAGACTCCCCCTTGATTGATGATATCATGCATGCTTTCAACTTTGGCTGAGACTTGATCTTTCCGGTAGAGCACGACAATCTTCAACCCTTCTAATAAAAGACTTGCCGACGATCACTTAAGGCCGCTTTGAGAAACCCGAAGAAGCCAACATCAAACACTATAAATCCTCCCCCTCAAACTACTCCCGAATCAAGTTAACGCGAACCGACCTACAACCACATGTAAGAATATCGCTCGATACATTAATCTTCAAACCTAATCGGCAGCAGAAAGATACATTGGATTTCCAATGCCCAACCTTGAACACTTCAAACTTCAGTAAGACATGAAGTCCAGTTCGATAACTTAATAATAAACTGAACTTGATAAAAGTATATCCACCATCTTAATCAAAAGTCTTCAACCCTTCATGTATGATCTCATCTCGTCACGTATCTTCATGAATCAATCTCCTATCTTCACGAATCCACTGAATCCTTGATGGCTTTCATCTCCGATGTTCCCCTCAAATCAAGAAGCACCACATTATTTCGAGGACTGACTAGCAACCGTCTTGGAAGAGGGGACCAAGAAACTAATCTTCTCTACTCTAAACAACAACTTAATAAGGCTCAATCTTTAACTAGTCGTCAACCGAGAAATCAACTTTATCACGTCAATACTTGATTAAGAACACAAACACACGTGACAGAACTCCATCACACATGAGCTATTTCACACACAAGCTTTAGATTTATGAAGAAAATAAGAAATTTTTACTCCTCCTTTTTCTTTGTAAACTGTCAACGTCCAAGTCACTTCACCTTCGTATTTCTTCGAATGCCCGATAAAAGTCCCTAATTGTCCCTAGACTCTAGTACAGAACAAATCCGAACACCGAGAATCTAGAAACCGAATTGAACTAAAAAATTCCGAACATAACCCATAAAATCGGAATCTTTCAACAAAGTCGGACAATTTGTTTTAACTCCGAATTTGTATAAAGTCTGAACTTAACATATAATTTCCAGATTCATTCAATAAATTCGGATTTTTTTTAGTCCAAACATAGCACATTATTCCGAATTTGAGCATAATATTCTGAATTTGTTGAATATTTTTCTGATTTTACCCTAAAACTTCTGAATATAATCACACATATTCCGAATTTAACCTTATATTCTCTGAATTTAACCTAAAAATCCGAATTTAATCACATAACTCTGATTTTAACAAACCCGGACAACTTCCAATCTTTCTGACTTATAAACACGGAATAAACAATCCTAAAACTCTGAACAACTGAACCACTTTAAACTCGGAACCCTATTGGTAGTCTAAAACTCAGACAAAAGTGATTTACTTAAATCCAGAGTTATAAACTCGGAACAGGATAAAGACTAAAACTTGGATTGTTTTTAACACTTAAACTCGGACTAGTTAACAAGCCTTAAACTCGGACTAGTTAACAAGGAAACTCGGACAATTGAAACTAAAAACTCAGACAGATTTGTGAAATAAACTCGGAGAATCTTAGATATGTTAAATTCAGACTGGGCAAAAAGTATTAAACCCGGACTGGTTTGTAAGGATATAAACCCTGACGCCCACAAATCTGGAACAAAATAGCAAATCCGGAGTCACTATTTGGCTTAGTAACCCGAAACAGTTTATCCGGATATGAGGGTAACCTGCTTCTGGATATCTCCCAAGTGTGACTTCACACAAGATCACCAAGAAACTCGGAAGGTGTATTCGGAATACAAATTCGGAACTTATAACACTTACAGAAATCCAGACTGAGTCTTTTTCAGAGCAAAACCCTAGATCTACCAAAAATCCAGCAGTTCTCTCCAAAACAGCTCGAATTTCTTCGTATCAAGAGCAATGGTGATTCGGAAGGCGGTTAGACCATTCCAAATAGGTAACCATGCTCTGATACCACTGTGAAAGCACTGGATCGATGATAAACATCAACATTGCACTTGAACAAGATGTGAAACATCAAAACATGAATAAGATAGAAAGATGTAGAAGATGAATCTCTTTATTATTGAATCAGTCATCACAGAAAACATAAACTGAAAGAGTATACATCATCTACAAGCTGGTTTAGATCACAAAGATCTAAACCTAGCTCTCTCTCTCTCTCTCTCTCTCTCTCTCTCTCTCTCTAACACATAGTCACTCTCTTACTATAATGTGCACACACAGGAGGAGTTGAAAGATTGCACAAAGCTTTGTCCAGAGATACCCTAATCCACCCTATACAACACATATATATAGACTAGGGACTAAACCTGGACAAAACATATTGTCCGGGATACAAAAAAAATAATCTGGAACAACAATAATGATCAAGATATTCCGAGTTTAACATCATAAACTGGGAACTGATAAAGCTTCTGAATTCTTGACTTGGCTTTGACTTGGACTTTCTGCCTTTGGTGACCATAACTGATAAAGCACAGTTACCCTACAGGAACTGCACTTACACATGTTATGAACCCTAAAACTTAAAAGAGTAGAAATGGGCCTAATATAGAGGAAGGGAAGATAAAATGTGGGATACGAAGTTGAATTCACACTTTAGGTTTCAAATACGTTATGATCTAAAGAAGTAATTATATTATATATCCACACAATTTAGAAGAGGATAACACTTTTCAACCCTTATTGGTCCATTTAGAGTAATTTTTTATATACATTGTTGGGCACTATCCTCCTTTATCCACCAATAACTTTATAGATGGAGTAAACTTCCGTTTTGCTTCCTGTGGTTTGGTCATTTTAATGGTTTTGCCTCAATCATTTAAAAGCGGTTATTTTCCTCCAATTGTTTACTATGTTTTTCCCATTTTGCTCCCCGCCTCTAACTCCATCAAAATTGTTTGTTAACTAAAGGGTATTTTGGTAACATAATACCCTTAGTTTTATACTTGAAGTTACCAAAATACCTTTTTAGTTAACAAACAATTTGGATGGAGTTAGAGGCGGGGAGCAAAATGGGAAAAACATAGTAAACTATTGGAGGAAAAAGACTGTTTTTAAATGATTGGGGCAAAACCGTTAAAACGACCAAACCACAGGGAGCAAAACGAAAGTTTACTCTTATAGATGTTATCAGTTATATCAAAATAGCCTTAGGTACTGTTTGGTATGTTCCGTTGGTGACATGATAATACTACAATAGTCCGTCAGTGATCCAAATTTATCGTTAAAAAAAACTCATTCACTTCTTATTCTTCTTTCAAATAAATATTTTTAATAATATATTTAACTATTTTCAACTTTAGTTTTATTGTCACAATATATTTGTTAGAAAATACCGGCCCTTAGTAAAAATAATTCTTCAAGAAGAATACAGTGTAGAGGAAAAAATATTGTATCATATAATATTATACTTACTTACAACGTAGGTCGTTCTCGTACTGAATCAGTTGATATTTGGTTGAACAACATCGGTATCGGTATTTATTTTTATGGTTTTTTTCAATGTAAACACATGTTGATATCCTACTAGATATATCTCTATCAGCGAATGCCTTTCCCGTAACAAACTGAATTGAGTTAATCGAATGCCCGTTGCGAAGCGTAGGTAATCCCGCTACAGCCTAAAGATAAGTTCATATAAACACATGTTGATATCCTACTGGATATATCTTTAGCGGTTGCCATATTGAGTGCTGATACTATAACAAATCGAATTGGTGCAGATCGAAAGCCCACTGCGAAGCGTGGGTAACCCCATTAGTTTTGGTCGGACGATCCATAACCGTTGATACGCGCAAAATGCAACATATAAATTATATCAATTGTGGCATAAAACTAACCCGTTTTTAGTACTAATGTTGGAAAAAGTGTGTTTTTGTCTTCCTTTTGTATTTTCAGGATTAAATGAGCTCAAATTAACAAAAGAAGCAAAAAGACAGCAAAATCTAACATAAATACAAGAAAAGGGACAAAAGTGGATTGCCCGACCCCTCGACAGCATCCTCCCAAGCAAAACAGAGAAGGCAGAAGACTAAACACGCCCCGTGCTCAGCGAGCACGGGGCCGTGCCCAAGAAGCAGCAGAAAAGACAAACTAATAGAAGCTTTTATTGCCCACCACGAGGCCGTGCCAGCGGACACGGGGGCGTGGTCAAAGTACTGCAGGCGCATTTATTGTAATTGCGAATTACAATTAATGAAGAGAGAGTGTGTCAGATGGACACGGGGTCGTGCCCAGGCTTCTGTTCAGCCTATAAATAGGAGTGCTCAGAGCCATTTCAACTCATCCCTTGGCACACCACCTCTCTCACACTTCACCCACCACCCACCACCACCATAACACCATCATCCACCACCATCATCCATTGTTCATCATAGAGTGTGTGAGTCGTCTCGGGATCCAAGATTGATCGTAGGAGTTCTTGACAATCAAAGGCCATGTTTGCCTAAGTCTCTTACATCACTTGGTGAAGACAAGTGTCTAGTGTAATACTTTTTATTTTTAATCTTTTGCACTTTTTATTTGGTTTTGTATTAATGACTTTAATAACTAGTTTCTTATGTTGAAGGTGATTCTTCCTTATCGTTTGTCTGTGGTGTCTTAACATTATTTTACTGTCTATATAAAATAAAAGATTTTCACCATTCATATCTCCACGGTCTATATGGAGGTATGTTGGCTACCTGGTCGGGGGTTAAGGGAACGGTTTGGTAAGAGTCTTGCTCTTGTTCAGCGTTTAGAGGTCCTGCAAGGGACCTGGGTCAAATTTAGTAGGATCTCCTTCAATACCCAAAGGTATTGGATGGCGGGGATCCAAACTCTTTAACCCCCTCATAAGTTAAACTACTATTAATACTATAACCCGGCTATTTAGGACTGTATCCCTGCTGACTCAGACTACTTAGTCGAGGGTAACGTCACCTTCAAAAGAGGGGCCTACCATAATTTGCATTAATAACTTAATTCATTGTCTTTCAATAATCCGACCCTTTAGGATTGTATCATTGCTGACTCAAACTACTGGGTTGAGGGTAACGTCACCTTCAAAAGAGGGGCCTACTACAATAACTAAGATAATCTCTTAAACAAGTGCAAAAGTGCGAAAATAATCAAAGGTTACACTATACACGAGTCGGATCCAAGTGATTCATCTTGTCTATATGTTTTTACTTTTATTTTTATTTTTCAGCATTTAGTTTTATTTTCTTAGTTTTAAAAATCTTTTCTAACATTTTGATTTGGTTAGACGTTGAGGATAAACCGGTACTAAAAGCTCTTGTGTCCTTGGACGACCTCGGTATCTTACCAACACTATACTACGTCCACGATGGGTGCACTTGCCCATATGTGTGTGTAGTGTTAGTAAATATCGTGTTTTATAAATTTAAAACTTGGCTAAAAAGTGTAAAAAGGGCTTAAAATATATACCTAAAACATTTACACACTAGCACGCATCAAGTTTTTGGCACCGTCGCCGAAGACACCAGGATTTTAAGAAAGTTAGGAATCTACGGCCTAATCATTTTTTTATTTTCTTTTTATTTTTTTAGGATTTTCTTAATTTTTCAGCTTCTGCAGAGCTCAGCACGGGTCGTGCCCGCTGAACACGCCCCGTGCCCAATCTTTGGAACTGGCAATCCTGTTTTAAGTCAGACAGTAAGCTGAACACGAGGCCGTGTCCATTCAACACGCCCCCGTGCCCAAGATTCAGTTGTTGAAAACAGAACCGTAAGATCCCGACGGTTGGTAAATTCTGACACAAACATGAGTGATGACGATTTTTCTTACTCTTGGCACTCTTATGGTACATGGTGTCAATTATGTGGAGGCGGACATAAAGAGTTAGAATGCTATTTTCTAAACTATAAGCCCCACTATATAGACCCATCATTTCCCTGTATCCTTAAGAGGGGCGAAAGTAAGAATAATCCTTATCTCTCCCTCGAAAGCGCCCAACCAGATATTTTAGGAGAAATACTTCTTGATGAACTATTTCAACTAGAAGATCTGATTCTTAATTGGTTAAAAGAACTTAGGACGGATTTTTTAAATATATCTCAAGACGATGACCAAGAAGAAGTGTTGGGATCGCATTCAAACAACCTCGTTGTTCCCAATAATACCTTCGACTCTAGTAAAGACGTGGACGATAGTCGTCCCTGTGTCGATTGTGCCGTGAAGGACTCTCCATCGACTTCGTTCGATGCATACATAGACCTGAGCGATTCGGCATATACCTTCTTTAACGAGAGCCCGGAAAAGGGTTGGACTTGTCCACCTACATATAGCATAGGAATCACCCTCACCGACAACCTCTTGCGTTCTCGTCTTAACCAAAGTCAACTTAGGTATCTTAGGCACTTTGGGGTTGTTCCATCCAGTAAGGAACCACCCGATCCGGATAAGTTCCTTAGAAATAGACAAACTCCATAAGACAGCTTCCAGGCACGGGGCCGTGTCCAGGTCAGCACGCCCCCGTGTCCACCTAAAAGATTCTCTTCTGATTTTATCAGAATACGGACAAAATGTGTCAGGATTTTAACTGCACACGGGGTCGTGTCCAACCAACACGGGGCCGTGTCCAACGCGCTGTCGTTTTCTTTAAATGCAGCCTGATTCCTGCTCATTTTTGACCACTTCAAAAGACAGAGATTCCTGGGATCTTCACTCATACTATCCTAGGTAAGTTCTAAAAGAAGGTTCCAAGTAACCCTCTTGTCTTTTCCACTTTTATTCATTGCCTTCTCTTTCAATTTTTCAACCATTTCCTCCATTAAAGCTTGGCAAATCCATGATTCCAACCTTTAGTGTGAAGTTTGTAAGGTTATTATCCAAGGAATCTTACTCAAAGTAAGTTGTGTAACTTTGTTTTAAATTATCTGTGCTTAAAACTCCAATAAAAAACCATGAAAATAATTTAAAACTCCAAGATTCCTTGATCTAAAAACCTGCAGATAACTGGACATGGGGCCGTGTTCAGTGAACACGGGGCCGTGTCCGAGGAACTGTTTTGTAAAAAATTGAGCACTTTTCGGTCTATTTCCCCATAAATGGAGAGCAGGACTAGCGGAACGTCTTCATCAAGAAATAACCGACAGGGGAGGAAATCATCAACGGCGGAAGACTCTCTTGTAAACTATGTTTACGCCCTAAGAGAAGCTATTGATGAAATGACGGGGGTGGAAGAAGCATTGGTCGACCGTATCAACCATCTAACGGTGGGACTGGAAGGGTGTCTCCGAGAAGTAAACCTCTTGCACCAGAGGTTAAACCTTCTCGCCTCTCCTCCTTTGGTACTTATAATAACCCAAAGGGCATGGAACGTGGTTCCCGAAGCCATCATACCCGCCGAATGGTACGCTATACACCCGGAGCCTCCGCAAGGGATAGTACAAGGAGTCCCGGTAGGTGTTCCCCCTCCTCCGCAAGATGTTGAGGAAAATAAAGCCGCCTTCTTCCTCCCAAGGGAGATAGAAGAATGGCTTTAGCAACATCTAGGAAGAAAACATCGGCCAGGAGTCCTACATCGGGAAGCTATTCCCGAAATTTTCTCAACAAAGAAGTAGAACTCTTTATGATAACTTTGTGTACCTCCTAACCTATTTAGTTAAGATTTTTTGTTTTTATTTCTTTTTACTTTTCTAGGAACATTGTGTAGTTCTCTCTATGGTTTTGAATGGATGGTTTTGAATGGATGGTTTTAAAGTTTGAATGGTGTTATAAGAAATAAAACACACTCTGGATGGTGAAGGATAACAAGGGAAACGAGAAACATGGCCCATGCACGAAAACAGGGCCATCCGACAACAATTTCTTCATTACAGTAAGCTCAGCACGGGCTGTGTCCAGCCAACACGGCCCCGTGCTGAACATCCTGCAGAAAATTGCCCAGTTCAGGTAACTGGACACGGGCCGTGTTCACTGAACATGCCCCCGTGTCCAGGCTTCTGTTTCTTTTCTTTAATTTCTGTCACTGGCACCTGAACACGGGGCCGTGCCCGGTCACCACGGGGCCGTGTCCAGACTACCAGTAACATAAAATTATGCTTTTAACACCATTTTACACATTCAATCAACCTAAAAACTTATTTTTGGGACACATTGAGGACAATGTGTAATTTAAGTGTGGGAGGGATGCTAAAACCTTGAATTTTGCAAGTCCTAATAACAAGCCTTACACAAAACTCTATTTGGAATCGCTAATCACCCCAAATTTTTTTCAAAAATTTGCATTTTTTACTTGTCTAAGTTTAAGTTGGGAATTCTAACTCTAACAAGGTTATATTTTTACAAATTTACAACCGATAGCGTCGTGATAAAAAGAACCAACATAAGAAAATTATGAAACGGCATGACAAACTTAGTTAAAATTTGAGTATATATACTTGATCACGTAAAAACCCATTCCCACAAAAGTGAGTTTTGAGCCTTTATAGAGCATACAAATACATATCTTTACACTAAATGCTCATTTTTCGTTTCTTGTGTGAATAGCCGCTTGGTTCTTACGACTCTAGAACTTGCCACGATAATTCATTCCCGGTCCTTACCAACTTAAACCCAAGTAAGTAAATGATGGAGGCATTAGGACTAACCTTTTTTTCTTTCAACACCATTATTTTCATTTTTCTTTTTACCTACCCAAAAATTCCCCCTAGTTAACCCCTTTGAGCCTAAACCTTTTCATTTCTTAACCCAAAACCCTTTTACCCACCAAAATCCCTTTTTCAATTTTTTTTACCCCTTATTTTAGTAACGAAGCTTGGTTTTCGCGTGACTCTTGAAAAAAAAATTTATGAATGATGATGAAGTTGGAAATAAACAAACAAAGCTCCTCAAACATAAGCTTGTTTGAATAAATACTTCATTGAAAATAAAAAGTCACAAAAACAAAATGTTTTACGAAAACCAACGCTTTTTACGCCTTTCGCCCTTTTCAACTAACCACTAACCCAACCACCCACCTTTAACCCAAGCCTAACCCTTCACCCAAAAAGTCCTCTTGATATTTACAAAGGTATAAAGTTAAAAAGGAGGAGGATTGATTGCTTGGCAAGCTTATGTAGAAATAAGTTCCTCGCCGCTCTCGAGTGATTCACTAAAAATACACCTTCGGCCGATTATGAGTGATTTCCCCGGTGAGGTATGTGAACTTGTATATAAATGGAATTTTAAAAAAGGTACGTTATGCCTTAATAAATAATTTATCTTATGAAATGTTTGTAATAAATCATGACGAATAGGATTGTAAATAAATAAAAATAAAACCTAAACGATCTTGGAAAATCCCGACACTCTATGACAAGCCCAAAAACCTTCTCTTCTACCCATTCCATTTGGGAGTGAATAAAGCCACATTATAAAGAGTTTTGCTTGAGGACAAGCAAAGATTCAAGTGTGGGGGTACTTGATACGCGCAAAATGCAACATATAAATTATATCAATTGTGGCATAAAACTAACCTGTTTTTAGTACTAATGTTGGAAAAAGTGTGTTTTTGTCTTCCTTTTGTATTTTCAGGATTAAATGAGCTCAAATTAACAAAAGAAGCAAAAAGACAGCAAAATCTAACATAAATACAAGAAAAGGGACAAAAGTGGATTGCCCGACCCCTCGACAGCATCCTCCCAAGCAAAACAGAGAAGGCAGAAGACTGAACACGCCCCGTGCCCAAGAAGCAGCAGAAAAGACAAACTAATAGAAGCTTCTATTGCCCACCACGGGGTCGTGCCCAGCGGACACGGGGGCGTGGTCAAAGTACTGCAGGCGCATTTATTGTAATTGCGAATTACAATTAATGAAGAGAGAATGTGTCAGACGGACACGGGGCCGTGCCCAGGCTTCTGTTCAGCCTATAAATAGGAGTGCTTGGAGCCGTTTCAACTCATCCCTTGGCACACCACCTCTCTCACACTTCACCCACCACCCACCACCACCATAACACCATCATCCACCACCATCATCCATTGTCCATCATAGAGTGTGTGAGTCGTCTTGGGATCCAAGATTGATCGTAAGAGTTCTTGACAATCAAAGGCCATGTTTGCCTAAGTCTCTTACATCACTTGGTGAAGACAAGTGTCTAGTGTAATACTTTTTATTTTTAATCTTTTGCACTTTTTATTTGGTTTTGTATTAATGACTTTAATAACTAGTTTCTTATGTTGAATGTGATTCTTCCTTATCGTTTGTCCGTGGTGTCTTGACATTATTTTACTATCTATATAAAATAAAAGATTTTCACCATTCATATCTCCACGGTCTATATGGAGGTATGTTGGCTACCTGGTCGGGGGTTAAGGGAACGGTTTGGTAAGAGTCTTGCCCTTGTTCAGCGTTTAGAGGTCCTGCAAGGGACCTGGGTCAAATTTAGTAGGATCTCCTTCAATACCCAAAGGTATTGGATGGCGGGGATCCAAACTCTTTAACCCCCTCATAAGTTAAACTACTATTAATACTATAACCCGGCTATTTAGGACTGTATCCCTGCTGACTCAGACTACTTAGTCGAGGGTAACGTCACCTTCAAAAGAGGGGCCTACCATAATTTGCATTAATAACTTAATTCATTGTCTTTCAATAATCCGACCCTTTAGGATTGTATCATTGCTGACTCAAACAACTGGGTTGAGGGTAACGTCACCTTCAAAAGAGGGGCCTACTACAATAACTAAGATAATCTCTTAAACAAGTGCAAAAGTGCGAAAATAATCAAAGGTTACACTATACACGAGTCGGATCCAAGTGATTCATCTTGTCTATATGTTTTTACTTTTATTTTTATTTTTCAGCATTTAGTTTTATTTTCTTAGTTTTAAAAATCTTCTTTAACATTTTGATTTGGTTAGACGTTGAGGATAAACCGGTACTAAAAGCTCTTGTGTCCTTGGACGACCTCGGTATCTTACCAACACTATACTACGTCCACGATGGGTGCACTTGCCCATATGTGTGTGTAGCGTTACTAAATATCATGTTTTATAAATTTAAAACTTGGCTAAAAAGTGTAAAAATGGCTTAAAATACATACCTAAAACATATACACACTAGCACGCATCACCGTTCTCACTGTTCTCACACTTTTCACCATTTTCTCTAAATCCTAACCCTATATATATATATATATATATATATATATATATAACTCCCAGTAAAAATTTAACGTTCACGAAAATTTTCTAAACCCGGTTTTAAAATACCGAAAACCTCGTAAAATGTGTGATTTTAAAACTGTAGCTCGGGTTATCCGTTGAGCCCAAATTTTTAGCGATTTTTAGAGTTCGAATGGTCGGTTCGCCAAATTAAACGGTTTATATACGATATAAAACATATTTATTAAAATTAATAAATAATGTTTAAAAATTATAAAAATAATTTAGAGTTAATTGCCAAAATCGTCCCTGAGGTTTGGGCAGGTTTGCCATTTTCGTCCAAAATGACACATTTGTACCAAATTGCCCCCAACGTTTGTAACTTTTTGCCATTTTCATCCAAATCACTAACTTAGTTTATTTTTTCTGTTAAGTTGAGGATATTTGGATGAAACTTGCAAATATAAAACCGTAGGGACGATTTTGGCAATTTACTCAAACTCTTTTAAATTTCTTTTATTTAATTAATTTTGTTACATATATAATAAAAAAGAATATACATGCAATTTTTATTTGAAAAAAATCATAGGTTTGTCACATAATATTTATAAATTTTCATCCAACCACTAACTAAGTTAATTTTTCTATTAAGGCGAAGGATGTTTATAAACAAAGACAGAAATTAATTTCTAACTTTTTATATGGATCAGTTTTATAAAAATAAAATCTAGTTAAACCTCTAAATTTTATAAAATTAAAATGCTGGTAACCTTATTGAAAAAGGTCAAATAAATTTTTTATCATATGTACCAAGTTTGTAATTCATCTTCTGCTCTTTTTAATTCGCCCCTAAGAAAAAAACAGAAGCCAGTGCCCCCCCCCCCACTATATCAAACAACGTATCGTTACCAAACTTTAAAATTACCCGCCAAATTATAATTATAATGCTATGAACTAAAAATTTCTTTACTCAAGCCACTCAAAATAAGTATTAGTTAGTTATCCTCATAATCTTAATTAAATAAATATTTTATTTCTACCAACATATTTCCTAGGTGCTCAACACATTTAAAAAATATGTAACGTTTACAATTTTTTTCTATCTCTACAACTAATAAATACTTTAAGTTGTAATACTTTTTTTTATAAAGAAGCTGTAAATTAATTTATATCTTAATTTAAAACAACCTTAGCTTAACAGAAAAAATAAATTGAGTTAGTGATTTGGATGAAAATTTATAAAAATTATGTGACAAAACTATTAATTTTTTTTTCTAAAACCTCCATGTATATTCTTTTTTATTATATATGTAACAAAAATAATTAAATAAAAGAAATTAAAAAGGGTTTGAGTAAATTGCCAAAATCGTCCCTGGGGTTTTATATTTGCCAGTTTCATCCAAATATCCTCAACTTAACAGAAAAAATAAACTAAGTTAGTGGTTTGGATGGAAGTGGCAAAAAGTTATAAACGTTCGGGGCAATTTGGTACAAAAGTGTCATTTTGGATGAAAATGTGGCAAACCGGACGATTTTGGCAATTAACTCAATAATTTATCTGGGAAATTTATATCAGAAATAATATCTACAAAATTTTTTTGGAATTTTATAAATTACGGATTTATGTTTATAAAATTACGCGTTTAATTATTGTTTTTAAATAATAATCGACAAATTTAAACGCGTAACGAACCCGCCAAAGTTTTTATACCACTCACGTGTTATTTGGCAATAATTGGAACGTCGGGAATAAATCCTGACCCTTCAAGACTAAATTGGGTTAAAACAGGTATATTACACGCTTATCCGGTAATTAACCGACTTTAAATTAGGGAGCGCTTATTAGGGCGACGTAGACCCTCCAAACACCCGAACTCCCTTAATATAAAACTAATCATTTTCATATACTACAATATGATATACTTTGTTTAAACATATCATTTCATGAACACCTCGAATATACAACTTTGTCCGGCATAGTAAATGGTGTCTAGCGTCCAAACCTGATTTCAAAACGCTGACCATGTACAACCCCATGTTGTAATTACCCTAATTTGTTCCTAGACATTTAAACCTAGTCTAACCTAGCCTACAGACATTAACAGTATGATACTTGCATTAGGTGTGGATTAGCATACTTTGATAGTCTAGTACCTATGCAGTCTGTGAGTTTCACTATCCCTCTTTCTTTAATACATGTTATACTGTTTTCATAGAGGGTATCAATTGATTGATATACGTGTGCACATGCAAACTATTTGATGCTATTTATCTGAGTAGACACCTAACATGCACAAATCCCCACAAGCAACTTGTACAATGACGGTGAATACTGTGGATAGTACTATTTGGACCGACAAGCCTATACCACACTGAATACAAGGCTGTATACCGATTGCGCAAACACGCGATCGCACTTATTCATAACGAGCTATGATGTGTTAGGCATAGCCACATGGGGTACTTGGTTATTAGTTGTGGTTTGTGTTGGCCACGGTGATTGGATACTGGTCTCGACTTAACTTGTAATTCAGAGATATTTTATCACATATGCGTATACGACAGGACCCTAACGTCGTCACAGGTATTTTCTTAGTTTTCGGACAATACGCCTCAGTATTATTTGATACCGGTGCCGATAGAAGCTTTATCTCTCTTAAGTTTCAATCTCTTCTTGAAATGTTGCCTAGTGAACTAGGATGCCCTTATTCTATAGAATTGGCCGATGGTAAATTGATAACTACTAACGAAATAATTCGAAACTGGACTCTAAGCCTTAACGATAAAAAAATGTTCTATTTACCTTTTACCTGTAGAATTGGGAAGTTTTGATGTACTAATAGGAATGGACTAGTTGTCGAAATTTAAGGCAGAGATTATATGCTTAGAAAAGATCGTTAGGATTCCATTAACAAGTGGAGAAGTGTTAGTAGTTCAAGGAGAGAAACCCGGTAGAATATTATCATTAGTATCCCATACTAAGATGCAAAAGTACCTTTGTAAAAGCTGTATGGCATACATCTATTATCTATTATATATAATAAATGAAAGGATTTGGGCTGACGTGGCG
Organism: Helianthus annuus; assembly: GCF_002127325.2. NCBI lineage: Eukaryota > Viridiplantae > Streptophyta > Magnoliopsida > Asterales > Asteraceae > Helianthus > Helianthus annuus. The sequence continues at coordinate 87,092,117 of NC_035446.2, read as the reverse complement.
CGTTATTAGAGCTTCTCAGAATTGGTTTTGGCGGGAAACTGGATGGGTCAAAGATTTTGGTAAATGGGTTGACACGGGATCCGTATTCTGTTTCTATGACCCGCATATAAGTATGTTTTGTAAAACCCTAGAAACGTTATACTTCCTGTATTCCTACCCGGGAAGCAATCCCGGGTGATAACATCTCATACATTTTGTATCATTTTAAGTATGTATTACTCATAAATAATAAGTATATTAATAACTTTCTCCCGCCCAGAAAGCAATCCCGGGTGATAACCTAGTGGTAAATATGGAAACCAAAGATCCTAATGAGAAGCGAATTGAAGAGATACCCGTAGTTTGTGAATATTGAGGGTGTTCAAAACCGGATATCCGAAACTCTCGGATACCTGATTTCACTATCCGAATCCGTATCCGAATTTTTGGATATTTGATATTCAGATATCCAATCGGATAGTGAATTGGATATCCGAATATCCATTAGTTATTTAATTTTTATTTTTTTATTAGTTTTTTTAATATTCTGAACCGGATATTCCGGATAGTTTTGGATATCCCAATATAAATTTTTGGATATTTTTTGGATAGTTTCGGATATTTTTTTGATAGTTTCGGATATTACGGATATTCTCCGATATTCAGATATCCAATAAAAATAAAAATTAAGTTTTTGGATATTTCGGATATCTGAAAATATCCGAAAATTTTCAAAATCACTATCCGAATCCAAAAATTCGGATATCCGAATTTCGGATATCTGAAATTTCGGATATCTGAATTTTCGTATATTTCGGATTCGGATATCGGATAGTTCGGATCGGGTTTTTGTCCATGTATATTTTTTAACACCCCTAGTGAATATGGTGAATATGTTGATGTATTCCCTAATGAATTACCCGGATTGCCATTACATCGACAAGTTGAATTCTGTATTGATTTGATCCCTGGAGCATCCCCTATTGCCAGAGCACCTTATAGGTTAGCACCCTCCGAGCTACAGGAATTGTCTAGTCAGTTACAGGAATTACTAGACAAAGGTTTTATACGACCTAGTTTTTCACCTTGGGGAACCCGCAGAAAAACGGTCACACACACGTGCACAATAAAAATTATGTTACTGGCATTCTTACCACGGGGTCGTGCCCACTTGGCACGCCCCTCGTGTCCAAAACGCCCAGTTACACAAAAAATTAATAAACACGGCACGGGGTCTGCTGCACCAGCACGGGGCCATGCCCAACCTGCAGACAAAGTATATAAAGCCTGTCTTCACTTTTTCAACACAAAACACGACCCATTTCTCTAGAGGCACCGGTTCCTGACCATTTTCCGACAAATTTCAACGATCATCCGACCAAATCCGACTACGAGGTATGATTCTAACATCATAGTTAGTTTAGCGATTTGCATGTAGTGTAAATAAAAAAATTTTGGGTTTAATCTAGGGTTCTTGAACTAGACCCGTGCCAATCTCGAATTTTTGTTTAAATCTTGTTAGTAGTATTAGTGCTAGTGTTTTGAGAAGTAAATCACTGAACATTGTTGGAAAAATCAGATTGTTCAAGCAGTTATTCCCAAACCCTTGTTCTTGACCGAAAAAACCTAAAATCGAAGGGGTAAACAAGTGTTTTATGCAAAATTGATACTTAGGGTTTGATTTTCGGGGTAAACCGCACCTAATGGACCAAAAATTTTGAATTTTTCGAAGCTGGCTCGAAAACCTTAATTTTTGAAGTTACTGACGATTTGAACGGGGCCGTGGGTAACAAAGACCCCAAACACAGGGTCGTATCTGAAAGACACGGGGTCGTGTCCATACCATCTGATTTCAAATTTCTGCATAATTTTCAACATACCAACTGTCTTATTGGTTCTTCCTTACACGAATAGCGCCACACAGGTTCTTAAGGTTCAAATCTTCTGAGCTTAACTAGCAAAACCGATTGGAGGTATTACAAGCTAGGCATGAAGAGCCTCCGAGACAAGTTTGCCACGAGACACTTGAAACTGTGGGACAACAGGAAATATATGATTCTCTCGCCACTAGTCCTCTCCACATCTTCTTAGAGACTCGGCTTCGGTCAGTCCATGAGTATAACATGGAGTTTCTGAGCACACTGACTTTCAACAAAACCGAGTCGGATCTCTTTGATTCCGATGCAGTGCAATTCAGGTGTGGGAGTGAGTGGTACAGTATATCAGTCACCCAATTCGAGGTTAATATTGGTCTTTACACCGAGGATGATACTGTTGAACCCGAATTCACAGAAGTTGTCCTTGAACTACCGGACAACCTGAGGCAGGCTGCATGGGCACGGATCAGAGACGACACCTATAACCCGAGCTCCACGAAAAGCACCAAGATTAGGGACCCGCTTATCTGCTACATCCACAGGGTCTTTAGTGGTTCTTTGTGATAGCGGAAAGATAGCGGTGGGGTGGTGAACCTTCGCGAGCTCACTTGCCTTTATTGCCTCGTGAACCAACAGCCCATCGACATCGCCCACATGCTTCTGAGAAACATGACCACCAAAGCCACTGCAGACACTCGCACACCCATCTGCTATGGAGGGTGGATCGCCAATTACATTAGGCGAACTCCGACTGTATTTCACAAGTGTGTAACTGTGACGAAAGCTTATCTTGCTTTGTGCTGAAGTCTAAATCTCATCATCGATTGCAACAACGGATTAATGTGCTTTAAAGATGCACGTGACCCGGTTTGGAACCCGAATGACCCAGATTAAATCTTGCAATCGAAGATGTCCCGAATCGTCCTCCACGCCCCGGATCATTTCCGGGCTCCTCATCCCAAGGCTGGGGAGATTTTCCTAACCTCCATAATTTATATAATATCATGCAGGAAACCCTCCAAGTCTTGAAGAACGCCTACAGCTTGGGGGCAAAGCTCAAGTTCCCGGATCGGAAGCATGGACCGCAACATCATCACCATGCAAAACGACATCACATACATCTCGGACAATATGGTGCTTCACGGCGAGGAGGAGGAAGAAGATGAGAGACACGATATGGACTCAGACTAGGTGGTGGAGGTAGTAGGCAATGTGTATCTTCCAGGTTATCTTTTCCCAACTTTTGAACAAGCTTGTATTTCCCCAGGCTGCGTCCCGTTGAACAATTTACTTTTCTGAACAATTTACTTTTCTGCATTTGTTTTTTATTTCCTTGTGATGTGGTGGTGGTAGAATAATGTATACTTTGGTAATCTAGGATGTTATTAGGTTTGTGTTGGATTGTTGTATTGTAGAAGTATTATGGCTCACAGGTAACACGGGAGGCTTGGACACACTAAGAATAGTGGTCCCCAAGCCCGGAAAACAAAAGCCATATGATAAAACCTAAGTTTAAACCTAAAACAAACGATCGCCACGGGGTTGTGCTCACCAGACACGCCCCCGTGTGCCAAAAATTTCCTCCCCAGAAAGTGACACGGGCCGTGTCCACCAGGCACGACCCCGTGCTCATTCCACTGTAAGTTTTCTGAAAAAATAGGCTACTGGCACTTTAACCACGAGCCGTGTAACCCGACACGCCCCCGTGCCCAGTGCCTAGTAACTGTAAATTTTTGTTATTTTTGCACACTTTTTACAAATTTAATCAAAATAAATCCTATTTGGGATACATTGAGGACAATGTGCAATTTAAGTGTGGGGGGATGTTAAAACCTTGAATCGTTTGTCCTAAAAACAAGTCTTACACAAAACTCACTTGGAAAACCGCTAATCACCCCAAACTTTTAGAAAAAAAAAAAATATCTATTTTCTTTTTATTTATCTTGGTTTAGTTGGGTAAAATAAGTTCTAAAAATTATGTTTTTACTAATTTACACCTGATAGCATCGTGATAAAAAGAAACAATTTAGGAAATTATAAAGACGGGCATAACAAATCTTTGTAAAATTTGATTATATATACATTTTTACACTATAACCCCTTTTCCGACAAAAGTGAGTTTTGAGCCTTTACCGAGCATATAAATACACATCTATACTAATTGCTCAATGTTCGTTTCTTGTGTGAATAGCCCGTTTGGTTCTTACAAATCTAGAACTTGCCAAAGCAATACGTTCCAAATCCTTACCGACACAAATCCAAGTAAGTAAATGATAGAGGCATTAGGAATAAACCCGCCACTACAAAAAAAAAGCCATTTAGAGACATACAAAAAGTACCATACAGAAACAAAAAAGTGCCACTAAAGACCCTTGTAGGAATGGGTGGCACATAAAAAAAGTGACGCTAGAAGCGCTGACGCTAATGCCTTTTAGTGGCACTTTTGATCTACAAAGTTTTTGGACTTTTAGTGGCACTTAAATTTTTGCCACAATATAAGAAAACTTTTGTGGCACAATTTTTGTGCCTTTAAAAAGTAATCATAGTCACATATCTATACTAGTTTTAGTGGCACTTTTTTGCCACGATATAAAAAACCTTTTATGGCACAAATATTATGTTGGTGAAAACTGTTTCGATTTAAATATATCTACTATATTTAGTGGCACATAATTTGCCATAAAAAATACATTATTTACAATATAAAATATAAAATATAAAATAAAATTGTAAATGTAAAATTCATAATATCATAACTTCAATAATACGTTCGATCCAAAACATATTTCAAATGTTAGGAAAACATCGTGAATAATTAACATATTCCAAATTTCAATTATTTAAACAAGAAGTCTAGACGTTCTTTTGGGTGAAAATTCCAGTATCATAAAACTTAGCTCCAAAGCTTCTCATGATATCTATCCTGCGATCATCAACCATATAAACAAGTATTAGTATTGATTCAAAACATTCTAAAAGTTCTTTAAACTCATTGTTCTTGATTCAAAAGAAAAACACGTATAAAAATGGCCTGAACACCTAACAAGTAGACAAAAAAAACAAACATATAATACCGTTTATAATTGACTCGAATACCTAACAATTAGACAAAAACCAACATATTACCTTAATTGCAATGTCAACAAAATTTTAAGATCAATTGTCTAAACTACTTTCTTGCCCTGTAAATGTAAAATGGAAAGTTTTGGCTAATCAATTTCATGCCAATATTACAACAACATAATCATATCCATTTAATATTGCGAAATAGTTTTAAAAAAGTAACTAGTTAAAAGTGATTACCATTATCATATTGCCTTCTTGAAGATGATAAAGAGTTGTTATGGACCAAAGACCCAATACCAGGGACCTAAAACATATAAATCAAACAAATGCTAGTACATAAATATATAATCGTAAAAGAACAAATAATGGTCATGTATGTAATTACCTGCATGTTTATATTGCTAAGAACCGAAGACAAATTTGCATTGGGGATATGTTCTTGGATGATGATAGCCATAGCATTGACAACACTCTTTTGCCGAGCATTAGTTTGGATAACACTCTTTAGCTGATCATTAGTTTGTGAATATGTCGCGTTACTTTTTGCGGCTGGCATCCTTCCAACTAGTTGAACGTATCCTCTTTTACCCGGGCCTTTAACTTTTGAGTAGTCATCATTTGTAAAATCATCTGGATCGCCGGGTGTGGTTATAGAGTCATTTGTAACTTTTTTAATGAAGCCTAATTAAACACATAACAAAATAGATAATCATAAGAAAATTAAACACACATATGATATATAAGAACATTAAAATACATTACCACAACTTGAATAGCGTTATCATCAACAATGCTTCCATCTTTACAAATGCGAGTTTTTATATACATTTCTCCTCGTGTTAGATGTATACAATTATTCTTCGTCGCCTATTATTTATGTTTGATGGTTAGTAAGGGAAATAAAGACCAAAATATTCAAAAATTAATAAATAAAAAAAATCTAGAATAATACCATTTCATGAGCAAGTCTAGCAAACGACTTTGTCCCACTAACATGAGGCTCTTTCATGTTTGAGCGGCTCATTCTTTTAACACAGCATGTACTCTACAGTAAATGGTAAAGTTATACATGATAAGACTTCTTTGATCTAATTCCATAATTATATATATTTAATAAGAAATCAACATTACATCATTGTTACCTGAAATTTCGGAGTGAACCAACGAGTAACAAGCTCTTTAAATTGAGTTGGATTCACTCGGTCGTCATTTTTAACTTGTTGTGCCACAATTTCATCAACAGTAAGTCTTGGATCATATGCACATGCCTTTAACAAACCTTTCCATTTTTCTTCCGATGCTATGAAAGATCCAATTTTTAATCTTGTTTGTTTCATTTGGATGAATAACAAATTTAGACTACAAACAAAAATTATATGTAAATTAGAATATACCTCTTAGCTTAATTACTAATACATTTTGAAACTTGATAAAGATATATACTTTAACGAGTGAATACAGGTCCTCTTTTTTTGTATTGGAACTTTCCTCCAGTCAGAATATTCTAGGGATACATGATCAGCTATCCTCGTGAGCGTCCCAAGGAATTGAGCAAGTTCATTAGCTTCAGCCTCAACAGGCTTTCCAAACTCGTTGAATGTGATAGCTATTCTTTTTGTACTATCCATCTTCCAAATTTCAGCTTTTGTTGTATAGCCTCTAATCCTTTTAGGAGCACCTCATAAATTTGAAGAAAAAAAAAAACAAAACATGTACAAAAAACGGTCTATTAACAGTTTACAAATTTGAACATATATGCTATTGTTTTGTGTCGAAAACATCATTACAAATTGTGTACAGTTTTTACCTTGTATTTCACTAGCTTGATTACCTTGAGTTTCAAAAACTAGGTGGTCTTCAACATGGTCGTCCTCAACATGGTCTTCAACACGCTCAGTTGAGATGGTAGAAGTGATATGTAGCCTCTTACGCCTACCTATACTATTGTTACCTTTTATATTAGAACCTGTTGCCTTTTGTTTTTCAGGGTCTTGTAATTGTTCATGAATGTTGTCTTCATCATTAGAATAGTCATGATCTGCCATCTGTATCTCATGTTGATCAACATCATCTACTTCTGTATCCTCTTCTTAAAAATAATAGAGTAAATTAATATAAAAGATACAAAATGATACCTTGAAATATCTCATCATCCTCATCAACAAGAGCCAAAATTTTTCTTTACTCCTCCTTTATCATCCAGGCAATTACAAATATTAATAACCTTTTCCATTTTCTCAATCCACTTAACTATCCCATTAGGTCCTTCAGTACCATGAAATTCTAACGGTTTGCATGACATAAACTCCTTGTAAGAACAAGGACGGTGCGGGGGATGGTTATCAGGATTAGGATTACCAGGGTTTGGTTGATTATTATGTAACCTCGCATTAACGCCAGCAGTTACTTGGGTAATAATTGTAGGAATTGCGGCCTGAAGTTGTTGCGCTATTAGCTGTGCTATGTCCGTCTCAGGTATCACATTAACTCGTTTTGGGGACATTTCTATAATAATGCAAACACACGTTGATTGGCATCGCATCAACCCATTGCACCCGTACAAAACATAACAACCATGCACATCCAAAACTTAACAACCACACATATATAATGCATAAAAGAAACCACTATCATACATAGAAGCCGTTGTACATGACAAAATTCGGTATGCAACCGTGATCCACTAAGGATTGTAAATAAAAGCTAGCCACTAAGGCATCGTACATACAAGGATCACTAAGATCCGAAAAGGAAATATAATATATATATATATATATATATATATATATATATATATATAGTATCCCCAATTTCGACATAAGCATGCAAGCCTAGTGCTTAATAGGGTGCAAAAAGATATATATATATACACACACACACACACATATGCTACCATTATCTACTGTCCTCCCATACGCATAATCAGCCACATCACCAGCATCACTACGATCACCAGTACACCCATGCAAAGCTGCATCTGCCCTTCTCTACGACCATCACGATAAACTAAATATGACATAGACTGCTCTCATCGATATAACCACCTGCTGCATAACTATAATGTAATCGTAGATCTCATTCCTACGGTGTATCTCATCAGTCAGAGCTATGGTGTTATCTACCACTCGATCAAAGAGGAAACCTAACCATCCAGTCCTAGGTGGCGTAGGAACTCTAGCTCTCGGTGGCACAGGGATACCTTGAGCTGTGTAGGATAGCTCTCCTCTCTCATAGGTACGTGGGGGTGGTGAGAATGCAGGGATAGGTGTAGGAACCCTACGACGTGCAGTCTGACAAAAATACCTACGTGGTGGAGTGGGTTCTCTAGGCGGAGGTGACCTATGTGCTTGACTCGTTGTACGCTCACTACTGGTAACCTCATGGGAAACTATGTCATCACTAACATCATGGGTATGACGAGATTGTCCTGTAACAGGTGGGTGTCGGGGAAGTGGAGTACCATACACATATCTGGATAAATCCGGAGAATATCTAGGGATAACCTGATCACTCTCCTCCTCATCGCCTTCCTCCTGCTTTGGATCCATCATCGGCTCATCCTCCGACCTACTACGACTACCAGACATATTATCTGCGAAAGGACACTAATGACAACAAATTCTAACAACCATTGAAATAAGTAATTGTTTTATACACGTATACATGTTTATGCAAACAATTAAACTCACGTATGTATATATAATTTAACATTCTTTAATAATCCTTTATTAGTGACGTTCTTAGAACTCTCAAGTACAAGCAGATAAGTTATTACGTTCCAGACCGTAATAATTTATTTGCTCGACCAGATCATCCCAATAATAATCACACTAAGAAGCAATTTTAATTTGTGGCCAATTGTTGAGCTAATGATTATAGTCTAGGTTTTCCATTGACAACCTAGTTCTCTATAAATGATGATGGATCCAGAGCAGGAGGAAGGCGATTAGGAGGAGAGTGATCAGGTTGTCCCTAGATATTCTCCGGATTTATTCGGATACGTGTGTGGTACTCCACCTCCCCGACACATACCTGTTACAGGAAAATCTAGTCATACCCATGATGTTAGTGATGACATAGTTTCCCATGAGGTTACCAGTAGTGAGCGTACAACGAGTCAGGCACATAGGTCACCTCCACCTAGAGAACCCACTCCACCATGTAGGTATTTTCATCAGACTGCACGTCGTAGGGTTCCTACACCTATCCCTGCATTCTCACCACCCCAACGTACCTATGAGAGGGGAGAGCCATCCTACGCAGCTCGAGGTATCCCTGTGCCACCGAGAGCTAGAGCTCCTACGCCACCTAGGACTGGATGGTTAGGTTTCCTGTTCGATCGAGTGGTAGATAACACCATAGCTCTGACTGATGAGATACACCGTAGGAATGAGATCTACGATTACATTATAGTTATGCAGCAGATGGTTATATCGATGCAGTAGTCTATATCATATTTAGTTTATCGCGATGGTTGTAGAGAGGGGCAGATGCAGCTTTGCATGGGTGTACGGGCGATCGTAGTGATGCTGGTTGTTTTGGTCAAAAATTACCGAAGTAATTAAGTGATCAAATTAGTTAAGTGAGGTAGTGTGCTAGAAATATGTGTGAAAAATATTCAAGTTAAGTTATTTGCTAAAACAGTTTCAGGATACGGCTCTGGATATTGAGTTGTATCTACGATCAAACAATGAGCAAAAAAGTAAAGTAAATGACACGAGATGTACGAGGAAAGCCCTTGATCAATCTAGATCGCCGGCATAAAACCTCGGGAGCTGACAATCGCAGCTGCCTTGTTCTTCTTATTGCTTGAATAACCAGGATACAGTGCAGGATAAAGCTCAGATCTCTACTAAGTGTTACAATGATTGCAAGTGATGAGTGTTAGTGTGCGATTACAAGTGAATTGTGTATGAATTCGAGAGTTAGAAGTGGAGTGAGTTGAAGTGAAGTGTCCTACGAGATCTGGCCATCCATATTTATAGTAAAAGAAACCAACAAACTATCCTATTATTCCGGGATACTTTGGAATATTCCATTCTGAACGTTGGGGGCTGCTTCTACTCGTTTTCCACATGTTTATTGACTACAAAACCGGGTCTTTAGCTCATATAACCGTTACAATGTCAATAACATTGACCAACATCCGATATTCTCGTGGAATATGCCTTTCTGACCGTTACAAGACCCATTCTTCCACCATCAACGTCCATTTTTCAACCACCTTGAGCGAATCTTCAGGTAGATCAAGTCTTTTAACGTTGGTACCTTGCAACCAACGTTTTACAAGCCAATCGTTAGTAATAGTCAGGATACTGCCTCAGGATATTACCAATATCCTGGCCCGGTATCCTGATACGGTATCCTGATCCGGTATCCAGATCATATACAACGAATAAAAAATCAAGATACAAAGTCAGGATATGGGCTCAGAATTTCACCCATAACAATTGTCCCCAAAAATATAACTGTTGGATATCCTGATTCCAACGGGTATATTTTTTAGTCATTCCAACATGTCTGGTAAGGATATCTGTTTTAAATATTCCTGCATAGGTTTGGTTACTTCAGAATACTATCATGTAATGAAATTAGAATTACTCCCTTTTACGCAGATTCCATCAAGGACCCTGCTACTTTTGATCCGGAGGAGCTTGGCAGCTTTTCTAAGCCTGCCTTGGTGAAAAAGGAGCCATATGTTGCCATCAGCTCTAAGCCCTCTGCTGCTGCTGCCGAAGGTTTCTCTAATGGTGACCTTGGCTTCATGGAATCCATCGAGCCATGATCTCCTTTCCTAATAAGGTAAGTATCCAGATCCTGTATCCCGTACACATATACTGAACATGTATCCTGGTTAGTTTGTCTTTAGTGATACTTATATTTTGTAGGGTCTAAATTATCTGGTCGTCCTGCACTTAGAACAATTTTAATTTCCTGCAAGTAGAATAGTTTAACAGTTGAAGGTGGAGGGATCCTGTATTTTCAGGACGAAGCCTTCAACTGTTTATGTAAATATGTTTTAAAAACTTAATTGTGTTCTTGGTGAATGGGTCGCTTTTTGAGACGAAACCAAGAATACAATTTTTTGGACCAATAACAATAAACTAACCTTTTCGACCTTATCCCCGTGTTATATGTTATTTTGAAAAAATTGTTCTGAATATCCTGATCAGGATACTGGTATGACACTTAATTGCTTTGTCACCTTTGTTTAAAATGTTTGACAAAAACTTAGTTAAATACAAATTTTCATAAAAACTTAACTTACTCAGATAAGGCCTTCAAACTTAGGAACAGTAAGAATCCATACCAGAAACACCTAGGCAATAATCTTCAGTCTTAAACCTTTGAATCATTCGCAATGTCCCCAGTGGGATATAATGTTGGCATAGGTTTCCTTCTCGCTCCAGCATAAATGTCCCCAGTAGGATATAGTATCAGCATACGTCATGTTCCATCACGGATGTCCCCTGTCTGTGCAAGACTAGTATGTTGTACCGGGATATGATCCTTTAGCAATTCTTCAACCAGTTGTTTAAACTTAGTAATCTTTTTTCAAAAATTTATGTAGATTCGTAAATGATTATGTTTTTTTTTTTGAAAATATACTTTGGGTTGTATTTTATTGGGACTAAACCCATTTTCCACGCATTTAAGCCGGAGTATAAGAACCTCAAGACTTGAAAAGGTGAAAACCTTTAAGTCTTTGAGTTTTACTGGGGATTTTACCCACGTTTCGTGCGCTACAGGCGAGGGTGTGGAAACCCCAAAACTTAGAAAGGTGAAAACCTTTAAACCTTGGAAGAGTGTGAAAACACTCTTGTTTTCGTGCGCTACAGGCGGGAGTGTATAAACTCCAAGACTTAGAAAGGTGAAAACCTTTAAACCTTAGAGAGTATGAAAATACCCTTTCGTGAGAGAGGGTGATCAATCCTCATATACCTTGAGGATCCAGGGTATAGCCAACAGTAACGAAATTGTCAGCCACTTTTACATGAACTGGTCCCGCCACCTTGAACTATCCCTGGATAACTTGCGCTCCAGGCGGGGTGTTTAAACCCAATTCGTGAGAAAGGTGAATACCTTTAAACCTTTGAAGGGATCAGGATCCCTTAAACGTGAGAGAGGGGGCCAATCCTCTAATCTTCCGAAGTATCCTGAGTGTGTATCCTGGAGCTATATCCCGAGGCATATACTGCAAAACAACTTTAAACTAAAGTGGGTGTTGTTTTGGTCAAAAATCTCACAAGGATAATGCAACCAAACTTTATGTAAACGGGGAATGATGCTTGGTATGATGAACAAAGTGAAGGATCACTTAAATATAAAATGCACAAGTGACACAAGGATTTATACGAGGAAAAAGCCCTTGATCAATGAATGATCTCCGGCATAAAAAACCTCGGGTGATGGAAACTACCGATCACCAAACTTCAATATAACAAATAAAGGTTACAACTTCGGATGGTAACGAGCTAAGTACAAGGATCACTATAGTATCGTGTGCCAAAGCGTGAGGGAAGTGTGTTGTGTCTTCCGAATGTGGAAGAGAGCTATTTATACAAGTGTGAGTGGCCCTATTTTAGGTAAATAGACTAACTATTAGCTCGTTACCCCTTTAGGAATAAAAGTAAATCTAGCCTAAATTATCGCCCTTAAATTATGCTGAGTTTCCATATCGTCCACAACGTTCATCTCTGATTAAGCATATGCCAAAGTTGTAAAGACGAGTCCCTTGTTTACGTTGCTAAGAGCGGATCCTGCCAGACATCCCTGCAAGATAACATTAAATCCAATGAAAACAACTGTTAGTATGAGGATCCCTGTGGTGGTCCGTGATCCTGATCCTGGAACTCTTCTGAGGATCACTATCTGCCAAAGAAATAAGGATCACTGGTTAGGATCATATGTAAGGATCATAGGTCATAAAAATCCAGCCCTATCAATTGCCCCCAAAATATAAGGAGTAATATTGTAAATAAACGAGTTGTATTTTGTTGATCTTATCCGCAACAAAGTAACGGATAACTAGCCGTTGGAGACGGACTAGCCGTTGCAAACCTTACGTCACAGAAGTGACAGCCCTGCAAATCATCATTATAAATAGGAGTTAGAGATAGGATCAATTTGCATTTAAATTCAAGAGAGACTCCCTTTATATTCTTGTCCGAAGATCAATCAGGTATCTCTTTTCTTCTTTCTTCCTTCTCTTACTCTGTTTTTCTATCTCTTTCTATTATTCTTGCAAAGATGTTGCTCCGGAACTCTCCGCATAAGGATCCTGAGAAGAATAGTCCCTTGAAGGGTCAAGGGATCATCAAGGATTCTCCCGCCGAGAGGTGCTGTTTTACCGATCCCCAGGTCGACAAAATTCGTCATTGTTTTCCGGCGAACACCATCTTCAAGTCTTTTACTTCTACCGCTTTGACTGATTTTATCTCTGATTCTTGGGTAGCCTTTCCTGTTACTCCGTTCTTGATAGGATATTCGTATCCTTTCCCACAGTTCACTCAATCCTTCTTCTCTCTCACCGGCATCTGCTATATCCAGGCTATGCCCATGATCTGGAGGGTGTTGTATACCCTTGAGAGGATCATTGAGCAAGAGGGGATTGACCTCGGTATGGCGGAGCTGGCTGAGATGTATGATCTTACCACTTTCGGACCCCATCGTTATCTGTTTAAGCGAAAAGCTGGAGAGGATCATCCTGTCTTCAGGGTCACCAAGAACGACACAAACTGGAAGCGTCGGTTCTTCTTTGTTAGGAGGGATACCATCCCAGATGGGAAGGATCTGCCCAAAGAGTGGGCTACTCATGGTAGGATAGAGGATCCTGGAAGGATCACCATAAGATTTGTTCCCTAGGATGAGGATCACTAATATTTTCTTGTTTATTGTGCAGCTATCTCCATCTCTCGTCTGAAGTTGACACCTGCTGCAAAAGAGAGACTTTTGGCCTTCAAGAAGCTTGATCCGGAGACAAGAACTTTCCAGGTTGCTACTCAAGATTCCCAAGAAGTATCCTCTGCCTCTGTCACAATGTCAAGTAAGTATCCTTATTTAGAAAGTAATTCTATGTAGGATTTTCAAGTTTAATTAGAAAACTTATCTTATTTTGGTTGTGTAGGTGCTGGAAAATCTTCTAAGTCTGCCTCAAAGTTTGGCATTGATGATCTTGCTAATGTCAAATCTGCAAGGAAGAAGACTCTTGCTGCCAGCCCAACTGCTTCAGCCCCTAAAGCACCTATTAGGGGTAAAGGAAAGAAGAGAAAGGCCTCTGAGGATCTACAAGGCCTGCCCCTGCTTCGCCAACAGTTTCTAGACTACTTCAACGAGGTAAGGATCACTGCCCCTGCTTGTATATCCTGCTTGAATATCCTGCTTGAATATCCTGCTTGTTTGAGGATCACCTGGTCCTGGGCTTACCCTTTTCCCTTTTTGCAGAAATTTGCTGAAATAGAAACTTATATTGGCCACGTTGAGGATCAAGACCGCCAAATCGCTGACCTCCAACAGATGGGTGTGCTGAAGGATCTCAAGATTGCTGATCTTGAGAAGGAGCTTCGGGCTACCAAGGATGAAGCTGCCAAAATGGTGATCAACTTCGATTATGAGAAGCATGATATCACCCAGGATGCCAAGGTCTCTGCTGCGATAACCATGTACAAGATCCAGTTGCAGATGGCTGCGGAGGCTCAGGATCCTGCCTTCGACAAAAGCACATGGGACGTGGAGGGCTGGAAGGCAAGGCTGGCAGAGTTGTAGGATGATGATGAAGCTGAGGAGATCCCAATGCTTGAAGGTGGTGATGCTGGCAAGGATCAGGGAGAAGCAAGTGGAGCTGGTGGTGATGGTGCAGCGAAGGTTTGAGCTGCAGAATTGGGCGATGAAGGAAACTTCTAGACATAGCCGGAGCCCAATTTTTTTTGTGTTTGTTGATATTTTTAACGATGATGGTCTGTAACTCTGAACAATAGTTTTAGGATTAGGGATCCAGGATCCTTCAGACAATAGGTAGGATTGCAAATGGTGGAGGGATCCTCTGTTTGGGGGATGAAGCCATTGTGATCCTGCCGCCTTTATATCCCTGCAAAACTTTTGAACCTATTATCATGGACACCCTTTACCTACCCCAGCGGACGGGCCACGTATTGCTGGTAGATGCTTGGGGTAGGTAATTTTGACAACCTTTGAAGGGTTAATCCTTTCGTTAATAAATAAAATCTTAAACTTTTGTTGCTTATCTTGTGTTATTATCCTTTTTATTTTCAATTGTTTTGACACATGTTTGTTTGAGTAAGAAAAGTTGAGCAAATTATGTTTAAGAAATTTAGGATATGATCCTGGATCAAATATCCTATAATCGAAAATTTTCAAGGTAGTTTATTTTAAGGATCATAGGTTCAGTTGTCAAGGTCTAAAGGTTATTCAAATGAATAATGAAATTAAAAATAGTTAAGGATCATACCTGAGGATCCAAGTTAGGATCCTAACCTTTAATCAGGATAACCATAAGTAAAACTTTAATGGATAATAAGGATTAAGGATCCTTAATTGTTTAACTTCGAAAACCTGAAAAAATGGAATATAACCTGGGACTAAGCCAATATAAAAGATAAGTTAGTAACTGGGGACAAGCCCAAAGGATAACTGGGGACAAGCCCATAGGATCACTGGGGACAAGCCCGAAGGATAACTGGGGACAGGCCCAAAGGATAACTGGGGACAAGCCCAAGGATCGTATGTAAACTGGAGTATGGCCCTTACTGGCGACTATCCAAACTTAGTGACATGAAAATGCCAAAACCTTAGCTAACGTGAAAACGTTAGAAACCTTAGGAACGGATGTATGGTACGTCTACCATTATACGTAGGATCCTAGGTATAGCCAGTACGATGAGGTTATCAGCCCCTGGAGTGGGTACTAGTCCCAAAGACATGAACTATACCAAGATCATCGTGCGCTACAGGCGAAAACTGGGGACAAGCCCAAGGATAACTGGGGTTGAACCCAAGGATCTGAGATGCTTTTGAAGACTATCAATAATATGCTGAGGATACCTGGACTATCAAAACTCAAATTCTCGTGAGAGGAGGATGAAGGATACATGATCCTTATCCTTTGGTAAAAATAAAAAAAAATGGAATAGTTTAGGATTAGGATATTACCAGAGTAAGGATCATTGACATTATCGGGATCCTTCGAGGATGCTTTCAATGTAAGGATCATATGTGCCAGGAGGATCCTGTTCACATGAAATATTTCTTTAAGTGAACAGCATTCCAGGCTCTAGGTAACAAATTTCCTTCCATGGTTAGCAATCTATATGCCCCTTTTCCTGCTTCAGCTTCAATCAAGTAAGGGCCTTCCCACTTTGGTGCTAACTTCCCGTCAGCAGGATTGATGGTATTTTGGAATGCTTTTCTCAATACCATATCCCCCACTTGGAATTTCCTTATTCTGACATTTTTGTTGTAAGCACCAGCCATTCTTTGTTGGTAGCTAGCCATCCTTATCCTAGCCAGATCCCTGATTTCTTCAATAGTATCCAAATCCTGAGCCAAGTTTGCAGCATTCTCTTCAGGATCACGGGTACTTGTTCTAGCAGTTGGAACCACCATTTCTGTTGGGATCACTACTTCTGCCCCAAACACCAAAGAGAAGGGTGTTTGACCAGTAGCATTCTTGGGAGTTGTCCTGTCAGCCCAAAGCACATAAGGCAATTCCTCTGCCCATTTCCCCTTCTTGGATCCAAGTTTCTTCTTCAGATTGTTGATGATGATCTTGTTGGATGATTCTGCTTCGCCATTGGCTTGTGGGTGGACTGGTGTTGATGTTATCATCTTAATCCCCCAACTGTCACAAAAGTTAGTAGTCCTGCTCCCAATAAATTGGGAACCATTATCACATACAATTTCAGAAGGAATGCCAAATCTAGTTATAATGTTTCTTTTAATAAAGGATATCACTTCCTTTTCTCTGACTTGGGCAAAGGCTTCGGCCTCTATCCACTTGGAGAAGTAGTCAGTCATGGCAAGCATGAATACTTTTCCACCAGGTGCCTTAGGGAGCTTGCCAACTATATCCATCCCCCATCTCATGAATGGCCAAGAGGATGGTATAGGATGGAGAAATTCAGCCGGCTGATGAAGGATATTGTTGTGTCTTTGACAAGGATCACACTTCTTAGCATATTCCACAGCATCCTTCTTCATAGTTGGCCAGTAGTATCCTGTCCTAAGGATCCTTGAGAACAATGCCCTGCCCCCAGTGTGGTTTCCACAATCTCCTTCATGGAAGTCTTTTAACACTTCTTGAATTTCAGGATCCTCGATACATCTTAAATATGGTCCTGCAAGAGATCGCTTATATAGCACATTATTTAGGATTGTGAATTGAGATACCTTAATCCTGAAAGCCCTAGGATTTTCTCCTATAGGAATCTCCCCGTGTTGTAAGTATCTCATGATTGGTGAGATCCATGATCCTGAATAAGATTGAGTTTCCTCACTAGGGATCATTGCAGTATCCTCTTCTATTTCCATGGCCACCTGATTTTCAATAGCAGGAGCCAGGATATGGATGATGGGGATACTTATATCCTCTGGGATCTTCAAAGATGATCCTAGATTGGCCAATGCATCAGCTTCTGTATTTTCCTCCCTTGGTACCTGTGTCAAACTGAAAGAAACAAAGGAGAGTGCCAATTCTTTGACTATCTCTAAATATTTGGTTAGTTTTTCACCTTTCACAGCATAGGATCCATTAAAGTGATTAGTGATCAATAATGAAGGCTTCATATTCAGCCTCATATGCTTAGCAATTTGCAAACTAGCAATTAAGGCTTCATATTCAGCCTCATTGTTAGTTGCTTGGAACTCACAAGCTATGGAGTGGGGTATTACGTCCCCCTGTGGCGATTTTAGTAGTATGCCGAGCCCTGTGCCTTTGACATTTGAGGATCCATCAGTGTGTAGTATCCAAGGATCCTTGGTCTCATCCAGCTGCTGGACCTCCAATTCGGCTTCCTTTTGTAGATCACTACTGAAATCAGCCACAAAGTCTGCTAATGCTTGAGATTTGATGGCTGTTCTAGGCTCATATCTTATATCATGGGCACTAAGCTTTACTGCCCACTTAGCCATCCTTCCGGACATCTCTGGTTTCCTGAGGACATTCTTGATTGGAAAATTAGTTCTAACAACAATAGCATGGGTTTCAGAATAATGTCTTAGCTTAGTAGATGCCATAATTAATGCAAGAATAAGTTTTTCAAGGTGTGAGTACCTGGATTCAGCATCAAGTAAACTCTTACTTACATAATAGATAGGATATTGTGTACCTTCATGATCCTTAACAAGGACTGCACTTACAGCTGTTGAGGATACCGCCAGGTATAAGGATAACACATCTCCTTTTCCGGGTTTCATCAATGCTGGAGCTGAGGACATGTATTCTTTGAGGGCTTGTAAAGCATTCTCATGCTTTTCAGTCCACTCAAATTTCTTGTTCTTTCTTAGGATATCATAGAATTCTTTACATCTTTCTGAGGATTTGGATATGAACCTATTTAGAGCTGCTATCCTGCCTGTTAGCCTTTGCACATCCTTAGTGTTGGTAGGGGATTTGATATTCACCAATGCTTTAATTTGTTCCGGGCTTGCTTCAATGCCCCTCTGAGTTACCATATATCCTAGAAATTTACCTGCTTTAACACCAAAGTGACATTTTGAAGGATTAAGCTTCATGTTATAATTATCAAGGATATCAAATGCTTCCTCCAAGTCCCTTAGGTGATCCTCGGCTTTCTTTGACTTTACTACCATATCATCTATGTATACTTCCATAGTTTGTCCAATTTGATCTTTGAACATCATATTCACCAGCCTTTGATATGTTGCACCTGCATTTCTTAATCCAAAGGGCATAGCAATATAACAATATAAACCGGTTGGGGTCATAAAAGCCGTATCCTCCTGGTCAGATGGTTCCATCTGAATTTGTTGGAATCCAGATGATGCATCCATAAAGGTTAATAGTTCATGACCCGCCGTTGCATCCACCATGGAGTCAATGTGGGGTAATGGGAAAGGATCCTTGGGACATGCCTTATTTAAATCAGTGAAATCGACACATACCCTCCACTTTCCGTTTTTCTTTTGAACAACAACCACATTGGCTAACCATTTTGGATATTTTACCTCTCTAATCATACCTGCTCGAAGCAATCTTTCTACTTCTTCCTGGATAATGGTATTTCTTTCCGATGCAAACTTCCTCCTTTTTTGATGGATTGGTTTGATTGACCTGTCAATGCCAAGTTTATGAGTTATAATATCCTTAGATATACCTGTCATATCCTCATGTTTCCATGCAAAGGTAGACTTTCTTCTTTTGAGGAAGGATACTAGGTCTTCTTTCATCTTGCCAAGGATCCCTGATCCTATATAGATTCTTGATTCAGGATCATTAGAATCCAAAAGGATTTCGTCCACATCCTGTTCTCTTGCCTCCAAGACATCCCTTGGAGGATACTGTAATTGCTATTGCTCCCTTGGCTTCGAGGCTGGTTTCATTGACGAGGTGTAACAATCATTAGCCTCCTGCTGATCACTGTCGATCTTGATTATTCCCCATGGGCTAGGGAGCTTCACACATTGATGGTAGGTGGATGGGACTGCCTTCATATCATGTATCCAGGGTCTGCCAAGGATAACATTACAACAAGACAAACAGTCAATAACACAAAATTTTTGATAATTATGTAATCCTTCCACATAAATTGGGAGTTTGATGTCCCCCAGGGTTTTCTTAGTTTCGCCACTGAATCCCACAAGTACGGAGGATCTTGGTGTGATATCTGATTCAGGGATACCCATCTTCTTCAGAACATCAAGCTGGATAATATTTACTGAGCTTCCTCCGTCAATAAGGATCCTGCGGACAAAATGGTTAGAGATAAAGAGAGTGATGACTAGACTATCATGATGAGGATCCTGGATGTTAATTCTATCATCCTCATCAAAGGTTATAACTTTTCCTTCCGAGACAGTTGATGTTCGAATAGGTCTTTCTCCGTTATCCATTTTAGCTTCCTTTGCATGCCTTTTAGCTGCCGAGAAGGATGTACCACATGTTAGGGCTGGATTTTTACTATAAGTGATCCTTATACGTGATCCTAACCAGTGATCCTTGTTTCTTTGGCAGGCAGTGATCCTCAGCCGGACTTCAGGATCAGGATCATGGGACGTTATGGTGATCCTTATACTAACGGTCACCTTCGCTTACTACAATATTATTTTGCAGGAACATCTAGCAGGATATGCTCTAGGCATCATGATCAAGGAACGCGTTTTCACAATTATGGCAAGAGCTAAATTGAAGATAGACGTTGTACCGGATATGGAAACTTGGCTTGATCTAAGGGCAGCAATTTAGGCTAGATTATCTTTATTTCTAAAGGGGTAATGAGCTGATATTTAGTCACTTTACCTAAAATAGGTCACCCACACATGTATAAATACCACTCTTCCTCGTTCGGAAGAACACACACGACATACGACACAATTCTCAAACACTTAGACACTCAGTGATCCTTGTACTCAGCTCATTACTATCCGAAGTTGTAACTACATTTTTATTATATTGAAGTTGGTGATCGGTAGTTGCCATCACCCGAGGTTTTTTATGCCGGAGATCATACATTGATCAAGGGCTTTTTCCTCGTATAAATCATCGTGTCTTTGCATCTTCATCACAGAAGTGATCCTTTACTTTCATAATTAACCAAGCATCATACCCCGTTTTCATACAGTTTGGTTACATTATCCTTGTGTGATTTTTGACCAAAACAGTTTGGCGCCCACCGTGGGGCAATTGGTGCTTCATTCATAAGAAAATCTTTTGTTCGAAATCATTTCAGAGAGTTACATGGCTTCATCATTGAAGAACACGTCCACGGCGATGTCTGCGGTCACTTCATCACAGATCACTTTGCCTCCTCCACCGGCAGGATCTCAGAAAAATACTGAGAAGAGATCAACTCCCACTTCCTCTAAACCTCTATCTTCTTCTGCTATGAATTCTTCTATTCCCAGTACTAGTGATGTATTTGCTTTAATTTTGCAGATGAAGGATCGTATGCAGCGGCAAGATGAAACTAACGAAAGGATCCTCAGGGAAATTGGAGATCTCAAAAGACAAAAGAAAGCGGCAGAGGATCATTCTCCACTGATGCCCAAATCCTTGAGCTTTGATACTCCAATGATCACTTCCCAGCCATCAGGGATCCCGGGCGTGCAAATTATAGGGGAGTCAAGAGGATCACATCTCAACTCGGCAGTTATGACTCAAACATCAGGCTCACATTTTCAGCCCGTAGGATCCTATCCTCAGTACATGGGACCCTTCAGGAATTCGGGAGCCTATCCGGAGACACAGCAGGTTCAAGGATCCTCCTTTGTCCCAGGATCATCCCAGGTTCAAGGATCCTCCTTTGTTCCAGGATCATCCCAGGTTCAAGGATCCTCCTTTGTTCCAGGATCATCCCAGGTTCAAGGATCCTCCTTCGTTCCAGGATTACCCCGGATACCAGGATCCTTACAGATGCCAGGATCCCTAAAAAGTTTGCAAACAGGAAGTCTAGATGTCCATCAAGGGGACTTCATTCCAATGCAGACCATTGCTTCCACTGGTCCATCCGTTGTTCCAGAATCCCAGCAATATGGATTCCCTAACTTGAACCCAATGGGAGGTAACACTTTAAATAATTATCCTACTACTAACCTTGGATTCATGCAGGATACAGGTACCAATCATGCTATAGCCAGGGAATTACAGAAACTAAAGGACATGATCTCAAGTGTTCCAGGGGTAGTCAAGCCTATCCCAGAGATTGCAGATGGAAGCCACAAGGTATCTCGTTTTGCACCACCAATTTGTGACGCAGAGGTACCCAAAAGGTTCCATATCCCTACCATGAAGTTGTATGATGGCACAACGGATCCGGAGGAGCATATAGCACAATACAGGGAGAGGATGGAGATCAATCCTATCCCAGAAAAATTGAAGGAAGCATGCCTATGTAAAGGATTTGGATCTACTCTTACTGGATCAGCTCTTAAGTGGCTGCTAAGTCTTCCCCCTTACTCTATTACTTCATTTGCCAATTTAGTTAATTTATTCAATAACCAATTCTCTTGTAGTAGAAAATTTGAAAAATTAACTAGTGATTTGTACAGGATAACTCAAAATCATAATGAATCATTAAGGGATTATATAACTAAATTTAGTAAAGAATCCTTGGACATTCCCAACTTGGATATGGCTACGGCTGTTGAGGCCTTCAAAATGGGACTGCTTAAGGATTCATTATTCTATGATGATCTTGTTATGACACCATGCAGGAATTTAGATGAAGTAAGAACTCGAGCACTCAGGTTTATCCGGCTAGAGGACGACAAGAGGATCCAGGAAAGACAAGTAGGATCCTCAAAACAAGATAAGCAAGGATCCTCCTTCAAAAGCAACAAGTTCAAATCCTACCACAGAAACGAGAACAAGAACGTGCATGTTGTTGACCAAGAAGAGGATGATGAAGAATATCCTCCAATCTCAGAATATTGTTTTTCCGTTGATAATCATGAACTGATCCTTGCAATGCAGAATCTAGGTGAAAAAGCTAGGTGGCCCAGGAAGAATGATAAACCGTCCGGGACTAAAGATAAGTCCAAATGGTGTGCATACCATGAGGATTTCGGGCATCTAACTGAAGATTGCATAGCCTTAAAAATTGGATACCTGCTAAGCAAGGGACATCTAAAAGAATTATTGGGGAGAAAAAAGCAAAGGACCCAGGATCCTGAAAGGATCCCTGAAAAGGCTCCAGCACCTCCGGCAGACGCACAAGTGATTAACTTTATATCCGGAGGATCGGACATTTGTGGTACATCCTTTTCAGCGGCCAAAAGACATGCAAAAGAATCAAAAATGGATAATGGAGAAAGGCCTATTAGAACCTCAAGTGTCTCAGAAGGGAAGATGATAACATTTGATGAGAATGATCGCATTAACATTCAGGATCCTCACCATGATAGTTTAGTGATCACTCTCTTTATCTCTAACCATTTTGTCCGCAGGATCCTTATTGACGGAGGGAGCTCAGTGAACATTATCCAGCTTGATGTCCTGAAGAAGATGGGAATCCCAGAATCAGACATCACACCAAGATCCTCCGTGCTTGTAGGATTCAGTGGAGAAACGAAGAAAACTCTGGGGGACATCAAACTCCCAATCTACGTGGAAGGATTACATAATTACCAAAAATTTTGCGTTATTGACTGTTTATCTTGTTGCAACGTTATCCTTGGCAGGCCTTGGATACATGACATGAAAGCAGTTCCATCTACCTACCATCAATGTGTGAAGCTCCCTAGCCCATGGGGGATAATCAAGATCGACAGTGACCAGCAAGAGGCTAAGGATTGCTATACCTCATCCATGAAGCCAACCTCGAAGCCAAGGGAGCAATAGCAATTACAGTATCCTCCGAGGAATGTCTTGGAGGCAAGGGAACAAGATGTAGATGAAATCCTCTTGGATCCTACTGATCCTGAATCAAAAATCTATATCGGATCAGGGATCCTTGGCAAGATGAAAGAAGACATGATATCCTTCCTCAAAAGAAGAAAATCTACCTTTGCTTGGAAACATGAAGATATGACAGGTATATCTAAGGATATTATTACTCACAAACTTGGCATTGACAGGTCTATCAAGCCAATTCATCAAAAAAGGAGGAAGTTTGCACCAGAAAGGAATGCCATTATCCAAGAAGAAGTAGAGAGACTACTTCGAGCAGGTATGATCAGAGAGGTAAAGTATCCAAAATGGTTAGCCAATGTGGTTGTTGTCCAAAAGAAAAACGGAAAGTGGAGGGTATGTGTCGATTTCACTGATTTGAATAAGGCATGTCCCAAGGATCCTTTCCCATTACCCCACATTGACTCCATGGTGGATGCAACAGCGGGGCATGAACTGTTAACTTTTATGGATGCATCATCTGGATTCCAACAAATCCAGATGGAACCATCTGACCAAGAGGATACAGCCTTTATGACCCCAACCGGTTTATATTGTTATATTGCCATGCCTTTTGGACTAAGAAATGCAGGTGCAACATATCAAAGGCTGGTAAATATGATGTTCAAGGATCAAATTGGAAAAACTATGGAGGTGTACATAGATGATATGGTGGTCAAGTCAAAGAAAGCTGAGGATCACCTAAGGGACTTGGGAGAAGCATTCGATATCCTTGATAATTATAACATGAAACTTAATCCTTCAAAATGCCATTTTGGTGTTAAGGCAGGAAAGTTCTTAGGATACATGGTAACCCAGAGGGGCATTGAAGCAAGCCCGGAACAAATCAAAGCATTAATAAATATCAAATCTCCTGCCAATGCCAAGGATGTTCAAAGACTGACAGGCAGGATAGCAGCCTTGAACAGGTTCATATCGAAATCCTCAGAAAAATGCAAAGAATTCTACGATATCCTAAGGAAGAATAAGAAGTTCGAATGGACTGAGAAGCATGAGAATGCTTTACAAGCCCTAAAAGAGTATATGTCCTCAGCACCAGCATTAGCAAAACCGGAAAAGGGAGATGTGTTATCCTTATATCTAGCGGTATCCTCAACCGCTGTAAGTGCTGTCCTTGTTAAGGATCACGAAGGTACACAATATCCTATCTACTATGTAAGTAAAAGCCTACTTGATGCCGAATCCAGGAAACCGGATATGTCAGGGAGAATGGCTAAGTGGGCAGTGAAGCTTAGTGCCCATGATATAAGATACGAACCAAGAACAGCCATTAAATCTCAAGCACTAGCTGACTTTGTGGCTGATTTCAGTAGTGATCTACAAAAGGAAGCAGAATTGGAGGTCCAGCAGCTGGATGAGACCAAGGATCCTTGGATACTACACACTGACGGATCCTCAAATATCAAAGGCACAGGGCTAGGGATCCTACTAAAATCGCCACAGGGGGACATAATACCCCACTCCATAGCCTGTGAGTTCCAAGCAACTAACAATGAGGCTGAATATGAAGCCTTAATTGCTGGCTTACAGATTGCTAAGGATATGGAGGTAAGATATCTCGAAGTATATGTAGATTCATTATTGATCACCAATCACTTTAATGGATCCTATGCTGTTAAAGGTGAAAAACTAACCAAATATTTAGAGATAGTCAAAGAATTGGCACTCTCTTTTGTTTCTTTTAGCTTAACACAGGTACCAAGGGAGGATAACACGGAAGCTGATGCATTGGCCAACCTAGGATCATCCTTAAAAATTCCAGAAGATATAAGTATCCCTATCATCCATATCCTGGCTCCTGCTATTGAAAATCAAGTAGCCATGGAAATAGAAGAGGATACTGCAGTAACCCCTAGTGAAGAAGCTCGATCTTATTCAGGATCATGGATCCCACCAATCATGAAATACTTGCAAAACGGAGAGATCCCAATGGGAGAAAATCCTAGAGCTTTCAGGATCAAGGTATCTCAATTTACAATCTTAAATAATATGCTATATAAACGATCCCTTGCAGGACCATATTTAAGATGTATTGAGGATCCTGAAATTGAAGAAGTGTTGAGAGACTTCCATGAAGGAGATTGTGGAAACCACACTGGGGGCAGGGCATTATTCTCAAGGATCCTTAGAACAGGATACTACTGGCCAACCATGAAAAGGGATGCTATAGAGTATGCTAAGAGGTGTGATCCTTGCCAAAGACATAGCAATATCCTTCACCAACCAGCTGAATTACTACACCCCATACCATCCTCTTGGCCATTCATGAGATGGGGAATGGATATAGTTGGCAAGCTCCCTAAAGCACCTGGTGGAAAAGTATTTATGCTTGCCATGACTGACTATTTTTCCAAGTGGATAGAAGCTGAAGCCTTCGCTCAAGTCAGAGAAAAGGAAGTCATATCCTTCATTAAAAGAAACATTATAACTAGATTTGGCATTCCCTCTGAAATTGTATGTGATAATGGCTCCCAATTCATTGGAAGCAGAACCACTAACTTTTGTGACAGTTGGGGAATCAAGATGATCACATCAACACCAGTTCACCCACAAGCCAATGGTCAAGCAGAATCATCCAACAAGATCATCATCAACAATCTGAAGAAGAAGCTAGGATCCAAGAAAGGGAAATGGGCAGAAGAGTTACCTTATGTGCTATGGGCTGATAGGACAACTCCCAAGAATGCCACCGGTCAAACACCCTTCTCTTTAGTATTTGGGGCAGAAGCAGTGATCCCAACAGAGATGGTAATCCCAACTGCTAGAACAAGTGCTCGTGATCCTGAAGAAAATGCTACAATCCTAGCTCAGGATTTGGATACTATTGAGGAAAACAGGGATCTAGCTAGGATAAGGATGGCAAGCTACCAACAAAGGATGGCTGGTGCCTACAACAAGAATGTCAGGATAAGGAAGTTCCAAGTCGGAGATATGGTGTTGAGAAAAGCATTTCAAAATACTATCAATCCTGCTGACGGGAAGCTAGCACCAAAATGGGAAGGTCCCTACTTGATTGAAGCTGAAGCAGGAAAGGGGGCATACAGGTTGCTAACCATGGAAGGAAACTTGTTACCAAGAGCCTGGAATGCTGTTCACTTAAAGAAATATTTTATGTGAACATGATCCTTCCCGCATGTGATCCTTACATTGAAGTATCCTTGAAGGATCCTGGAGATATCGGTGATCCTTACTCTGGTAATATGCTTATCCTAAAACTATTGCATTTTCTTACTTGTTGCCTAAGGATAAGGATCATGTATCCTTCATCCTCTACTCACAAACCATTTGAGTTATGATAGTTCAGGTATCTTCAGCAAATCGTCAAAGATCTCTAAAAGCACCACAGATCCTTGGGTACATCCCCAGTTATCCTTGGGATTATCCCCAGTTTCCGCCAGCAGCGCACGATGATCCTGGTATAGTTCACGTCTTTGGGACCAGTACCCACTTTCGGGGCTGACAACCTCATCGTACTGGCTATATTTGGGATCCTACGTATAATGGTGGACGCACCATACATCCGTTCCTAAGGTTTCTAACGTTTTCACGTTAGCTAAGGTTTTGACATTTTCATGTCACTAAGTTTGGATAGTTGCCAGAAAGGGCCATACTCCAGTTTACATACGATCCTTTGGGTTTGTCCCCAGTTATCCTATGGGCTTGTCCCCAGTGATCCTCAGGGATCATCCCCAGTTATCCTATGGGCTTGTCCCCAGTGATCCTCAGGGATCATCCCCAGTTATCCTATGGGCTTGTCCCCAGTGATCCTCTGGGATCATTCTCAGTTATACTTTGGGCATGTCCCCAGTTACTAATTTATCTTTTACATTGGCTTAGTCCCAAGTTATATCTCACTTTTCAGGTTATGGGAGTCTAAACATATAAGGGTCCTTAATCCTTATTAATTATCAAAGTCTTATCTATGATTGTCTTGATTGAAGGTTAGGATCCTAACGTGGATCCTCAGGTATGATCCTTGACTATTTTTGATTATACTCTTTATCCTAACCAACCCTTATACTTTGACAACCGAACCAATGACCCTTGAACTAAAACACTTTGAGAATTTTCAATATGAGGATATTTGATCCAGGATCATATCCTAAGTTTATTAAACACTTTGTCAACTCTTGTTATTTTAACAAATATAGCAATTGAGAAATAAGAGGATTATTAAAGGATAACAACACAAGATAAGCCAGAAAAGTTAAGTTATATTATTAACAGAAGGATCTTAAACCCTTTCATAAAAGTTGTCAAAATTGCCAACCCACATTTCTACCAGCAAAACGTGGCCCGTCCACATGGGTTGGCAAAGGGTGTCCATTGTCTATGCGGTCTTAGCATTTTGCAGGAAATAAAGGCGGCAGGATCACAAAGGCTTCATCCCCCAAACAGAGGATCCCTCCACCTTTTGTAATCCTACCTATTGTTCAAAGGATCCAGGATCCTTAACCCTAAGAAACTATTGTTCAGAGATTACAGACCATAATTGTTTCAAACATCAACAACCACAAAAAACCACTACCAATCCTAAAAAATTGGGCTCCGGCCTAGTCTCGAAATATCCATCATCGCCCAATCATGCAGCCTACACCTTCGCTGCTTCATCACCACCAGCATCTCCACCTTGATCCTTCTCAGCATCACCACCTTCCAGCATGGGGATCTCCTCAGCCTCATCCTCGTCCTCCAGGTCTGCCAGCCTTGCCTTCCAACCTTCGACATCCCACGAGCTTTTGTCAAAAGTAGGATCCTGAGCCTCCTCGGCCATCTGAAGTTGTATCTTATACATAGCAATTGCCGCGGAGACCTTAGCATCTTGGGTGATCTCCTGCTTCTCGTTATCCATATCAATCAACCTCTGAGCAGCCTCAGCCTTCATGACCCGGAGTTCCTTCTCAAGATCTCCTATCTTGAGATCCTTAAGCACGCCCATTTGTTGAAGGTCAGCAATCTGACTCTCTTGGTCCTCGACGTGGCCAAGATAGGTTTCAATTTCAGCAAGTTTCTGCAAACAAGAGAATAAAGGCAAGCTCAGACTCAGGTGATCCTCAAAAAAACAAGATACTCGAGGCAGTGATCCTCACCTCATTCACGTAGTCGAGGAATTGCTGACGAAGGAGGGGGAATCCTTGGAGTTCATCAGAGGCTTTCCTTTTCTTCCCCTTGCCCCGGATAGGCGCCTTGGGGGCTGAGACTGAAGGACTGGCAGCAGGAGCCTTCTTCTTTGAAGACGTGACATTGGCAAGATCACTGATCCCAAATTTGGAGGCTGATTTAACAGACCTGGCAGATTTTCCAGCACCTACACAATTCAAAAACAAGATAAGTTCCCTTGTTAAAATTAAATACTTTTACATAAAACTTACTTTCTATAAGGATACTTACTTGACATTGTGTCAGATGCAGAGGATATCTCTTGAGAATCTTGAATGGTGACTTGGAAGCTTCTGACTTCAGGTTCAAGCTTTTTAAAAGCTAACACTCTTTCTCTGGCAGCAGGGGTCAACTTTAAGTGAGCAACGGAGATAGCTGCATAAAAAAGACAAAGGAGAAAAGACATCAGTGATCCTCATCATATGAGAACAGGACTGATAGTGATCCTTCGAGGATCCTCTACCCTACCATGAGTGGCCCATTCCTTGGGCAGATCCTTCCCATCCGGGATGGAATCCCTCTTAACAAAGAAAAACCGACGTTTCCAGTTTGTATCATTCTTGGTAACTTTGAAGATAGGGTGATCCTCCCCAGCTTTCCGTTTCAGCAGATACCGATGTGATCCAAACGTAGTAAGATCATAGAGCTCAGCTAGCTCCGCCATCCCCAGATCAATTCCTTCCTGCTCAATGATCCTCTCGAAGGTATAAAGAACCCTCCAGATCATCGGCATAGCTTGGATGTAAGAGATGCCGGTTAAGGAAAAGAAAGACTGGGTAAAGTCTGGAAAAGGGTATGAGTAACCTATAGCAAACGGAGTAGCAGGAAAAGCCACCCAGACATCTGAGACAAAGTCGCTCAAAGCAGTAGGATCAAAGGATTTAAAAACAACATTCGCCGGAAAGCAATGGCGAATCTTGTCTATGTGGACATCAGTGAAGCAGCACCTCTCCGTAGGAGAATCCTTGATAATCCCCTGGCTTTTTAAAGGACTATCCTTCTTGGAATCCTTGTGTGGGGAGTTCCGGAGCAGCATGATTGTGATCGAGTAAAAAGAAACAGAGCAAAGAAAAATTGAGAGAAGAAGAAAGAGAAGAGCAGAATACCTGATCGATCTTCGGTGTAGAATATGAAGGGAGTGTATCTCGAATTTAAATACAAACTGATCCTCACCCTATCTCCTATTTATAATCATGATCTGCAGGATTGTCACATCTCTGACGTAATGATCATAACGGCTAGTCCGAGCATAACGGCTAGTTTCTTGGAGTCGCCCGTTAGAGATAAGATCGAAACAAAATATAACTTGTCTATTTACAATTAACTCCTTATATTTTGGGGGCAATTGTTAGGGCTGGATTTTTACTATAAGTGATCCTTATACGTGATCCTAACCAGTGATCCTTGTTTCTTTGGCAGGCAGTGATCCTCAGCCGGACTTCAGGATCAGGATCATGGGACGTTATGGTGATCCTTATACTAACGGTCACCTTCGCTTACTACAATATTATTTTGCAGGAACATCTAGCAGGATATGCTCTAGGCATCATGATCAAGGAACGCGTTTTCACAATTATGGCAAGAGCTAAATTGAAGATAGACGTTGTACCGGATATGGAAACTTGGCTTGATCTAAGGGCAGCAATTTAGGCTAGATTATCTTTATTTCTAAAGGGGTAATGAGCTGATATTTAGTCACTTTACCTAAAATAGGTCACCCACACATGTATAAATACCACTCTTCCTCGTTCGGAAGAACACACACGACATACGACACAATTCTCAAACACTTAGACACTCAGTGATCCTTGTACTCAGCTCATTACTATCCGAAGTTGTAACTACATTTTTATTATATTGAAGTTGGTGATCGGTAGTTGCCATCACCCGAGGTTTTTTATGCCGGAGATCATACATTGATCAAGGGCTTTTTCCTCGTATAAATCATCGTGTCTTTGCATCTTCATCACAGAAGTGATCCTTTACTTTCATAATTAACCAAGCATCATACCCCGTTTTCATACAGTTTGGTTACATTATCCTTGTGTGATTTTTGACCAAAACACCACATATGTCTGATCCTCCAGAAATAAAGTTGATTACTTGTGCATCTGCCGGAGGAGCTGGAGCTTTCTCAGGGATCCTCTCAGGATCCTGAGTCCTTTGCTTTTTTCTTCCCAACAACTCTTTTAGATGCCCCTTGCTTAGCAGATATCCAATTTCCTTTCTTAATGCGATGCATTCTTCGGTTAAATGCCCAAAATCCTCGTGGTATGCACACCACTTCGATTTGTCTTTAGTTCCAGTTGGTTTGTCGTTTTTTCTGGGCCATCTGGCTTTTTCTCCTAGATTCTGCATTGCAAGGATTAGTTCATGATTATCAACGGAAAAACAATATTCAGAAATTGGAGGATAATCCTCATCGTCCTCTTCTTGGTCAACGGCATGCACGTTCTGGTTGTCATTCCTATTGTAGGATTTGAATCTGTTGCTTTTGAGAGAGGATCCTTGCTTTTCTGGCTTTGAGGATCCTGCTTGTCTCTCCTGGATCCTCTTGTCATCCTCTAGCCGGATGAACCTGAGTGCCTGAGTTCTTACTTCATCTAGGTTCCTGCACGGTGTCATAACAAGATCATCATAGAACAATGAATCCTTCAGCAATCCCATCTTGAAGGCCTCAACAGCTGTGGCCATATCCAAGTTAGGAATGTCCAAGGATTCTTTACTAAACTTGGTTATGTAATTCCTTTAGTGATTCATTATGACCCTGAGTTACCCTATATAAATCACTAGTCAACCTTTCAAATTTTCTACTACAAGAGAATTGATTATTGAATAAATTAACTAAAATAGCAAATGAAGTAATAGAGTAAGGGGGAAGACTTAGCAGCCATTTAAGAGTGGATCCAAATCCTTTGCATAAGCATGCTTCCTTTAACTTTTCTGGAATTGGATTGATCTCCATCCTCTCCCTGTATTGTGCTATGTGTTCCTCAGGATCCGTTGTACCATCATACAGCTTCATAGTAGGGATATGGAACCTTTTGGGTATCTCAGCATCACAAATTGGTGGTGCAAAACGAGATACCTTATGGCTTCCATCTGCAATCTCCGGGATAGGTCTGACTACCCCTGGAACACTTGATATCATATCCTTCAGTTTTTGTAGTTCTCTGGCCATAGCATGATTGATACCTGTATCCTGCATTAATCCATGGTTAGTGGTAAGAGAATTATTGAAAGTGTTACCTCCCATCGGGTTCAAGTTAGGAACATTGGGTGTGAATCCATATTGCTGGGATTCTGGGATAATGGATGGACCAGTGGAAGCAATGGTCTGCATTGGAATAAAATCTCCTTGATGGACATCTAGACTTCCTGTTTGCAAATTCTTCAAGGATCCTGGTATCTGAAGGGATCCTTGAACCTGGGATGATCCTGGAACGATGGAGGATCCTTGAACCTGGGATGATCCTGGAACGAAGGATGATCCTTGAACTTGGGATGATCCTGGGACGAAGGAGAATCCTTGAACCTGGGATAATCCTGGGACGAAGGAGGATCCTTGAACCTGAGATGATCCTGGAACGAAGGAGGATCCTGAGTTCATGAAGGATCCCATATGTTGAGTATAGGATCCTGCCGGTTGGAAATATGATCCTGATGCCTGAGTCACTGCTGCTGGGCCGAAATGCATTCCTCTTGATCCACCCACATATTGAATGTCTGGGACCTCTGATGGCTGAGAAGTAATCATTGGAGTATCAAAATTCAAAGATTTGGGCATCAGTGGGGAATGATCCTCTGCCGTTTTCTTTTGTCTTTTGAGATCTCCGATTTCTCTGAGGATCCTGTCATTAGTTTCATCCTGCTGCTGCATACGATCCCTCATCTGCAAAATCAAAGTAAATATATCACTAGTACTGGAAACAAAAGAAGTTAGAGCAGAAGATGATGGTTTAGAGGAGAGAGAAGTTGGTCTCTTCTCGGCGTTTTTCTGAGATCCGGCTGGTGGTGGAGGCAAAGGTGGAATGCCAGTAGATGAATTGATTGCCGACATCGCTGTGGAGGTATTCTTCAACGACGAAGCCATGCAAAACTCCGGAATGGTCACCAACAGAAAAACTTTTTATGAATGAAGCACCAATTGCCCCACGGTGGGCGCCAAACTGTTTTGGTCAAAAATCTCACAAGGATAATGCAACCAAACTTTATGTAAACGGGGAGTGATGCTTGGTATGATGAACAAAGTGAAGGATCACTTAAATATAAAATGCACAAGTGACACAAGGATTTATACGAGGAAAAAGCCCTTGATCAATGAATGATCTCCGGCATAAAAAACCTCGGGTGATGGAAACTACCGATCACCAAACTTCAATATAACAAATAAAGGTTACAACTTCGGATGGTAACGAGCTAAGTACAAGGATCACTATAGTATCGTGTGCCAAAGCGTGAGGGAAGTGTGTTGTGTCTTCCGAATGTGGAAGAGAGCTATTTATACAAGTGTGAGTGGCCCTATTTTAGGTAAATAGACTAACTATTAGCTCGTTACCCCTTTAGGAATAAAAGTAAATCTAGCCTAAATTATCGCCCTTAAATTATGCTGAGTTTCCATAACATTCATCTCTGATTAAGCATATGCCAAAGTTGTAAAGACGAGTCCCTTGTTTACGTTGCTAAGAGCGGATCCTGCCAGACATCCCTGCAAGATAACATTAAATCCAATGAAAACAACTGTTAGTATGAGGATCCTTGTGGTGGTCCGTGATCCTAATCCTGGAACTCTTCTGAGGATCACTATCTGCCAAAGAAATAAGGATCACTGGTTAGGATCATATGTAAGGATCATAGATCATAAAAATCCAGCCCTAACAGGTGTTAGCTTGGCTAGCACCTCTCCGATGCTTAAGTCAGTGTTGGGTTCAAATACAATAGAATTATATCTAAAAGAGATAGAATTCATACCATCCCGAGTTAGAAATTAAATTCTAAACTCACTTGAAATAGGCTTTGAGATGTATAACATTCCAGGATCTTTGTAGTATATCCCCCCTCCATATTCTTAAGCTGGTATGCTCCTTTTCCGGATTCTGATTCAATCTCATAGGGTCCTTCCCACTTTGGAGCCAACTTTCCATCAGCAGGATTCGTAGTATTCTGAAAAGCTTTCCTTAACACCCAATCTCCGACTTGGAACCTTCTAGTCCTTAGATTCTTGTTATATGCCCTGGATATCCACTGTTGATATGTTGCCATCCTTAGCTTTGTTGCATCCCTTGTTTCATCCACAGTATCTAATTCTTCACACATTGCTTCAGGATTCTGCCCAGGATCCTGAAGATTCGATCTTGCTGTAGGTATCACCATTTCTGTTGGGATCACCGCTTCTGCTCCAAATACTAAGGAGAAAGGGGTTTGGCCAGTTGCACTCTTTATTGTTGTTCTATCGGCCCACAAAACAAAGGGTAATTCTTCTGCCCATCTTCCTTTTTTGGCTCCAAGTCTCTTCTTTAAGTTATTGACAATTATCTTGTTTGAGGATTCTGCTTGTCCATTTGCTTGAGGATGTACCGGAGTAGACTTGATCATTTTGATTCCCCAACTCTTGCAAAAGTCAGTAGTCCTCTTGCTTATAAACTGAGATCCATTGTCACAAATAATTTCAGCTGGTACTCCAAACCTGGTCAGGATATTCCTCTTTATGAAGGATACTACTTCTTGGTCTCTAACTTGAACAAATGCTTCAGCTTCAACCCACTTAGAGAAATAATCCGTCATTGCCAGCATAAAGACTTTTCCTCCCGGAGCTTTTGGTAACTTCCCTACTATATCCATCCCCCATTTCATGAACGGCCAAGGGGACGCTACAGGATATAGTGGTTCAGCTGGTTGATGTAGTATGTTACTATGTCTCTGACATGCGTCACATCTTCGAGCATATTCTGCGGCATCTTTTCTCATTGTTGGCCAATAATATCCTGTCCTTAATACTTTTGAGAATAACGACCTGCCCCCAGTATGGTTACCACAATCCCCTTCATGTATATCCTGAAGTACTTCTTTGGCTTCAGGATCATCCAAGCACCTCAAATACGGTCCTGCAAGAGATTTCTTGTATAAAATATTATTTATAATAGTGAATCGTGACACCTTCATCCTAAATGCCTTAGGATTTTCATCTCCAGGGATGTGTCCTTCTTTGAGATATCTCATGATTGGAGCCGTCCAGGATATAGGATCTTCTTTAGGATGCTCTGCTCCAGGATCCTGAATATCCACTACTTCTTTATCCTGAGGATTTGTTGCAGGATATAAGACATGTAATATTGGTATTTGGGTCCCTTCAGGTATCCTGATCGATGATCCCAAATTTGCTAAGGCATCCGCTTCAGCATTATCCTCCCTTGGTACCTGTTCAAGTATAAAAACATCGAAATATCCTGCTAATTTTTTTGAGAATATCGAGATATTCGATTAATTTCTCACCCTTAACTGCATAGGATCCATTAAAATGGTTAGTAATTAACAAAGAGTCAACATATACTTGCAAATTTTTGATACTCATACTCTTAGCCAATTCTAATCCTGCAATTAAAGCTTCATATTCTGCCTCATTGTTAGTAGCAGGAAATTCACACCTAATAGCCTGGGGTAATATGTCCCCCTGTGGCGATTTTAGTAGTATTCCTAATCCTACTCCTCTTACATTAGATGCACCATCAGTATATAATGTCCAGGATCCTGAGGATTCTCCTAACTGTTGAACTTCTAGGTCTACCTCGTCCTGAATGTCACTACTAAAATCAGCCATAAAGTCAGCTAAAGCCTGAGACTTTATGGCATTTCTAGGTTCATATACTAAATCATAAGCACTCAACTTTACTGACCACTTGGCCATCCTACCCGACATTTCTGGTTTCCTAAGCACATTTTTGACAGGATAATTTGTCTTAACATGTATCCTATGTGTCTCGAAATAATGTCTAAGCTTCGTTGATGCCATGACCAATGCTAGTATTAATTTTTCTAAGTGAGAGTACCTAGTTTCAGCATCTAATAAACTTTTACTAACATAATAAACAGGATATTGCTGACCTTCATGGTCTTTTATAAGAACGGCACTTACAGCATTCCCTGATACAGCAAGGTATAGGGATAGTGGTTCACCATTTTCAGGCTTCATCAATAGAGGTGCGGTTGAGAGATATCGTTTCAAATCCTGCAGGGCTGCTTCATGCTTCTCCCCCCATTCGAATCTTTTGTTCTTCTTCAGGATATCATAAAAGTCTTTGCACTTCTCTGAGGATCTTGAGATAAACCTGTTTAAAGCTGCTACTCGGCCTGTCAATCTTTGTACGTCCTTCATATTTGAGGGCGATTTTATATCCAGGATAGCTTTGATCTGCTCTGGGCTTGCTTCTATCCCCCTTTTTGTCACCATATATCCAAGAAAATTTCCTGCCCCCACTCCGAAATGGCATTTAGTAGGATTTAGCTTCATGTTGTATTGATCCAGGATATCAAATGCTCCCTTGATATCCTGGAGGTGATCCTCAGCCTTTTTAGATTTCACCACCATATCATCGATATATACCTCCATGGTATTCCCCAGTTTGTCTTTGAACATCATGTTTACCAATCTTTGGTATGTTGCACCTGCATTTTTCAAACCAAAAGGCATAGCTGTATAACAATAAATACCTGTTGGTGTCATGAAGGCAGTATCCTCCTGGTCAGAAGGCTCCATTTGGATCTGTTGAAATCCTGAAGATGCGTCCATGAAAGTCAGCATTTCATGCCCGGCAGTGGCATCTACCATTGCATCAATGTGGGGAAGAGGAAACAGGTCTTTAGGACAGGCTTTGTTCAAGTCTGTGTAGTCTACACAAACTCTCCATTTCCCATTTTTCTTTTGTACTACAACCACGTTTGCTAGCCATCTTGGGAACTTAACCTCTCTGATCATTCTGGACTTTAATAGTCTTTCAACTTCCTCCTGGATAATAGCGTTCCGCTCAGGAGCAAACTTCCTTCTTTTTTGTTGCACACCGCTCAGGAGCAAACTTCCTTCTTTTTTGTTGCACAGGCTTGAATGATTTATCAATTCCAAGCTTGTGAGTGATAATATCTTTGGATATGCCTGTCATATCCTCATGCTTCCATGCAAACGTTGACATCCTGCATTTCAAAAAGTTAATTAATTGTTCTTCAATATCCTGAGGGATATTGGTTCCCACGAGCACCGAAATATCGGGATTATCCTGGTCTAGAATAATTTTCTTCACATCCTGCTCCAGATCCTCCACGATATCCTGGGCCCGCGTCTTTAATTGCTATGCTGCACTAGGTTTGGTTGAGGATTTCATCGAGGATGAGTAGCATTCTTTCGCCTCCTACTGATCACTATCAACTTTGATAACTCCCCAAGGGGTAGGTATCTTGATGCATTGGTGATATGTTGATGGCACGACCTTCATATCGTGAATCCACGGTCTTCCCAGTATGATGTTATAGCAGGATAGAGAATCCATCACACAGAAACGTTGTATCGAGTTGACTCCTTCAACGTATACTGGCAACTTTATCTCTCCCACTGTGTTTCTAGCCTCTCCACTGAACCCAACAAGCACGGTAGACTTTGAAGTGATATCCTTTGGAGATACATTCATTCTCTTCAGAGTTTCTAGTTGGATTATGTTGACGGAGCTGCCATTATCAACCAGCATCCTGCGTACAAAATGGTTAGCCACATATAACGTTATTACCAGAGCATCATGGTGAGGATCCTGGACAGTATCCCTGTCATCTGCATCAAAAGTGATCACTTTGTCAGTTGTGAGGGTAGTCATCCTGACAGATTTGTCTCCCCTTTCGGCCTTAGCTTTCTTTGCATGTCTCTTTGCTGCCGAATACGAAGTCCCACAAATGTCGGATCCTCCCGAAATGAAGTTGATTATCTTGGCATCCGCAGGAGGTGACGCTGCTCGTTCAGGATCCTTCTCAGTATCCTGACCCCTATTCTTCTTTCTTCCTGGGAGATCCTTCAGATATCCCTTGCTCAAGAGATAACTTATTTCTTTCCTTAAAGCAATGCGATCCTCAGTAACATGTCCGAAATCCTCATGGAAGGCACACCACTTGGACTTATCCTTCCAATCAGCCTTTTGTTGATTCTTCCGAGGCCACCTGGCTTTGTCTCCTAAACCCTGCATAGCATACATTAGTTCAGAAAAACAATATTCAGATAACTCAGGATACTCCTCAGGATCCTCGTCTTCAACAGCATTCACTTTCTTGTTATCATTTCTACCATACGGCTTAGAGCGGTATGGTTTGTACGAGGATTCTGAC
Organism: Helianthus annuus; assembly: GCF_002127325.2. Classification (NCBI taxonomy): domain Eukaryota; kingdom Viridiplantae; phylum Streptophyta; class Magnoliopsida; order Asterales; family Asteraceae; genus Helianthus; species Helianthus annuus. The sequence continues at coordinate 87,054,077 of NC_035446.2, read as the reverse complement.
TTCCTGTTAGTTGATTCATATGTTGAGGATGCATTCATCCTCTCTTGCATTTTCTTATCATCTTTCAGCCTGATATATCTCAAGGCCCTGTTTCGAGCTTCGTCCAAGTTCCTGCAAGGATTCATTACAAGATCCTGATAAAATTGACGATCCTTCTGTAACCCCATTTTGAACGCTTGTACTGCCGTAGCAATATCAAGATTCGGGATATCCAAGGATTCTCTACTAAATTTTTTAACATAATCCCTTAGGGATTTTTGTGATCCTTGTGTTATCCTGTAAAGATCACTTGTTAGTTTCTCAAAGCTCCTGCTATAAGAAAATTAACCGATAAACAAATTAACTAAATGAGAAACTGATGTAATTGAATAAGGTGGAACGTTTAAAAGCCATTTTAAGGCCGGTCCTGTTAAAATTGAACCGAAGCCTTTGCATAAGCATGCTTCCTTAGGTTCTGGTAGGATTGGATTTGTTTCCATCCTTTCCCTATACTGGGCAATATGCTCCTCAGGATATGTCGTCCCATCATACAACTTTATGCTGGGAGTCTGGAATCTTTTTGGAATTTCAGCATCACAAATTGGATGAGCAAATCGGGATATCCTGTGACTATCCTGGGATACTTTCGGTATAGGCTGCACTGCTCCAGGAACACTTGATATCATATCCTTCAATTTTTGAAGTTCCCTGGTCAATACTGGTGTTACACCTATATCCTGCAAAGAATCAGAATTATTAGTAGCAGGGATACTGATATTGGCAAACATGTTACCAGCCTGTCGGCTTTCGCCATATCCTGGACCATATCCTGGGCCATATCCTGGATCCCTCACGGTCGATATCCTGGCGGATGATGGTATCTCCAGCATGTTGCTCCGGGACTGACTCGGTATCATGTTGCCTTGATTATCCTCGGTAAATGTTGATGAACTAAAGATTAGCATCCTGGGCTATAGAGGAGTAGTTGTATACTCCATAGGTTTCTTGGAGTTTGACTTCAAGAGTTGTATACCCTTCATGATTATCTGGTTAGTTTCTTGCTGCCTCTTCATTTGTTCCTGTATACTACCAAACAAAGACAGAATTTCGTTATTAGAAGCAAGGATATGGGTTCTCCCTGAATTTCCGGATCTAGAAACATTCTGAGCAGCAGAAATTTCTCTCAGTGTGTGGCTTTCATTTCTCCTTTGAAAAGTCTGAACTTGTGAAGGTGAGGGAGGCACCGAACCAACTGTTGCAGAAGTTGTAGCAGACACAGTAGAAGAGCTCATGTTTGATCTTGAGGCCATTGTAAACAATGTGGCAAAAAGTTTTGAAAACAGAAAACCGATTAATGATTTCACAAAGATTTTTAGTAAAGAGAGCACCACTTGCCCCACGGTGGGCGCCAAATTGTTTTGGTCAAAAATTACCGAAGTAATTAAGTGATCAAATTAGTTAAGTGAGGTAGTGTGCTAGAAATATGTGTGAAAAATATTCAAGTTAAGTTATTTGCTAAAACAGTTTCAGGATACGGCTCAGGATATTGAGCTGTATCTACGATCAAACAATGAGCAAAAAAGTAAAGTAAATGACACGAGATGTACGAGGAAAGCCCTTGATCAATCTAGATCGCCGGCATAAAACCTCGGGAGCTGCGCAGCTGCCTTGTTCTTCTTATTGCTTGAATAACCAGGATACAGTGCAGGATAAAGCTCAGATCTCTACTAAGTGTTACAATGATTGCAAGTGATGAGTGTTAGTGTGCGATTACAAGTGAATTGTGTATGAATTCGAGAGTTAGAAGTGGAGTGAGTTGAAGTGAAGTGTCCTACGAGATCTGGCCATCCATATTTATAGTAAAAGAAACCAACAAACTATCCTATTATTCCGGGATACTTTGGAATATTCCATTCTGAACGTTGGGGGCTGCTTCTACTCGTTTTCCACGTGTTTATTGACTACAAAACCGGGTCTTTAGCTCATATAAACGTTACAATGTCAATAACATTGACCAACATCCGATATTCTCGCGAAATATGCCTTTCTGACCGTTACAAGACCCATTCTTCCACCATCAACGTCCATTTTTCAACCACCTTGAGCGAATCTTCAGGTAGATCAAGTCTTTTAACGTTGGTACCTTGCAACCAACGTTTTACAAGCCAATCGTTAGTAATAGTCAGGATACTGCCTCAGGATATTACCAATATCCTGGCCCGGTATCCTGATACGGTATCCTGATCCGGTATCCTGATCATATACAACTAATAAAAAATCAAGATACAAAGTCAGGATATGGGCTCAGAATTTCACCCATAACACTGGTGATGTGGCTGATTATGCGTATGGGAGGACAGTAGACAGTGGTAGCATATGTGTGTATATATATATAGGGTGGAGTTATTGTAAAAAAGACCAAAAGTGTGAGAAAGGTAAGAAATAATCTCAACCATTAGATCTAAATTAATTGAAAAGGGTAAGATTGTAAATTAATTAACAAATTCAAATATGGTAATCCTTGATTTAAGGATTTGGAGAGAGAAAAACCTGGATTTTAGGAATTATAACCGTCCATAAATATAACACCATTCAGCACAAAAATAACACCATTCAGTACAAAAATAACACCATTCAGCAGTAAATAAAAAAAAAAACACCATTCAGTACAAAGAATATAACACCATTCAGTACAAAAATAACACCCTTCAGCAAACAAAATAACACCATTCAATAAACAAAATAACACCATTCAGAAAAATAAAATAAACACCATTACTGAAAAGAAAAAACTAACACCATTCAGTACAAAAAATAACACCATTCATCAGTAAAATAAAAATAAAAAAACTATTCAGTACAAAGAATGTAACACCATTCAGTACAAAAAAAACACCATTCAGCAAACAAAATAACACCATTCGGTAAACAAAATAACACCATTCAGAAAATAAAATAAAACACCTCTGTATCATCTTCTTCACTTCCGGCACCACCACCACTGCCACATCCGGCACCACCGCTGCCGATCCAGCACCACCACAACCGCCGCCGCTCAAACCACCACCACCGCCGGCTCGCATCCGTCATCCAAAATCAACAACGATCGTCTTCAACAACCGCTCGCATCCGCTCATCCAAAATCAACAACGATCGTCTTCAACAAAATCACCACCACCGGCTCGCATCCGTCATCCAAAATCAACAACGATCGTCTTCAACAACCGCTTCCGACACCGGCTTCCGATTGATGTTTAATCTTCCGATTCGTGGTGGTCTTGGAGTTGATAATGGAGAGAGAAATTCTGAACGTATGATAGAGAGAGATCTGGAGAGAGAGAGAGAAATTGTAGGGATTTTGATTTAGAAAATGGGGATAAAAAGACACAATTGCCCCTAGATATTTCAATTCAGTCCAAATTAATAAAAATATTTTACAATTTGGTCCCTATTATCTCAACCATTAGATCAAAGATCTAATGGCTGAGATTCTTTCTTACCTTTCTCACACTTTAGGCCTTTTTTACAGGATCCTCTACCTATATATATATATATATATATATATATATATATATATATATATCTTTTTGCACCCTTTCAAGCACTAGGCTTGCATGCCTATGTCGAGATTGGGGATACTATATATATTATATTTCCTTTTCGGATCTTAGTGATCCGTGTATGTACGATGCCTTAGTGGCTAGCTTTTGTTTGCAATCCTTCGTAGATCACGGTTGTATACCGAATTTTGTCATGTACAACGGCTTCTATGTATGATATGGTTTCGTTTATGCATTATATATGTGTGGTTGTTATGTGTTGGATGTGCATGGTTGTTAAGTTTTGTATGGGTGCAATGGGTTGATGCGATACCAATCAATGTGTGTTTACATTATTATAGAAATGGCCCCAAAACGAGCTAATGTGATACCTGATACGGACATAGCACAACTAATAACGCAACAACTTTAGGCCGCAATTCCTACAATTATTACCCAAGTAACTATGGTGTTAATGTGGGGTTACATAATAATCAACCAAACCCTGGTAATCCTAAACCTGATAACCATCCTCCCGCACCATCCTTGTTCTTACAAGGAGTTTATGTCATGCAAACCGTTAGAATTTCATGTTACTGAAGGACCTAATGGGATAGTTAAGTAGATTGAGAAAATGGAAAAGGTTATTAATATTTGTAATTGCCCGGACGACTGTGTTGTTAAGTATGCCACAGGTACATTTCAAGACCATGCGTTGACATGGTGGAATACAGTTATACAGACTTATAGCCAGGAAGCCATTAACCAAATGAGATGGACGGAATTGAAACAAATCGTGATGGACCAATTTTGTCCAAAGAATGAAATTCAGAAATTAGAACATGAGTTTTGGAATTTACGAATGCAAGGCGCCGACCACATTGGCTACACCAATAGATTTCATGATTTAGCTTGACGGTTACCCGCTATAGTGAGACCGGAACATAAGCGAATTGAAAGGTATATATGGGGTTTCGCTCCGGAGGTTAGGAGTATCGTGAATTCGGTTGATCACCCCACAATGCAGAGTGCTGTGCAGAGGTCAGGCACTATTACTTTTGACATGGTACGAAGAAATATACTGAAGGTGCCCAATGATGAAACAAGTGGGAAGCGGAGTGCGAATGAGTATAAGGTGAAGAATAGTCAGGGTAATAAGTGTAATAGGACCACTGCTAGAAATTATAGCATGACAGCAATAGAGAAGAAACCAGAAGGATACAAGGAAAATCTTTCCGAGTGTTATAAGTGTAGATTTCATCATGTAAGTAGTTTTCGTATTTGTAATAGATGTCGTAAACTCAACCACTTTGCAAGGGAATGCAAAGCACCCATAGGAAACCAGCCTGGACAACCAAGAACCCGTTCACAAACACAACAACAACCCCAACCCTTACAACAACGTCCCTAATAGCAACAACAGTTAGTGCCACTCCGAGCGTGTTATGTATGTGGTAGTACCGAACACTTGAGGAACACATGTCCCCAGGTTTACCGTGGAAAGGGTGGAAGGCAGGCCCAAGGACAGACTTCCAATGCGAACCAGGCTAGAGGACGTGCATTCATTATGAGAGCTGATGATGCACGACAGGACCCTAACTTCGTCACAGGTATTTTCTTAGTTTCCGGACATTACGCCTCTGTATTATTTGATACCTATGCCGATAGAAGCTTTATCTCTCTTAAGTTTCAATCTCTTCTTGAAATGTTGCCCAGTGAATTAGGATGCCCTTATTTTATAGAATTGGCCGATGGTAAATTTATAAATACTAACGAAATAATTCGAAACTGTACTCTAACCCTTAACGATCGACAATTTCCTATTAACCTTTTACTTGTAGAATTAGGAAGTTTTGATGTAGTAATATGAATGGACTGATTGTCGGAGTTTAAGGCAGAGATCATATGCTTAGAAAAGATCGTTAGGATTCCATTAACACATGGAGAAGTATTAGTAGTTCAAGGAGAGAAACCCGATAGAATATTATCATTAGTATCCCATACTAAGATGCAAAAGTACCTTCATAAAGGCTGTTTGGCATACATGGTAAATATGGAAACCAAAGATCCTAATGAGAAGCGAATTGAAGATATACCCGTAGTTTGTGAATATGCTGATGTATTCCCTGATAAATTACCCGGATTTCCATTACCTCGACAAGTTGAATTCTGTATTGATTTGATCCCTGGAGCATCCCCTATTGCTAGAGCACCTTATAGGTTAGCACCCTCTGAGCTACAGGAATTTTCTAGTCAATTACAGGAATTACTAGACAAAGGTTTTATACGACCTAGTTTTTCACCTTGGGGAGCCCCGGTATTGTTTGTTAAGAAGAAGGATGGAAGTTTTCGTATGTGTATAGATTACCGAGAACTAAACAGGGTTACCATTTAAAGTAAATACCCATTGCCTCACATAGACGATCTATTTGACCAACTGCAGGGAGCAAGTTGTTTCTCCAAAATCGATCTAAGAACGGGATATCATCAAGTTAAGATTCGAGAAGACGATATTCTGAAAACTGCTTCCCGAACTCATTATAGACATTACGAGTTCTTAGTTATGCCTTTCGGGCTAACTAATGTAACTGCAGTATTTATGGACCTTATGAATCGGGTCTGTAAACCATTTTTAGATAAGTTTGTGATAGTCTTCACAGATGACAAATTGATATACTCTAAGAGCAAAGAAGAGCATGCACAACATTTGTAACAGCTGAACGCGAAACTTTCAAAATGTGAATTCTAGTTAAAAGAAGTCCAATTCTTAGGTCAAGAATTGGCAAGCACCGAGGTCGCCTACAGAAATTCGTCAATTCCTAGGATTACCCGGTTACTACCGACACTTCATTGAAAATTTCTCAAGCATTGTGTAGTACTTAACCCTCCTAACTTAAAAGGATAAGAAGTTTGAGTGGGGAGAGGAACAAGAGGTAGCTTTTCAGTTGTTGAAGCATAAGTTATGCAATGCCCCGATTCTTACCTTACCGGAGGGAAATGAGGATTTTGTAGTTTATTGCAACACATCTCGCAAAGGTTTAGGATTTGTGCAGATGCAAAGGAATAAAGTGATTGCCTATGCCTCTAGATAACTTAAAATACATGAAAAGAATCATACTACGCATGACTTAGAGCTTGGAGCCGTAATTTTTGCACTTAAGATATGGCGACACTACTTGTATGGGACTAAATGCACTATCTACACGGACCATAAGAGTTTACAACACATCTTTGACCAGAAAATGTTAAACATGAGGCAGAGAAGGTGGGTAGAGTTATTGAATGATTATGATTGTGAAATTAAGTATCACCCGGGTAAGGCCAATGTAGTGGCAGACGCATTAAGTAGTAAGGAACGTATAAAACCACTTCGAGTACGGGCTTTAGGAATGATTGTGCAAACGAATCTCAAGGAACAGATTCGTATGGTCCAACGTGAAGCTCTGGGCGAAACTTAGTTGTTAAACGAGGAACTACATTGGGAACGAGAAGGACTTTGAGGTTAAGATTGGCCAAGTGTGTTATTTCAAAGACCCATTATGGATCCCAAAGTGTCACAATTTATGGGAATTGGTTATGGATGAAGCACATAAGTCTAAGTATTCAATTCATCCCGGTACTAACAAGATGCACCATGATCTAAAGGAGTTTTATTGGTGGTCTGGTATGAAGAAGGATGTGGCGATATATGTTAGTAAGTGCTTGACTTGTACTCGAGTCAAGGTAGAATATCAAAAACCATCCAGAATGTTACAACAACTTGAGATTCCCCAATGGAAGTAGGAACAAATCACTATGGATTTTGTACTCATTTACCAAAAAACACCAAGAGGTCATGATGCTATTTGGGTAGTCGTGGATAGGCTAACCAAATCTGCGCATTTCATACCCATTCATACCAACTACAAAATGGAAAAATTGGCGGAACTTTACACAAATGAAATTATAGCTAGACATGGTGTACCTGTTGCTATTATTTTGGACCGTGATTATCGCTTCACATCTCACTTCTTGGAGGAATTACAGGAAGCATTAGGGACTCGGATAGATTTAAGTACAACTTATCATCCTCAGACTGATGGACAATCTGAGAGAACCATTCAAACATTGGAGGATTTACATAGAGCATGTGTCTTAGACTTCGGATGAAGTTGGGATAGACACTTACCTCTTATTGAATTCTTCTATAATAATAGTTACCATACTAGCATTCAAGCAGCACCATTTGAAGCATTGTATGGTCGGAAATGCAGATCTCCATTGTGTTGGGCAGAAGTCGGTGATAAGCAGATCACAGGAACTGAGTTAATTCAGGAAACAATGGATAAGGTATGGAAAATTCAAAAAAGGTTGCAGGCAGCACGGGATTGACAAAAGAGTTCTGCCAATCGCCAAAGGAAACCTTTACAGTTTGATATTGGAGATAAGGTTGCAGGCATAATTAGATTTGGAAAGACTGGAAAACTAGCACCAAGGTATATTGGCCCTTATGAAGTTGTAGCTAAAGTTGGCCCAGTTGCATACAAGTTAAACCTACCACAGGAGTTAGGTAGTATTCATAATGTTTTCCACGTGTCCAACCTAAAGAAGTGCCTTACCGATGATGCGGCAATTGTACCCTTGAATGACAAACATGTGGATGATAAACTCCAATTCATAGAAGAACTGGTAGAAATTGTAGACGGGAAAATTAAGAGGTTGAGAAACAATAAGATTGTTATAGTTAAGGTCCGTTGGAGGATCAATTACTTGGGAAAGAAAGGATCAATTCCAAAAGAAATACCCACATCTTTTCCCCAACAAAAGGAAGGTTAGTAATTGAATTTCGAGGATGAAATTTCTTAACTGGGGGAGAATGTGACATTCGCCACAAAACTAGGTAAATCCTAAGTTGAATTACCCAGCTTACACGATTAACAAAGTAATACTGATTATGCCGTGGATGAGTCCGAGGGCACGTTATGCATAACACATATATATAAAAAACAGCTGCGTTGGGGCCATTAAATTCAGAAAACTACCATAGGTGCCGTAAGCGAACCTAGGAGTACAGAAATGCTCAGACAGGATCCGTAGACTATAACATATGATCATTGCTTTATTGGGTAGAAAACGTGTTAAACAAAACAATTTCCGATTAGAAGAACGCCTTCATTTTTAACGCGCACTGTACAATCCAAACATGCGTTTTATCATCAGTTAAGCCCCAAAAGACTAATATAACATAAATATAAGATTTTTTGAGTAACAACGTCCAAGTGTTCGAGCTTTTGAGTCGATTGGGTTCGTTTTATTTTTAAACGCAAAAACGCCTTAAAAAGCGCTTTGTTTTTCTCCTTTTTTACTCAACACTCTCTATATATATAATATATATATATAAACTCCCAGTAAAAATTGTAAGTTCACGAAAATTTTCTAAACCCGGTTTTAAAATACTGAAAACCTCGTAAAACGTGCGATTTTAAAACTGTAGCTCGGGTTATCCGTTGAGCCCAAATTTTTGTGTGAAACTTACCCATAATATATGTGATCATTTTGCAAAAATTCGGAATTTATTGAAATAGTTAACTATTTTTTCCGATTTAATTGTGTCTAAACGTAATAAATTCGTCAAATATTCATCGTTTGTCTAAAAATTCTCAAATTTTTCCGAGGTGATTTTTCTACTGTCCTACACCATGTCCTAAAATTTTATGACCAAAAAATAATCACGTCAAAATGTGTAGCTAAAACAATTTCTATATTTTTAGTTTTTGGCCTAAAAATTATACCTTTCCGTGTATCGTCCGTTAGGCCTAGATTCCGTGATCCGTTTGCAACAATTTTCTGGGTATAGTACCTACACAACATGTACACCAAAACCATGCAACTGAAATCATCAATTAAGCCCCTTTAGTAGTCTTGTTCTATTAGTTTTCGTTAGACGATTTCGGTGTCGTATAAATGCCGGTTTTATCCAAAAAGCGATGCAAGCCTAGTGCTTGAAAGGGTGCAAAAATCTGTAGCTAAAACAATTTCTATATGGAAGTTTTACTACAATCAATCCGAACTTGGTTTCCTGATCAAGACCAGAATAATCTTAGACTCTAGTTAAATAAGGAGTGTGATGGGGTACGGTACTAGACCCGACCCGAGCGGTCGGACTTCCCGTTACTTGTTGCTTTTATATTAATTATTATCGTTGTTGCTTACTAACCCAACCGCGAGGCCCAACGCGATGTAGTTTACACTACTTTGGGCCGGGGCTTGTAGAGATAACCCCTAACTGGGTCTGGCCCATTGAGGTTAGGGGAGGCCCATATCCCCTATATAAAGAGGTGTTCACCTTATTATTAGGGTAGATGAAATGGAACCGCCACACTTTTTGTAGCTGGAAACAGGAGAGTCTTCTCCTACCGGCAATCTCTACAGCTCCACTTTCTTCTTTTCTCCATGGCAGGTATAGGTTCAAGAAGAAGAACAAGGCGTGATTCTCACCCACTCAGAGAAACCGGCCCAATCATCCTGACGGTGATTCCGTGTCAGAGTGAAACACTAACTACAGAATAATTTAGCTATGACTCTAAACTGTACTCTTAATATAGTATTAAACCTTATTGTAACATTAAAACTTAATAACATCATTAACAAGACTTAGTGGTTACCTTATCAGTATGAAGGATGAAATGGAACTCAAAGTTATGAATAAGATTAATACATGACCTATCTAGCTATTTATAAAGTTTGCTCAGTCGGTCTTGCTTGCTGAAACTTAGTCAAGTTGCAAGAAATTTTCAACATGAAGATTTAAAATAGTGACTCACTAACATATTATACACGTATCATTCTTTTACCATGCACAGCTTTCATTTCACATCATACAAGTACACACGTAACTTGCATTCACAATTTCTATTTCTATGTTTTAATTTTTATTATTTTATATTATTATAATTAATTCAGCTACTTCACTCGTTTTTTTCTTATAACTTTTAAAATATAAAGGTATAAATATACTATTAGAACAAGCTTATTTTTCTCTACATTTTAACCTAAGTTTCATTAAAAACAGAGTAACGTCAATTATAGTATATTTAATTATTAAATTAAACGGTCCCCTATAATAACCAAGGCTCGTCCCTAGATATCTCCCATTTCAACTAACCATTTTACTTGTTACTTACTCGTTCAACAATATATAAATTATAAACTTTAAATATAGTTTTATTGGTTCATAAAACAGGATGTTACAGTATTAAAATATAGTTTTATTGGTTCATAAAACAGGATGTTACAGTATTGGTTGAACTTTATTATTTACGACGGTAAGTAGTGCTTTAGGCTGCTTGGAATGGGGTGGCAAGCTATAATCGACATGTTGTGGCAAGATGTGGCAAGCATCCCTTCAATCGGCAAAGTGGCAACAACATGTGGATCGACAAGGAGTTTTTCGGTAAGGTGGGTTGTGGTTGTGCAACTTTTTCCGAGAGGCAAGAGGGTATTAGGTGAGCCCCTTTCTCCGACTAACCATTCAAATATTTAGTTAATTTGAAAATATGTTATATAAAAATTGGTTGTGGCATGTGAAGTAAAAGACTAATTTTGGAAAATTATGGCAAGTAGCGGTGAAAGCTGATGTGGCACTGACGTAAAGTCAAGAGATGTTGTGGCAAGTGTAGCATGGGAGGCAAACACTACTCCCATCCCATGGGGTATGGTCTCGGAGAAGCATGGGGGAGGGGCGAGACTAGGGCCGGCAATTTTACACGAATACACGACACGAACCTACACGAAGTTAACAAGTATCGTGTATGGCCTTAACAGGTATCGTGTACCAAACAGGTAGACACGATATTACCTGTTAATTTTCGTGTATAAACAGGTTAAATACCTGTTTACCTGTTAATACCCGTTAATACACGATAAGAAATTAAATTAAATAAAACTCATCAGCCATGTGCGTGTGGGTTCCTTAATTCCTTTCTATTTTCATTCCTCATTCAATTCAAAAAAAATAAAACCCTAAACTCCCTCTGTAACTCTCAGATAGCATGTGGTGTTCGTGTTTTTGTTCGTGTTAACATGTATTAACAGGTAATTTTCGTGTATAACGGTCGAATAGTCATGTTAACAGGTATTAACAGGTAATTTTCGTGTATATCGTGTCGTGTTCGTGTTCGTGTTTGAAAAAAAGGACACGATAAGTTATCGTGTTGTGTTCGTGTATCAGATTTCGTGTATCGTGTCTTATCGTGTCGTGTCTTATCATGTACGGGTATACACGATATGCCAGCCCTAGGCGAGACGACACTTTCGCTGATGCGGAACACCACCCCTCCCCACAGTCACACACATCCTGCATGACACATCAAATAAGTTACGCTTAAACCGGCCCAAATTTACAAAACACCCAAAACCCTCCCTTATCACAACCATCTTCTCCACGACTCCACCGGAGACGACCGTCATACCAAATGGACTCACCATCAACACCGCCACCAAAAACCTCTCAATTCAACCTCCAACACGCCATTAACAACCTCCAAAACCAATTCTCTTCCTTTTTCCACCACCACCACTTCTTCAATCCCAACCCTAGGTTCGAATTCGACCTTCTAGAACCCGTAATCACCCCTAAAAAACCAACCGCCTCAATCTCCTTCACTAAAAACCCTATATGGGCTCGAATTACGCCCGATAATAATAATAATAATAATAAAACTGTTGTTACCGGTGCCGGTATGTCGGATGAGGATATTGAGCAGCGGTTGGCCGGTGTGCCGGTGTACGCTCTCAGTAATTCGTCTGAGGAGTTTGTGGTGGTTTCCGGTCAGAATCCGGTGAAGTCGCTAGGGTTGTTGTGTTTTAAGGAGGAAGATGCTGAGACGCTTCTTGGACAGATGAAGTCTATGGACCCGAGAATGCGCCCGGGGTCGAAAGTTGTTCCTGTTGCTCTTAGCATGGTAATTTTGATAACTGTTATTCGTTATTAGTGATTATAATCATAATTTTATGTTTGTCAATTGTTATCAATTATTATCACATTATGCTTTTAACACTAGCAATTTAGGTGAAGTTATAGATAGTATGATTTATGTGATAGCGGTCGCTTTGTTATTGCGGTTTTAAGTTGCAAGTGATGAGTTTCTAGTGGTGTTTGGGTATGGTGAAACTGAATCTGATTGTATGATTGATGACGTGTCAAATAATCAGTTTTCGATATGTTGTTTATGAGCAGCTGCATTGCATATGGGTCATTTACATGTATATGCTTGAATAATTAGAATTTGTCAAGCACCTATATAGTTGATTTTCACAGCTTGTAATAGCTCTTGTAGGTTGTTTTGTTACATGTAGTTATCTGATTCTGAATATTTTATTGTACATAATCATATTTAAAGCTATGCAGTTAATGTGGTAAAATATCGGATATCGGTCAAGGACCGATATTTGGGATATAGGTTAACTCGGTGAGATATCAGTGGGATATCGGTAATATTAATATAATGAAGAATTTATATATATATAGCATTTTAACGCTAATAATTCAGTGATATATCGGAGATATATCAGTTATATCGGTCAAATATCGGTGATATATTGGTCAATATCGCCGATATTATGGGTACCGATATTTTACTAGGGGACCGATATAACCGATATTAACTGCATATAGATTTAAAGTACAATGGCAAATGGTCCTTAACTAAAAGCCTATCAAATTGTTAATTTGGAAAGGAATATTTTGTTACCTGAAGACCTGAATTGCAGATGTTGTTGTATTGAGTAGTGAGTTTTTTAATTTTTAAGTGATGACAGATTAACAAATACAATTTTATAGTGTATTCATTACAATGTATATGAAAAGAAGAATTCACAAAGTTGTAAACAGCTTTCAAGCTTTTACCAAATCAGTAGCATACCCTATCTAGGACATAATTATCAACTAGAACCAGTATTCTGTTCATACCAAGATAAGACATATTAAAACCTAAATACAAAGTTAGATTATTAGAATGGCCAGTTATGCAAAATTGGAACACATTTATCCTTGAGATAGACAAGTTTAAGGTGAATTGTTGGTTTTGTAGAAATATATGTAGTAGTCACCTTAGCCAAGTAAGCTTTCAAATGACCATCTCTCAATTTTCTTGTAAATGATGGTTGAATCTAATAGTCAACCCAAATTCAACTCGTGTGCATGTTTGAGCACAATTTGTAAATAAGTGACCTAATGACTTATATCATCATTTACATGACCCTAATATCAAACACCTACAGGTAGATGTGAGCTTCATTTGCTCAGTTTTAACCCCATCAAAATGTATATAATCACCCCCGTATCAGTTGTTACATTTGAAAACATTTATGGAAGTATGATTGATCATTTAAAACCATTATTAGCCAATTCGGTCAATCAATGTCATTGTAGGTCAATTTTGGTCAAAATTCACCATTTTTGCAAAAACTTACAATTTTTTCTATTTAACCTTGGATTTTCATCAAAGTCACCTAATGGTGATTATAGTCAATTCCATTCAACAGTTGATGTTTATAACATTATATTGTATTAAAACACTCTTGGTCAAATCCACCAAAAAAATCACATATCCAGTTTTTTTGTTAAGCTATATAATCAAAATCAAACATTACCAAACTGTTATAATCATCATATATGATGTTTCTAGGATATTGGACGCCTTAATTATGATTAATTTCCAGAAATTCAAGTATTTGGTGCATCTATGGATAAGAACATCGGTCCTCTTTGCTAAATGGCACTAGTAACAAAGACTAATATTGAATTATTGATCCTCGATGAGTGCATACTGATACTACTAGTTTTGTAGTGCACTAGTAAACAGTTTACGAGATTTGGTTTGGTCTAATGTTTTGATTGTTGTGGCAGGTTTTCCAACTTAAAGTTAACGGCGTGTCTTTTAGGTTTATTCCAGAGTCTTCACAGATAAAGAATGCAATTGAGGTAAATTAGTTCACATACATATATGCATCGAATTCGACATTTTTGCTTAGCGTTTGTGGTAGCCTCTGTTTTTCATAGCTATGATACCATCAGTTCACTAAAACTTATTTGGTTATGTTCGATTTGAGTTAACTGGTCAATTAAGATATAGAATGTAAAGAAATGCATATTTATTATACTATTTAGTAACGTGATCATTGTGCTTTTCAGAAGTAACATGCATGACCAATCTTCTGATGTAGACCCTAATATACCATTTATAAGTGATGTTTCATGTGCTTCTTTCTAGGAAAGACGTAAGGCTGGTATATCGGATGACAGCTTCTCTGGAGTTCCTGTTTTCCAGGTTGATTTTTTCTTTTAATTTGATTCTACTCTTCACTCGTTTTTCATGCTTCTGATTTAAAAGTTGAAATTTAATATAAACGCTTGTTTATTGTCAGTCAACAAATCAAGTATTTTGTAAGCATAAAAATAGAGTTATGTTTCTATCTTAATAATTTTAGTAAGACGTTATATGGATGCAGTCAAGGAGCTTAGTTCTACGCAGCCAAAACAGAAGATACCGTCCAGCTTTTTTCAGAAAGGTAAGCACTTGTCACAGTTATCTTGATCCCTTTTACATATTAAAAAAAATAATTGTGTTGTTCTCATGTACTGTGTAGGAGGATCTCGAAAAATCGTTAGCGAAAGCTTCTGTTCAGCAAAAACAACTGAATCCCGCCCTTAGGGTGGGTGATCTTGAGGTATCGTTCAACTCTTATGATAAATACTAGAAAAAATTTATAAGAAAAACAGGATAGCCGTAAGTTTTTATAATCCAAGACAGGCACATTTTTATTTTTTTAACCATGTATTTATTTGCTTCTGCAGGTAGCTGTTCTCGAGGATATAATACAAGGGATGAAGGTTAGTGGTTACTAACTTACTATGCATTGCAATCTTTTTCTGCTGGTCGTATGGCCACTAATCTAAGCACACATGAGGCGCGAAAGTCAATTTGGAAAACGCTTCAGGGCTTTAAGGCAGCACAATATGCACATCTGGGTCAAAGTTGGTCAAACTTAGGGTCTGATATGTAAAAACAACCTGTGATAAAGCATAGTTATCGATAGCGGCCATAGCGACCGCTATCGCGAATAGCGTGGCGACGCGAGACATGGTCGCTATATGGTGTATAGCGCTGAATAGCGTGAAAATAGCGGATTCCGACGACGACTTCCGGCCGGAAACCTGCAATTTCTGCCGGAACTTGCTGGAAACTATGAAGAGAAGAGCGGCTGCGTTTTTGTTTTTGTTGCTCCGGCCGGAAACCTGCAATTTCTGCCGGAAACTTGCTGGAAACTATGAAGAAGAAGAGAAGAGCGGCAGCTGCGTTTTTGTTTTTGTTGCGTTTGAGCCTTTCTAGGGTTTAATAAGTTTATGGATTTTAACATTTAACCCCTCTATCTTTCATTAGCTTACATTTAGTAATTAAAACTTGTAAAAATTTACATAAAAAGTGTAAAATTAGTTTGTGTTGTTTTAACATTTAACCCCCCTATTTTCACTAGCTTACATTTGGTCCTTAAACTTATAAATTTATTAGGTATAAAACTAACGTTATATATAAAAAAAGTTATGTAGATAGCTATTTTTTATTTCTTAAATTTTTAACTACCTTATCGCTAAACACGAAATAGCGGGCGCTATTTCATCGCTATCGCTACGTAGCATATAGGTACGTTGTCGCTATTCGCTATCGATAACTATGTGATAAAGTGATAAACTGACATTCAAATAACTATTTGCAGGACAGTTCTACAACTGATTGGGACGATGTTGTTTTCATCCCTCCCGGTTTTGATGTTTCAACTGGCCCATCAAGGCAATAGGAAGTAAACTAAAACCATGTAAGTTTACACTATGTTTGTCACCACACTAGCTTCGGTCGGTAGGCAACAATAATAATTGGAATTGGAATTGGAATCAAACAATAAACAAAAAAAGTTAACTTTAGATACTTGTGATGGAATAGTTAGAAGCATCTTTCAAGGTACTATTGGAATTATATTCTCAATTAGTAGGCTTGCAGCTGTCTTTGTACAATTCTGTGTCATCAGCAAATATGCATTTGCAAATATTATTTAAATGAATTTAAACATTTTTATTTTGTAATGTATGAGTTATGAGGAACAGATATTTGTATTTAAGATTGGACCCGCAAGATCGATTATGTGTTTTAATGGTGTAAATCTGTTTCCAATGCAGGTTTGTGCTTCTATCAATGGATTTGGAATATGTGATGTACTGATCATATTATTGGTGCGGTTCTGCATCATAGCTTTGTATATCCATCCATGAGTCGATAGTAGTTTATAGATCGAGTGAGTTCATATGTAGGACAAATGATTGTCATCAAGTTTATGAGATTGTTTTCCAGAAATTGGTCCTGTCTTTATGTTTCTTGTATGGTTTGTGTTCTTGGCATACGTTGCGGTTTGCTTGATTGTTTGTTTGTTTGTTTGAGTGACCTGAAAAATGAGCCTAGAATCGACCAAAATGTCCTTTGAAAGATGTAAGAGGTTTGAACCATACAAGTCATGTTCGGGTTATGTATGGTTTTCTTAAACAATCAACGGAAGTGTAACTGGTTATGCAAGTCATGATCGGGTTATATTTTTCTATTAGTCATGATCGGGTTATATTTTTCTATAACGATTATACAAGTCATTCTCGGGTTACATTTTTCTGTAACGGCTATACAAGTCATGCACGGGTTATCTAGGGTTTTTTTTTTTTTTTTTTTTTTTTTTTTTTTTTTTTTTTTTTTTTGACACAACCGAGTAGGTTAAACCTTAGAGCATTCGTAATGGATCTCTTATATTTATGTGGTTGGGTTACTCATATTATAAGAAATAGTTGTGAGTGGTTTTGAGTGATTGTGAGTGAAGGAGAGTGAAAATGTTACTGTTCATCAGTAAATATATGGAAAAGGATGTTCACCCTTATATTTTTTTTAATATTTTTGAAAGGGAGTTAATATTCACACACCTGTCCTCCCTATCTCTCTTTCTCTCTCTCTCTCTCTCTATATATATATATATATAGGGTAAGGATAGTGTAAAAAGGGCCTAAAGTGTGAGAAGTGTAAGAAGTGTATTATAACACTATATATAATACTATATAACACCATATAAACATCGTATACAATATGTAACACCATATAATACAATATAACACTATATATCATTATATAACACTATACATCTATCATAGACATGCTATCAGACAACCTATAGTGTTATATTTGTTATATAATGATATATAGTGTTACATAGTGTTATATGGTATTATATGGTGTTACATATTGTTATACGGTGTTTATATGGTGTTATATAGTATTATATATAGGGTTATAATACACTTCTCACACTTCTTACACTTTAAGCACTTTTTACAGGATCCTCTACCTATATATATATATATATATATATATAGAGAGAGAGAGAGAGAGAGAGAGTGAGAGTGAAAAGGGATGTAAAAATGAGAATAGTGGAAACCTTTGAAGGTGGTTGTGAGTGGAGGAGAGAGAAAAAGAAATAATAAAGATATAATTATTTAATTGAAAACAAGAGAGATAGAGAAAGTAGCGATTTTTAGTATAACTAGAAGAATAAGGATAATGGATTGAATGTGAATGCCCTTAAAGAGTTGGTTAAGCGTACTCTTACAGATTTCTCAAGTTTGAATTCGGATTTCATTGGTTTCCTGTCTTAAAGTGCGATTTACCAGGTCATGCGTTTTTTATGGTTTCACTCGTTAGCATGGTATTGGTGGGTTTATGATTTTTTCTAATGGGTCCTATAATACTATAACTTAAAGGACAAAATCGGTAGACTTTCCACCAGCTTCCCCTACGCTTTTTCTCTTTGGCCCCTTTAGGTTTCAACTTTTGTTGCTAGAGTCATTCTTCTTTGTTAATATACATATTATTTTTCTGTTTGTCCCCCTGAGAGAAAGACATGCGAAAAAGAAAAAGGCAGTGTAACAACTTCTTTTCATTTTTGCTACCCCCTTTATTTTCTTAATTAGTAATTTTAGCCCCTACTCCATTTTACATGTTATACAAACTAACCTCTCTAATTTTCAACATTCTAGCTTTACCCATGTATCACATATAATATACGTGTTAACCTAGTAAGTCTTCTTCTAACTTAATTTTCATTCAATAACTTTCGTTCGCTAATTTTTTTTAAAAGCTAATTTGTCGTTACCTTTAAAAACTTTGTAAAACCTTTTTTTCTCCCTCAAGTCTCTAAAGTTTCGAGCTTACACCTACAGGTTACATTGAGATCATCAAATACATCTAAACGCGCTTTTTCATATTTTTAACTCATTACATAACGATTGGACTAATACATTCGATATTTGCGATGGTTGCGGCGCGGGTTATATTACTAATTGTTATTGAAAACAGAAGCTGAATTGTATTGTTTTGGTTAGGTGATACCAACCCTAAACCTACACCGAAACACATTACTACCCCTAAGTTTTATCACTCTGTGTCCAGAAAATCACACTGGCTCACTATATTTATTAATTGAACTAATAAATTGACAATCACCATGTTTATTAATTGAACTAATAGTTGGCAAACATGGATTTGTGAGAACCTTTTTATTTGTCTTTTGTTCATCATTATCAACTTCATATTCAATACAAGCAATAAAGCTTTTAAGTTATGTATTAGATTGTTTGGTGGAAATTGCAACTTTATAAGAAGGCAGTGTTACAAATTATTATTAATGTAGTTAAAATATATTTGTAATATTTAAAAGTATAATTAATTAGTTTAATATAATAGAGAATAAAAGATTAGCCCAACAGAAAGAAGATTAAGGCTAATCATTTCCCATCACATTAGACCAATCGTTTTGATCCATCAATTTTATTAACAAGATATTGTTCTCTTTACCTAATTACTACTATACTCCATTATTGGATTATGACTTCTTTCTTATATTATAAACAAGTGTTTTTTTATCCATTTACAAAACTTAAATGATATAACATAAAAGTTGACATTTATAATATTTCTACTTTACTTTTTCTCTTCTAACACTCAACTATACATGTAATCTTACATTACATTACAATAATTTGAAACTTCAACCATTTTTTAAAACATTTACTTATTCAAACTTTCGTTACAGACTTACTAGATATACAACTAAAAGATTCAACTTATTTAATGTGTTTTGAAGCACCTCTTCCATCCAATCTACTAGAGCATGATGTTATAAACTTATAATGATACACGGTTTGTCGTTTCAACATTTTTAGAGGCCCTAAGCAAACTATAAAGGCGTGGCCCCTTTCAATTGGTATAAAGAAAACATTGGAAGTCTTAATCGCAAGCAAAATATAAACAATCAAAGATTCAAGATATCAATTAGAGTTTTAGGGCAAACACTGATGAGTGAATGGAAGATATAGATATTATTATAAAAATAACTGTTAAGCAAACTGTATTATCCTTGCGACACCAATAATTTCTCCTAATTTCACCTCTAATTTCTCCCCAGTCGGCGACGTCATTTAGCAGAATTAGCATATGCGACGTTACAGTTAGCGAAAATGACGATGTCGGCCTAGATTAATTATGAATTACATATTGCTTAGAGTTGGAATTTAGCCTCTTTTATTTTAAATTCGGTTCTTCACTTGGGCCTTGCAATAAATATAGTTTTTGTTTTGTTCAGTTGGGCCTAATACAATAATACACATATCTATCTACTATAATAAAAGAAACCAAGTTTTGGACACGTGTCATTCATTGAAGTCATCTATTTTTATAGATAATTAATATCAATTAAAAGATAATTATACAATTAAATTTAATATAAATTTAAACAATTCATATAGGAGATAATATATATAATACTAGGTTATAACCCCGTGTATTACACGAGTTGAATAAATGTAATTTTATATATTAAATAATAAAAATTTATATTTTTATGAACCCCGTATATTGTACGGGTTAAATAAATGTAATTTTATATATCAAATAATAAAAAATAGTTATATCTTTAAAAACCATGTGTATTACACAGATTAAATAAATGTAATTTTGTATACTAAATACTAAAAACGTCATATCTTTAAAAAAACTCGTGTATAATCGGGTTGAATAAATCTACCAAATAATAAAAATATTACATCCTTAAAAACCCCGTATGTTACACGTGTTGAATAGATCTAAAAAAGAGTTATATCTTTAAAAATCATGTGTATAACACATATTAAATAAATGTAATTTTGTATATTAAATACTAAAAATGCCGTATCTTTAAAAAAGCCATGTATAGTCGAGTTGAAAAATCTACCAAATAATAAAGAAATTGTATCACGTGTTGAATAAATCTAATTTTACATAGTAAATGATAAAAAGTTATATATTTAAAAACTTCGTGTATTACACGTGTTATATAAATGTAACTTTGTATAGTAAATAATAAAAAAATATATTTTTAAAAACCCCGCGTTTTACACGACTTTTATAAATATAATTTTGTATACCAATTAATGAAAAGAAGTTATATTTTTAATAAATTAGGATAACTTTTAATATTAATTTATTATTTATATATTTAATATAAGATAAGTAGAAAAGAGAGGTATTTGTTTTAAAAATATATTAAATTAACAATTTAGATTTGAGGATAATATTTTATTAAAGTATGATAAGATTTAATATTAATTTATTATTTATTTATTTAGTTAATGTAAGATAAGTATAGATTTGAGGATGCCTTCTATGAATGACACGCGTCCAAAACTTGATTTCTTTTATTATATAGTATATATTTGAATTTCCATCTTAATACAATAAAATTTTAATTAATTTAACGAAGGGTAATAAAAGGTAGTTTAGAAAAATGCCACTGTTGAACCTTTTGTATAATACTCGAAATAAGTTGAATAAAAGAATAATGAATATTACTAAAGATGAAATGTATGTGAGTTTTTATTTTTTTATCAATTAAAACTACCAATTAAATTAAATCTTTATCTTTATAAATATTTAAACCGTTAATATATTTTTTAGATTTTAATAATTAATATATGATTATAATAATTAATATATTATTATCAGTTATATTTGTATTTATCTTTAAAATCTCTTTTACAAATTTTAAATTTAATATTATCAATATTTGACTTTTCATAATAAATATTTAGAAAAATAATTAAGACTGTCTCATAGAACGCCATGTGTCCCTAACATGGTTTCTTTTATTATATGTATAGATTTTAAAATAGAGTAAATTACAAAAATCGTCCTTTATGTATGCCACTTATTGTAAACTGTGTCCTTTGTCTTCAATAATTACAGAAAACGTACTCGATGTTTGTAAACCTTTGCAACTTATGTCCTTTAGCCCTAACTCAGTTAATTTAAATGATTTATTTATTTTATTAAACTAAAATAGTTAAGGGTAGAACCTATTTCAAAAATGTTTAAAAGGTGTTTATTGGTTCTATACTTATATTTTTGTGTTCAATTCTCAACTCAAATACGGTAATAACTATGTTTACGTAACATTTATAAGAACAATCACCGCAATCACCCCATCCATCGTATATCGAGTATATCCGTTAGTTTTTTTAAGATATAGATTTTTATTACATTCATTCAACCCGTGTAATAAACGAGGTTTTTTTAAGATATAACATTTTTATTTTTTACTATACAAAATTACATTTATGCAACTCGTGTAATACTCGTCGTTTTAAAAATATAACTTTTTTTATTATGAAGTATATAAAATTAGATTTATTCAATACATATCATACATAGAATTTATAAAGATATAACTTTTTACTGTTTGGTATATTAAATTACATGTGTTCAACCCGTATAACACAACCTCCCGCTTTAGTCTCCCTAACGGTCGAACTTAGTCTCGCTCCTCAGCTCGAATAGGTTTAAAAATGTAACTTTTTATTATTTAATATATAAAATTAAATTTACTCAACCCGTATAATACACGGGGTTCTTAAAGATATAACTTTTTTATTATTTAATATATAGAATTACATTTATTCAACCAATGTAATAAACGAGATTTTTAAATATATATATATATATATATATATATATATATATATATATACTGTTTTATTATTTGGTATATAAAAATTGCATTTATTCAACCCGTGTAATAAACGAGATTTTTACAGATATTTTTTTTACTATTTGGTATAAAAATTTGCATTTATTCAACCCGTGTAATACACAGGGTTCTAACCTAGTGTTATATAAACAATTTTTAAAAAGAAATTGAGGCCCTTTTTTTTTGAAGGTTCTAAGTAATTACTTGCCTAGATTTGAAAGCCTTTAGTTCCGGCCATGAATGAATATATAAATGATACTACTTTGACAATAAATCATTAACCATGTAACAACTTTTAACTACGACTACCATCATTTTCAAAATATAAATTTTGTTTATAAAACCAACCATCTTTATAATCATATTGGTCAGTTAAAAAAGATATTTTTATTCCAATATATTAATATATTAGAATAAAAATAATTTTAGTACAAGAACTTTTAACATGTAAACTGTACGAAATGAAGAAAAAATTAACGTGGTGGTATTTTTCGAAATTCCTTTAAATAGAGGTGTTACGTAAAACCAAAATTGTACTAGAATTATTTGTACTAGAATTATCATAATTACAAAAATGCCAATGTGTTTTTTTTTCTTTAACTTTGTATGCTTAGGATGCTAAGGTAGTGTTTAGTATGCATACATGGGAGGCAGAGTGAAATAAATCATTGTGAGGGAATAAAAAAAGAGTATTTGGTATGTCAATCGAATGAAATCGCCCATTACACAAAACGTTTCATTCTCTCAAAATCATTCTACCCCCTCGATTCTTTTTCATTCAATTCTCTTTTTCACTCTTCATCAACAACAGCACACCCCACCACCATCGGCCACCGCGCCGATGCTGCCACCCACCACCAACGTTGCTGCCACCCACCGCCATCGCTGCCACCACCACCACCACCACTCACCGCCTCCACCACTTCCGCGAACACCACCATCGTCATCACCCACCCCACCGCTGCCACCACCACCACCTCCTCCACAAACACCACCACCACCGTCACCCACCCACCGCCTCTACCGCCCACCATCCCCGCCACCCACTGTCACACCCTGACTTTTGCGGAAGCGTGGTTTATTGGTGTGACTTCGTAATACCATAGCAAACAATCATAACAATGCTATATGATAAAAACACGAGATGTTTATCCATTAAAAGAGTTTAGAAAAAGACCACAATACCATTGTCTGAAAACATCAATACCAAATTAAGTTACAAACCATGACATGTTCAAATAAGTTCATAAAGACTCAACAAAAGTACTTAAATAAGACCCGAGTTTAGAATCATGTATCCCGTCCAGGATTAGGATACACCCTCTAAACTCAACAACCATGGATAACATCTTTTATTTCACTACGCAGCTTGTCGACACATGCATACCCTGCCAGATCCACTAGTTCCCTGAAATACATATAATTTGAAAAACATCAACAAAAGTTGAGCGAGTTCATGTGTATGTCTGTGCGTATAAACCTTTAAAGTATGTCTGTATGTATGAAAGTCCTTGGTATGTAGCAATTAAGGAAAAACAGTAGGGGTGAGCGAATTAACCACCATAACCGATAACCGAACCATAACCGATATAACCGAACCACTAATAACCGATAACCAATATAACCAATGGTTATGGTTATGAAACTTTGTATAACCGCTTAATCGGTTACGGTTATGGTTATGAAGCTTTAGTTAACCGATATAACCGAAACCGAGCCGAACTTGTTATGTTAACTTTATATAATGGATTTGTGTTTTACAAAACCATATAGAGGATTTTTACTAAGATAAAAGTATGTTAGTAACAAAATGATCTTGATGTAGATGCCCATTTATTTTGATAAAGAACTAAGGTGTTATGGCCGTAATTGTTTTTGTTTGAGAATTACCTTATTAAAAAGAACCCTAAATTGGGAGTTTCACCAAAAAGTTTAGTCTCCGTTATCTTATAAAATAGGCTCAAGCTAAGTTCAAATCGTGCACAACCCTATTTATTTCAAACATTGCTTGGTTACTTAACCGGAATTAACCAAAACCGACCCATAACCGACTTCATAACCGATTAACCATAACCGAAGCTTGGTTATGGTTATGGTTATGGTTACCAAAACTCCATAACCGAACTAGCGGTTATGGTTAAGGTTAATAGTAAAAACCGAACCAAACCGACCCATGCACACCCCTAAAAAACAGATCACCAATGGGTTGCAAAGCCAATGGTATGTGTGAAATGGTGCAGGAAGACTCAAACCTAGCAAATTTGTTACCGGGCCTCCGGCTGGAAGACATAGTCACCCTATGGGCCACCCTGGTCCCCATGGGTGTGGGCTCGCTACACCCAAATAGATCTATCACTCATGTCCCTCGGTTCTACAACGAGAATTAATGGCCTTAAGTATTATACCCACCTTTCACATGATCGCGCAGTAAAACCCTCCTTAAGCTAATCATACCATGTATAAAACGTTTGTAATAATCGTAACATGTATTTCACCCCCGAAGTATAAAACTGAAAACAGTTAAAAGAAAAGGGAGACATGAACTCACAGTAATGTGTCTTCTGTACCGTCAACTCAAATCTCCGCAGCTAATCACGACTACCTACAGTGTACTAACGTCTATTAGACGAACGGGCCGTGCCTTGGCTTAGAGTTTAATGCTTTGAGTTGCGTTCTTAAGTTATTCCAAGTTATAATTATTTGTTAAAATAATAATTATTTTAACTTTAAATTATATTTAGTTTTGGAATAATTGTTTAATCAATATTTTTGTATTAATACTTCACAAGTATTTTAACTCCGTATTTCCTTCCCAAGGATGGGGGTATTTATACATGTATATTGTAGTTCCGAAATAATATATTTTTAAGTCCCACTTAGAAAATATATATAACTTATTTGTCCAAAAAAATAATGTATTCCCAAGAAAATATATATTTTTTCCTAAAAATTATATATCTTCTAAATATACTAGGAAAATATATATTTTTATCTCCCAAAAATATAATATATTTTCTCTTTGTTGAAAATATGATATAACTTAGTAATGTTCACAAAAATCATAATTTTCACCTCTATTGTTTCCAAAATAATATTTACCAAAAATATATTTGAAAGAGTATTTTCCGGAATATTTCGTAAGTTACGTGTTTGCGTTCGGTTTCTCAATATCAAGTGTGTAACTTAAATATTTATTCCTTGTAATTTTTGGTATTATTTTGGAGTTGTAATTTCATGGTATTTTGTTAAGATATATTATTTTACCCTAAAATAATATAACTAGTTCACAAGTCATACAAGTATTCACACAAGTGTCTTAATATAAAATATATATATTCTAGATATATATTTATCCATTTTTATTTTCAAAAACCAACCTCCAATACTTGTATTTTTTTGTATCAAAATTTATGGCAAAGTTTATATTGAAAAGCAAGGTTTAAAACATACTTGTAACACTTGTTTAGAAAATATTTTCTAAGTGTTGGAATTTTTAGAAAATTTCGCCATAGTTTCCCCTAAAAATGGAGGTGCCCATGCTATTAAGCATACCATTTTCTTTTCAAAAATCATTCAAATAATCAACAATCATATCCTAAACATCTTGCACTTACCAAGTGCAAAAACTATATATTTTACATAATAACATGAACTTGATTTTTCACAAAAATGTGTAGTAACTTGGTAAAGTATTTAGTAGCCTTTGTTACCCTCCAAAATATATTTACTACTTGGTAAACTTTATTCTTGGAAATTTTAGATGTTTACAACTTGTAAACACATTTCACAAAAATGTTTATTTATTAGATCTTCTTGTTTCTCTAGTATTTATACACCTGTTTTGTCACTAAAAATAGTGTAAGTTTAATGAAAACCACGATCTTTCAAAAATCACCCTTTTAACTTGGTTTTCTTGGAAAATCATTCACAAGTCTTAGATTCACAAGTTTACTAGTTCACTTTGTTTGTCATTTTACAAGAAATCATTTTATGTTCAAGTTCATGTCTTTACTAGAAGATGATTATCTTATGTAAACACATAATCATCTCCTAACTTGCTAAATCATGTTTTTAATCATAATCTAGCAAGTTCCATGTAATGATCAACATCAATATCTCTAGTAATCAACAAGCAAACATCATCTATACACCAAACAACATCATTTCAACAAGATTTCATCTCATGTTAGCTTTATGTTTCAAGATTCAAGTGTATGATCTTTAGTGTTCTTGTGTAAATCAACATAATATATCTTTTAATCACTAAAAATATGAAGTAAACAAAGATCAAAAGAATCTTACTACTAGCTTCTTCAAGCTAGGGAAGAACAATGGTGAAGATGAAGTGGATAAAAGCAAACAAAGGAGGTCCTTGATGATCCAAGAGTTCCACACCTTCTTAATCACCCTTGTGCACCTTAAAATGGTCTTGGATTGGATGGAATTGAAATGAAACAATGGTGGTGGTGAGGGGAGTGTTCGGCCGACGCTTATGAGGGAGAAGAGAAGAAGTGTTTTGGTGATTTGATGAAGATGGAGATGTAGTTACTTATAATCTCAAAGTTCTAATATCCATTGGTTAATGTGTCTCATGAAGTACTAACAATATCATAACAAATCCCAAGAAGAAGATTATGGAGGATTTAGGAGATTTGAAGTGATCTTGGAGTGGGGCCACCTTATGTGAGCCGTAAATTGTGAGGGGGGAGGGGTTAAAATGTAACTTGAATGGTAAAGTAGGTAATTAGTGGAAGGTTAAATGTTATGTCTAGTGTTTTAGGTGTAGGATGCTTTATGTAGAATGTTTAAGTGTTCGGGAACCATAACTAGCTCAGAAAAATAAAAACAATGCTTCTAGCAATATTTTGGTGTTCCGGGTAATGCCCGGTTGTTCGGTTAGATACCGATTCGTTAAAGTGCTAAGTTATACCGTATACTGTCTTTTATGTAACTTTTTGTGACACTTTTAATTCCCGACACTTAGGAAAGCATACAGGACCATTTTTCCATATTTTTGCATGTTACTAGCATGTTAAAATGCTGATTTTTGATGATTAATGCAGAATTCTGCATTTTGAGTGGGTTTTAGGCACTTTCCGGCACTTAAACTATCACTTAGTGACGCAGTTTTATGGTCCTTACTTCCCTACACTCCATACTAGTGTAGTACCTTGCCTCTGGCTCATACTGGGTCTCAAAATATTGTCTGTCTATGTACTGGCACTGTCAGTATGTTTCTGAGTTATCCGCTAACTGTGCTAACTGTGCTTTGTGCATCATGTATGTCACTAAAGTTTGTATGTAATAAATGGTGCGACAGTATGAAAAGTGACGCACATGTATGTATGATACAGGAATCATAAAGCAGTTTATATCATCAGTTGTAATTAAGCACAGTCATTAAGCACAAATTAATATTAATTAATTGTACGGATACCTGTAATTATGAGGGTTGTCACACCCACCACCACCGCCACCATCGTCATCCACCTTCACCATCACCGACTACCACCCACCACCAATTTTATTTCTTCATCTTTTCCAACCTACCAAACAACACAAAGTAATAATTCACTGATAATCAAATAAGACATGGAATGATAGTGATACATTACATTAACTCGTTCATTTCATTATCTCATCTATTCAATTCCATTAACTCGTTCTCCCCCCTTGTCGGGCTCAAGGACAAGGGCTTTGTCGTAGGGCAAGCGGTGCTCAAGGCAGAGGCGAGCAAAGTGGCAAAACATGAGAAAGCCTGCCTGGAGAATCAACATGTGTTTGTCCCGTTTGCGTTTGATACATTTGGTGGTCTCGCTCCTGGTGCTGTGCGACTTTTGAATCGGGTTCAAAAAGTCGTTAATAGTATTTCTTCGTCGCTAAAGGTTTCAAACTTTGTATTTAGTAGAATTGGTTTTTTTATTCAAAAGGGGGTGGCGGCGCAACTTGTTGCCCGACTACCTGTCATTGCTTTGTAATTGCCCTTTTTCGTGTGAAAAGGATTTTTGTTTTTGTTTTTTAAGAATCATTTATAGAAAGCGAGGGATGGGCATGCTCATGTATCCAATGATTCTGCCACTCATTATATGTAGCAACCCTCTTGGTAAGTGTGATGAAGTTAGTTTTGCTTACATCATGGGTTTGAATACGGAGCACTAATAAGTCATAACCTTCCAAAATCAATTGTCTCCATATTTGTCTTGCCCATTTACTTATTTCACTATAATCTAAGTACGGAATAACAAAATCATATAAAGTAGTATTATCCCTCTTTGGTCTTATTTTTGTCTAGACTCTAGACTCCCTAGTTTCTCTTTAGTTTCAGTCTCGAATGATTGTATTAGATAATTCAAAAATAAAGATTAAGAAAATGTAAATAAAATGTTATCATCAAGCATCTTCAATGAAGCAAATCTTTCAAAATACAATGAAGATTAACAATAAATCTCACCAATATGGTGAGTTTCAGCTAGCTTACTCAGATTCACCTTAAGAAGTAGTGGCGGATCTAGAAAAAACGTTTAGGGGCAACGTTTAAAAAAAGGGGTAACGAAATGGAAAAAACCTACCAATTTTTCTAAAATTTACACTACCGCCGTAGCGTCAAGGGGTAGCGCTACCCCTATTTAAAGGTTGTATTCGCCCCTATTAAGAAGACTAGACTTTGAGAAAACAAGCGATTTAGAGATTAACAGTTTTGCGACTCTGATCGTAGACTAACGATACTAACGTTATTCATCACTTCTAATGAACCAAATCTTTAAAAACAAAACTTAAAAAATAAACACTAAGGGGCTGTTTGACAACTTCTGAATGAGTAAGTACTGAACCATTAAGAGATCTGAACCATTAAGTGATGAACCAGTAAGAAACCTGAATAACTAAGAGCCAGTACAATACTTAACTGTTGAGAAGCAAATATCTGACCAATTCAGATTAGAAGTCTTAACCATTTAGACTCAGTATAATACTTAATCATTCAGAGACAAATGTCTAAACCATTCAGAGTTTAGACATCTGCTCGCGAAACAAACAATCTGGATCATTAGGTGCTGAATCAATAAGAGGTCTTAACCATTAAGAGCTAAACAAACAACCTCTAACATTGAATTACTTACGGGTGTTAAGTAGTGTTTTGCAATATTTTTAACAAGTTTATTTAAAAAAAAAGAAAAAACAACTTTATATCTTTTATTAGTTCTGCATTGCTCCAACTTGTTTTATTAAATAGAAAATCCTCATCTAAGAATGAAGATCATATAATCAAATCAAAGTATTGTTATATGTGGGATTAAAGGAATTCAAACCTAAAATAATAATACTAAAATCTGGAACTACATATAAATATTGCAATTGTTGATCAGTTCATTCTACATTCTTCATATTTAATAAACATCATTATTAAATTAAAATAGTTGTCAAATAACACCTTTTTTTTCTCAAATACGAAAACTAAATAAATAATCAAGTATAAGGATTTGCATCACGCGTTACGAGTGATACAGTAAATGTTCATTTTAAATTTGCTTGTACCTTTCAATTCAATTCATATTTAGTTCTTCTCTTGTCCAAACCTAATTTTTCATTTAATATATCAAAAATTAACAATTACAACTTTATGAAAAAATTCTGCAAAAGTGGAGAATACTTTCCATCTTTGCAGTTAAAAGTTGGTTTTAAATTTATGATGCCATTTTATTTTGAAAATACATATAATACTTGAGGTAGAGGATCCTGTAAAAAGTCCAACTTTTGTGAGAAGTGTGAGAAATAATTTGGGAATGACAAGTGTCTCTTATCTTAATTAATTCAAAAGGGTATATTAGTAATTGTTCATTCTTATCAATTAATTGATTTCTAAAGATAACTGCCAATAATATCAGGCGATATATTAGGGATGTGATTCAAATTCAATTTGTTCTATACATTTAATTGTTTACGGTAAGTTCTTGTTGTAGTGTTATATTCCCCAGTCAATAGTGTTATATTATGTACATGTATTTTTAATCTCCTTTTCATAGTGTTTTATCCCCATCAATAGTGTTTCATTCTGTATAGTGTCTTACAGTAAACAGATAGTGTTATATCTTTCTATAGTGTTTTATCATGTAATATATTGTTTCTTTTACTAGTGTTTTATCCTCATCAATAGTGTTTTATTCTGTATAGTGTATTACAGTAAACAGATAGTGTTATATCTTCCTATAGTGTTTTTATCATGTAATATACTGTTCCTTTTCATAGTGTTTTATCCCCCATCAACAGTGTTTTATTTATGTATAGTGTCTTACAGTAAACAGATAGTGTTATATCTTCCTATAGTGTTTTATCATGTAATATACTGTTCTTTATAGTGTTATAAAAAATTGTTGTGAAGGAAATCGAAGAATTTATTTCAGTACGAGAAATTCGCTGATTTTTTAGGAGATTGATGGGGGTTTTGAAACAGTTACCATAAATTCGCTGATTTATAGGAGATTGATGGGGGGTTTTGAAACGGTTACCATATTTGAAACGTTGGAAAAGTCACTATTGCCCTTTAATTTTACATAAGGTACTTCTAATTAAAACACAATTAACATTTTATACCCTATTGATCTCAACCATTATATCAAATATCCAATGGTTTAAAACACTTCTTACCCTTCTTACATTTTAGACACTTTTACCATTTCCCTACCCTAATACTTGATATCATTAAGTAAATGTTAAAGATTGATGCACACTGTGATTAACCTGTAAATAATACAAAGTAAAAATGGTTAAAAAGGATAAAAAGGATTATAACTTAACCATTTGGTTTAAATCTCGTTTAATCGGCTTTAATAAAAACTGATAACCCATATGCATTTTATTACACTAGAAAGTTGCTCGTACGATGCGGCGGGAAACACAGATATTGTGACGGTGTGCATGATTTAGTCGTTCGGTTTTTATCCTCAACCAAAGTCGAAAACGAAGTCATTGGTTAGTCTATATTATCAACCAATTGGTTTTCGGCTAATCAGTTCGGTTTATTCGATTAGATTAACGATTTTTTGTTTAGTTCTTTTAATTTCGCTTGATAACCAAAACCAAACTTGTGCTAAAACCTTTGCTTAGAAATACATGAAATTGAAGTATGAAATACGAAATACATGAATTGGAAAGCTATAAATATATGAAAATATGAGTGGTTCGGTTTGGTTAATTTTGGTTAAACGAGGTTACAAAAAAAAAAAAAAAAAAACGATACTGGTTTTTGGTTAATTCGGTTTTCAGTTAATTTAGTTTTTGTTGATTTCGGTTCAGTTTCCTTTGTGAACCTTTCAGTTTCGGTTAACGATTCATATCAATTTTTTTAATTACAAAATTATAGTAATACTATACTCAAATTAAAAAGAATAAAATGCTCGTTTTTATAGTGTAATATTTTTAAAAAACTATGAACGTACAAAAATATTATGGTTGTTTATAAATCGTTAGGCGGTTTGTTTTTTATAAAGGGATAAAGTGTAAGTTCTAACTAATTGTCCATAATTTGGTTAGAGATAAAAAAAATTAAAGTGTAATTATTGTTTGATTAAGTTACCCTTATTTTATGATTGAACTTTATGCATCAAAGCAAAAGAAATTTTTAATTTTTGGTTATCTTAAAATGCCCTTATAAAATACATTATATTATAATATAGTATAAATTAATTTATTACTTTAATAAGTTTGTGTGTATATATAGTGATGATAATCTGATTAAAAATAGAGTCAAATAAGATTCTCCATAATATATTTTAAGAAAACACACTGCTTTTGTTTGTAAGATATATAAGGAGAAATGATAAGTTTTGTATTTTATCTTAATATCATATATCAGATAGTGTCTTTTCAATGAATTTTGATAGATTTTACATTTTACAGAGAATTTTGTTACATGTTTTATCTATACACCTAACTTAGTTAAAAAAGTCTGTTAAGTCTGGTCACGTGATACGCGCATGAAGGTTATTTTGTCAATTTACTCTCGTCTCTCTCTAAAACACCTCACCCTTATCACCACCACAACACCCACATTCACTGCCACCACCCCACCCACCACCACCTCATCCTTCTCCGCCACCACCCACCCCACCTCAGCCTTCACCAGCCACCACAACCCACTCTCTCTCCAGCCATCACAACCCACTCGATTGCCTCTCTCTCTGGTCATCCCCCTCTTTAAGTTCACCACCACAACCACCTTACCCCCAATTTCAGACAGCAATCGAAACAACAACCCCTATTTTAGACCACAACTAACCCCAAATCGGCCACCATAACCCACCACTCTCTTGTTTATCTCTCTCTCCATCTGACTGTCTCTCTCTATAGTCTCACTCTCGGTTTATCTCTCTATCTCACTCTCTTTAGATTTTAATTTGAAGGCTGATGTGAGTATTGGATGGTTGAGATGCAGTTGATGATGGTGGTTGCGGTGCTGGGTGGTGATTGTGTTGTTGGATGGTGGGTTTTTTAGAGAGAAAGAGAGTAAAGTATCTGGGTTTTTAGAGACTGAAAGAATAAAGTGGGTGGGAAGGGAATAGTGGATTTTATATATTTTATTAAAAAAAGGTTTATTTATATATCAAGATGTAAAAAGACAACAATACCCTTATATGGGGTCCACATGATCAGATTTAACAAGAAAAACTAACTGGGTTAGGGCCAAAGGACGTAACATCCAAGGATTTTTCCTATAAAGTGCAAAACCTGTCAAAATTTGTTGAAAATGACACCACCTGAAAAGTGATATTACGATAAAGAACAAAACGTGTAATTTATCCTATATATAAAGAGAAGCTTTCGGCGCAACTCGTTTGACGGTTTTGAGTCATATCCCCCTGTAACCTAAGGGTGTACGGGGTGGTCGCGACAAGGGGATGCGGCAACCCCTTTGCCGATCGGCAAACACCGCCGCCACCATGATTTGCCGCGCGGGTAGGTCTGGATTCGGGGGATGGTTGTCGCATGCGGGAAGGGAAAAAGGTGAATGTTGGGTGAGGCCCACTAGTATTCAACCAATGATTTTTTTTAATTAGTTTAACCCATGTCATTTTAGGCATGCACCGTTTATGTTTTTTGGGCAAGAGAAGAGAATGAGAGGGAAAATAACATGACACAATATGATTGGGTGGATGAAACGTTTGTCTCATCTCATTAGGCATGTATCCCTTACACCCTAATAAACTAAATCCTTGCATATTTTTTTCTAGAATTCACATATTAACAAAATCCATAATGGCAACTATTAATATTAATTTAACACAAAATTATAGCTATAGTATTCCACATGCAATTTAATACAACATTATAGCTATAGTATTTCACAAGCAATAAAATGCCTAAACGTATTTGAGTAATAACAAAATTAGAAACACTTTATGAAAAAGCATCAATATTTATCTTAAATGGGAAAGCATCTTATAGTATTCAAGTTTTCTAAATGGTTTATTAAAACTACTCAAAAGTGTTTTGATCCTCTAAATCACTCATTTTTCATTGCTTAATCTTATTATGTTTCCTTATAAATAATAGATATTTAAATGATATTTTTTTTTAAAACTAAGTGACCTAAAATATTTAGTTTATTATAAAGTTATACTAGTTTTAGTTTTTAATATTTTATATATGTTTAATTTAATACAAAATCCATAACGGCAACTATTGATGTTAATTTAACACAAAATTAGAGCTATAGTCATGGTTGTAAAACAAAATCTCGAAGCCCGAGTACTTCCTGAGTACTTTCCGTCTAGTTCGAGTATTCCTTGAGTACTCTCTACTTAGGCCGAGTACTTCATGAGTACTCCCTACTCCGACTACGAAAACACCAAACGACTTTTACGACCATGGTTATACAACGTATAATTAGGAAAAATTCGAGCGATACCATTGTTTTTTTTACGAGCGACACCATCGTCTTTTTACAAACAACACGTTTGTTTTGTTTTCTTCTAAAAGAATTAGATAATAAACAAATTTATAGTTAAAAAAATAAGCTCAGTTACTTGAATTTAATTAGTATGTTTTAAATCATTAGAGGTCCATGCTTAATTTTTTTTTTCTAATCTAGTAAGCATTATAGGCCCATGTCTAATTGTGTTTTTTTTTTTCAATTGTTTAGTAAGCATTATAGGCCATATCTAATTGGTTTTGTTTCAATTGTTTAACCTAATCGGAACCAGATGTTTGATGATCATCGATGTTTGATGATCATCTGAATGATCCTTGCACTTATTTGTCATAATGAAAAATAAGTTTTTTTTTTTTTTTTTTTTTTTTGCAAGTTGTTATTCTACACTATAACAATTCAAAACGTGAATAGTAATAAATCTATGTTTGGTCATTTAATAGTTTAATTCATAATTATAAGGCTATAATATTATTGTCTTTTTTATAATTAATTTACGTTTCTAACCTTGAACATTAATAAAGTTATCACACAACCTCTAAACTATAATAATTTTTTGATAAACGATTTACATATACCCTTGAACTTTAATAGATTTACCAAAGGTAAGTTTAATAATAAGGGTTATTAGATTTTATCACCCCCAATTATTGGCTATTGGCTGCTGTCACCCCCAACTATCACTTTGACGCCCGTCACCCCCAACTTAACACTTAGTGTAATCTGTCACCGCGTCGTTAACTGATCACTAACTGTTACTACATGTTTTGGGGTATCATAGGGATCTTGGGAAGGTTTTAGGGATCTTAGGACACCCCCAAAAGTATATTAACATGAATAAAAGTTAGTGATTTTGTGACAGAACACAATAAGTGTTAAGTTGGGGGTGGCGGGCGTCAAAGTGATAGTCGGGGGTGGCAGCGGCCAATTGACAATAGTTAAGGGTGATAAAATCCAATAACCCTAATAATAATTATATTTTTTATAAGCGATTTATGTTTCGACCCCCAAACTTTAATAGAGTTATCATATGGTCCTTAAAGTTTAATAAAGTTAATAAACTTATTTTTTTTCTTTTTTAACAAATATATGCTCTTTTATCCTTTTTATATGCTTAGTTCTTTTTTATTTTACTTACTATAATTAAAGCTAACTTTTAACTCTAGAAATAGTTATTTAATCATGTTGCTTTTTAACCCTTCAATATAAAATATACAAGATAACAAATATTATCATTTTTTTATTTACCTTATTATAGTTAAATGGAACTTTTAACTCTAAATTGTTTACTTAACTGTGTTGATTGCTTAATTTTACCGTCATTAAATATATACATCCTCGCTATCAACATCTACGACCTTGCCGCGAAGCATGGGCTCCAATCTTCACCATCAACCTCCTACAACCCGCCGCGAAGCGCATGCTCGAATACTAGTTGAAAACATTATGAATCGTTTTCAAAACATGAAAATGCGTACATAGCAACTATTAAATGAAATTTTTTATATATTTCAAATGATTTTGTAATTTTATTATGTGTTTTTATTCATTGACATTGTACTTTTACTGTGATATTACTTTTATTTTGTGATTCGACCCGACTAGATCTGAACCGATTCAAAAAGTTCGACTCTGGGTCACTATAAACCGGGGTATTCATAACAAAATAACGCCATAAGAAAAAGTTTCTGCCTCTGCCACTGGCTGTAGTATTTCACAAGCAATAAAATGACTAAACCGTATCTCAGTAATAACAAAATTAGAAACACTTTATGCAAAAGCATCAATATTTCTATTTCTATTTCTAATATCTTAAATGGGAAAGCATCTTCCAGTACTCAAGTTTTATAATGGTCTGTTAAAACTACTCAAACAAGTACCGGGGGCAAACATAGGAGATCAAGGGAAATTTTGGTTTGATCATTTAGCTAGCCAAACAGGTTTTACCAATAATTTCACTGTCGTGTCTACGGGCGGTTAATTTATCGAGTTTTCTCCGGAATTTGTGGTGGACCCGGGTTACCCTCGGAGTACTCCGTTTGGTCTAGTGGATGCCCCGAGAGTGTTCGGGATTAATTCTGTTAGCCGTTCAAAAAAAAAAAAAAAAAAAAAAAAACTACTCAAACAGGCAAAAGTGTTTTGATCCTCTTAATCACTCATTCTTTCATTAGATGCTTAATCCTATTATTTTTTCTTATAAATTTTTCATTAGATGCTTAATCCTATTATTTTTTCTTATAAATAATAAAGATTTAAATGATATTTTTTTAAACTAAGTGACCTAAAATATTTAGGTTATTATAAAGTTATACTAATTTTAGTTTTTAATATTTTATATATGTTTGATAAATTCATAAATTGTGTCGAAACAAAGAAAAAAATCTTAGATTTTGACACAGATAAATTCATAAATTGTGTCGAAACAAAGAAAAAAATCTTAGATTTTGACACATTTTTACGGATGTAATATTTTTAATATAAAACTATTGGAAAATAAAAATTACATATTTCTTAGTGTTGGTGAAACAAATACAATTCAAAAGGAAGAATCACGTACCAATATCTAATGCTAAAGATATGATTTTTTTTTCTTTTTTCTTTCTTTTTTCTAAGTCATGGCCGATAATGAATTCAAAATATTAAACTTGGATTACAAATATTTTATTTAAACTCTTTAAACTCACTTAATATAATATGTTTTTTATTAAGTCAGGGCCAATAATGAATTCAAAATATTAAACTTGGATTACAAATATTTTATTTAAACTCTTTTAACTCACTTAATATAATAAATTTACTTCCAGACAGAAGTCAAATAGAAAGGGTTATTAACATGTGAAAGGAGCGGAGAATTATACTGGAAGGTATGATGAGGCTCATTTCTAAAGGGATAGGCTGTTACGTATACCATCACATAAGCAGGTCTGAGAATGGGCTTAAAGGGGATGGACCTAGGGGGTGGGGGATGTACCCCTTTATATATGTGTATGTATGTATGTATAGGTGTGTGTGAGGGGGTGAGGCCCGGCTTGGGCGGTTGTGGGCGGACGAAGGGGACGAGCCTGGGGCGGCGACGGAGCAAGGGGGTGACAAGGCTGGAGCGACGGCAAGGGGATGGGCCTGGGGCCGTCCCCCATACCGTCCGGTCTTACGAGTCATTGATCTTGAGAATGAATGACTGAGATTGAACAACGTAATTATCACACATAATAGTTATATGATCTAGAGTAAGATCAAATACAAACCACATTTCGCATACAAACTGTAAGAACCATTTAAAAAGTGTCACGTGGCATCTAACCAATTATAGAGAAATGATAAAGTAATATCCTAAATAATATCAATTATATTGAATTCCCTATAAATATGCTAACAAGCAATTAATTATTTATCTGGATCTTACTTTTGTTTTCAATGTGTTGACTAAGAAAAATGTTGATATCATTCAAATATGTGCTGAAATCAATTATCTTGATTAATTTTTATGTGCTAATATAATTCAAAAGTGCTACTTTTATGTATGTATTGTTTTTGCATGTGCTAATTTAACTTTTTTTAAGTGCTAAGATCTGTTTTTACGGTTTGTAGGATAAATATGGTTTGTAACGAAACCAACCCCTGTATCATCTTCACCCATAAAAAAGGTTTGGAAGAGAAAAATTGGTATAACCTACAATTATATTGACATTTTTTCAAGTTCTTCAATATTTTTTAAACATCTATTATAACTTTTATTTCAAGTTCTTCAATATTTTTTAAACATCTATTATAACTTTTATATATTACATTATTTTTATAAAAAAAACCTTCACTATAATATCAAACATTTTATGCTCTTTAATTCAAGCATAGTCTTGCTAAAAGTCGATCCGTTGTGCGTATAACATTCGTTATTATGTATATACGTAATTATAAATAGGTTGCGTATTTATCCTATAAGTTGCGTGATTATCTTTATAGGTCGCCTATTTATTTATATAAGTTGAGTAATTATATATGTGCGTAATTATAGCATATGTTGCATAATTATCAATATATGATGCTTAATTATGTAATACTTATGAGTAATTTGGTCCGGATGAAGATACTCTTCAATCAGTGACACGTGTTGTTTTCTGGTACCTTTGTATTTTTTGTATGTTAATTACCCTTTTATCAATAACTCTCACTTTACTTCCAAATCTTAGGGTGAGCAGAGTGGTGCGGTAAACACCTCGGTAAAGCGGGTTACCGATCGGTAACACCGCCGCCGATGGTGTTTACAGCTCGGCTACATTGGATGATCGGTGAGGTTTACCGATGAGGGAAGGGGGAGAGAGAAAGGTGTGTGGTGGGGTCCATTCCTTTTCAACCAATCACACATTTTTCTTTTTTTTTAAATAGTTTACCTAAACCCCATTAGGTAAACCACCGCCAACGTTTTTGAGCATTAGGTAAACAATTTAGGTGAATTAACGTGACAGTGTCTGATTGGGTGAATGGGGAGTTTACCTATTCCAAATAGGTAACCACTCCCTTCACCCTTAGAAAATAACACATAATAACACATAACATTTTAACATTTTAGTAAAATATCAACTGATGTCTTCTTTTTTACTTCCATATCTTAGAAAATAATACATAAGGTTTTAGTAAGATACCAACTAACATCTTCTTTTAGTTCTGACACAATATAGAGTTGATAAAATATAATTAGTTTATTTTTTTAATCCCAAATAAAATACCATATGTGCTTATCTTTTGAGTAAAAAGCAGTTACTCCTATTTTATAATAAAGTAATTTATAACGATTTAAGGAGGACCACGGGAGTGATGGGTGCACCGCTGGTTTCATGGCTCACCCACCCACCCACAAATATATGCATTGATTTCCAACTTCTCAAGGTTCCCTTTCACCAAACTTGGAACATGAATCACGGACCATCAAATATATTATTCTATTTCAAAATTGATAATCAAAAACATCTCATTAAAATAGTCTTGCCATTTTATTATTATTAAAATTTTATGTTTGGAACACTCCTTTAATGTAAATTTTGACCCGACCTGTTCCGACCCGACCAACTAAACATGATAGCGTGTCATATTGGACTCAAAGTGAATTTAACCTAGTTTCATGATCATGGGTGGATCGACAATGACCGTGATATAGTTTTTTTTTTTAACAGCTAACGAATCCTCTAAATGGGTTATTGACGAAATTCACCACATCGAGATACACTCGCCTTCCGAATCGGGGAAAACCCTCACCTAGGGTTGAAGCCCATGAATACTCGCCCGAAAGCACGACATTGCGGTGAGGTAAAACCCACCCAGTTCAAGGATCGACCTAGCGATCGCCGCCTACTCACCTAGTCTCCCATCATCACCAGGTGCCGCAGAAACTAAATGCCAGAGACGGGAATTGAACCTGGGTCGCTTAGAACATAAGGTCTCTCCCTTACCACTCCACCACTAGCTTATTTGCACCGTGATATTAGTTTCAAGTTTTAGTGGACTTTGACTTTGATGATTGACTACTGGTCAAACTAATGAATTTGAAAGTGTTATATCTAATGTCTCTTGTTGTTTTGTGCGCCTTGTTTTGGGGTTGCCGTTTTTTAATGAAGTTAGCCTTTAAAAAAAATCAGTTTTTACCATTAAATATTTTAATGTGTAACATATCATCCATGGAATAGATAGAAAAGTTGTTTATGGGGAAAGAGTGCATCTAGAAAAAGTCGTATGGAGATACCGTTGAAATTCCAATCAAGTGGAGAAGGAAGATATGTCGCTATTCCATAAAGAAGAGTGTGTCAACATATCAAAACAACATGTAAACATATACAAAAACGATGTGAGGATTACAAAACATGTCAGAATTGTAACATTCTAACCCGTATTTCTCGCGTGTCACGGAAGACCCAATTTGACCAGAATATTGACCAAGCAACCCCGCGTGTCACGGAGGGGTCTGGTGTGTCCCCCGCGTGGTGCGGCCAGAACATTTCCAGAGAGTTTGTGGAACTGACAGTTTTTACTCCAACCAATATTTTGCCAATTTTTCACTTTCTTTCATCCGAACTCGTCCAAACTTCAATTTTTACCATCCGTAAAACTTTTCTTTACATTTACAGGTCGGAATCCGTTGTCCGGACCCAGTTCCTTTAAGTTTTTTTCACTTCCTTTATTCAGTTTGGTATTTATTACCCAAACTGACCCGTTAGGAAGCATTATGTGTCGTAATTTATGCTTCCTATTCTCTTATAATGATTTCTTCCATTTCTCTCAACCATAACCTCCATTATGGTTGATTTACCTTGGACAAATCCTTAATATTCCCTCATTACTCTTCGATTTGGCGTTTTGCCCAAATCGACCCATTTGAGACTTTAAATTATTAACTTTAGTCTTCCATTCTTCAAGATGTTTTCCATTCATATTCCCCAACCATAATCAAAATCGTGGTTGGTATTTAAGGGTCAATACCCTGGACTCTACCACCACGCGGGTTGTTTATACCTCGGTTTTACATGCTCAATATTTAGCTTATGGCCTCATAGACCATAAACAACCCGTTTGGTTCGCCACTCGTGGTTCTCATCAAGCACGATGTAACACCTCGAAAATTTGTGTTCAATAAATAAACGACACGTGTCACATACGACAAAAGCATTATAAACCCGGATTTAGTTAAAGATGTATGGCTGGATTTTTTTTAAACACGTTGACATGTTAATTTATACATCTGAACGACTTCATTATAAATCCCAAGACCCTAACATGATTAATAAACATCTAGTATACCTTTAATCCGGTGATTTCTAATAATAATGGATGTCCAAATTTGCAAGAATGGATCCTATGAAAATAATGCTCAATAAAACCTTCGTTTGTGAATACTATCATTGTTCAACCCAATAATATTGCAAGATAGGTAGACACAACTGATCAAGCATGGGTAAAAAGGCCTCATACTGACAATTTCCTGGCTCAAAATAATGCTATGCAAGTTGCCTGTTCAATGCATGAAAGGTTATTTTTTTGCTTTCTGGCAAAGGCTTACGGACCGTAAAGGACCTGCCTTACGGTCCGTAAGGGGTGCCCAGCGACAGCAGCTTGGCTGTTGGCTGTTATAAACGTTTTTAACCGACTTAGTTAGTTATTTCACTGCATGGGTGACCCCTAAACAACCCCTAGGCACTTAGGGACATCTGTGGATGATCCATGGCATTGATAGGCTTGTGTGTCAAAGATCTAGTGAGTTTTGAACACTATATAAAGGCCTCTTGTGCAACCATCTTGATCACACCTCACTTCTGCATTCTTGGTGCTTTCTGGAGCTCAAGAGCCTTCTCTAAGCTTTCCTAATCGTGCATAGGACTTCAGTAAGTATGCTTAACCTTTCTTAGTTGAGTTTTTACTTAGTTTTAGCTTAAAAGTCAAACCGTCATAATTAACGTTTGACTTAGAGATTAATCAGTAATGGTCCAGTGATTAGTCGAATCAAAGGTAGTTATAAGTTGGTAATTAGGTGGACATTAAACCCTTAAAAGGGTACCCCCTGATTCCCACTCTAACTGGATCAAATGTCGGGTCAAAGATGTTTAGAAAAAGTCAACAGAATGCTAATTTTCGAATTAACACATAATTAACAATGTTGAAGGCATGTAACCTATTTTATCACTCATATAACTTGATAATAAGTATAATAACTGGTCTAAGCTTGTTTGATCTGACAATTTCCTATTTAGACCCGGTTCGGAGCCGAAAGTCGCAAAACTTTGACTTTTGCTTTGACTTCAGTTCTGACCCATTTTAGTAGAGTTTAGAAATGCCTTAGGACTTCCTTAGGACCAGGTTACATGATAGTATAACCCTCTGTGGCTGGTTCGTTGAATGTCCGAGTCATTGGCACATTTCCGTTAAATGCTTAAAAGTTGACCATAATGCCCTTTTGTCCATAAAACGAGAATTTTGGGAATGTGAGAGAGCAAAAATCCTTGTTACTGATTTATAAGCATGTCCCTAAAGTTTCATGATAGTTAGAGGTCTAGAATAGGAGTTGTGCTAAATAGCGCAATTAAGAAACTTTTGTTAAATAAACGGCGCACTTAGCATAAAGCCTATCTAAACCCAACTTTCGACACCAAACCTTTTACCCACTGATGTGATATAATATTTTGAGATTTTTAAAGATTTTTAATTATTTTTAACCTGCTCATAACCTAGGGTTATAGCGTTGATTCGGTAAATACCAATTATACCCTTTTCGGACATAAAATGAGTTCTACATAGTATTTTGACACGGATCCAATTGCTACTGATTTTATATATTAAATAAAGTATTTTGGACTAAGTAACCTGATCAGAAAACTCAGATTTCCTGTGTAACCCGGAAATCGCTTAAAATGGCTTTTAACGCGTATTAAACGCCTAGTATAGCTTTAAAACCATTTTGTCGCTTAAGACCTATCACCAACTGATTTACCCTGTTAAAATAAGTTATTTTACTGATTTATTCAGACCCGAATCACAGGAGTTTAATTAATCTCTTTTATAATCTTTAAAATGACCAAAATACCCCTACGGGGCGTATTATGGAATTAAACTCATTTTGGGCATAATGGGAGATATCCTACTGATATCACAACATAATTTGGGCATATTAACTTAGGAAACCTGTAAGTGACTCTCACGATTACCCGTTACGCTCATTACACGTTCGGTTCGGTTTATGTAGCTAAGTTTACATAAGTTAGCCAAAACGGGTCAAACCTTATCGTTTTTATCTCAAAATCCAGAAGGTGTATAGTTTCCCTATATTACACAAGTCTTTAAACTTGTCGGGACTAAAACACATTCTATTCCGGTCTTCGCTTAATCACGCATTCGAACCGTATCTTTCGTTAGAACTAACCGGTCTAAGCTTAGGCTTAATTAAAGACCCGTTAGGATTCTAATAGTTTATTATAAAGCTTCGTTCCAGAATAGGAGACCCGGTAAAAGCTACTTGCAATTGCTGTTTGTGAAATATACTTTGCAAAGGTAAATACTTTTAACTTATTTTCCCTTATACGGGCTTGGGGTACGGTATATAAAATACCGCTTGGTCCAACATTGAATCTTTAA
Organism: Helianthus annuus; assembly: GCF_002127325.2. Taxonomy (NCBI): domain Eukaryota; kingdom Viridiplantae; phylum Streptophyta; class Magnoliopsida; order Asterales; family Asteraceae; genus Helianthus; species Helianthus annuus. The sequence continues at coordinate 87,010,400 of NC_035446.2, read as the reverse complement.
TCGGATAGAGGTTAAATTATTGATATGCTCTGTTTTGAAAAGTTTTGTTTGCTTAAAGCCTTTGGGGGGTTAATGACCATGTCCCGGATATCCTTGGCATCATCTTACGAGATGGCCACGACTTGAGCACAGGGTGTAGGCGTACACCCGTCTATGCATAAATGAATAAATAAATGATGTGGTGTGTCTATTGATCTTTAACCCGGACTACGGAACGGGCTACTGAACGCATAAGAAACATGTAATTCATTTACAAGTATTATATTAAAATAATTATCCCAAGTTATAAAAGTTTGTGCCACGTGCATTCAAATCAATTTTATTAAACCTTTTTCAAAAGTGTCGGTTGAATGTATTTACCAGTGTAAACTGACGTATTTTCCCAAAAAGGTTAAGTGCAGGTACTATGCGAACTAGGCTGGCTTTCTCCTAGCGTCCACAATAAGTCTCGCAAGCTTGGATGTTAACTGTTGAACAATATTTCCTATTTATTTTTGATCCCCCTGTGGATTAATTTCAACTGTCTGTGATACATAATATTACAATAATATTCGGTTGAAATATATCTATCTTTTGCTTCCGCTGTGCATTTAAAATATTGTGTTGTTTGACTGTAATGTTACCAACTACGTCACGATAATCCCCACCGGGCCCACCGGTGAAACGTGTGAATATCGGGGTGTGACAGGTTGGTATCAGAGCCTACGTTGAGTGAATTAAACATTAGCCTTCTATGTTTAATCTCAATGACATAATTGCACATAATCGAGTCTAGACAAGAACTTAGGACGATCTCGAATTGTTGCTTTAGTTTGTCCTTTATTGTTGTTATTTATTTAAATTGTGAAATTAGGAAATATGCCACCGATGATCAGAAGAGGAGGAAGAGGCAAAGGGCCAATCACTACCCACAACGATCACGAGGCCGGACCTTCTCACCTGCGAGCTCCTTCCAGTACAATGAGTGCCGATCCCCAGAGGAACAGGAGGAACCTTTTTGAGCCCGCTAGACGGTCTATCTCGCACAGTTCGACACCTTCTTACCATCACTCTTTTGGGCCGTACTCGGAAAACAAGCCCGATAACCCTCAACCTTCTTACATACCTCTCCAGCGTTCCGTTTCGCACCGTTCCTTCGGCGACCCAACTCCTGTCTTTCAGGGCTGGTTCAACTCGGCAAACTTTGTCCAAGAACCAGTGGGTTTTAACCCTCTAGGACCGGAGGACCATTTCTCAGAAGATAATGCAATGGACATGGACGAGGACACGGATCCCGTCGAGCCTGCAAGAGGTACCCCCAACCATCCCATCGAGATCTCTGATGGATCATCCTTCCATGGAACACCCTATCAGGGTCCAGACAGTTTCCAAGCAAGATTCAACCAGTGTGAGTGGTACTTTACACCCTCTCACCATTCGTCGCCTCATGAGCAACAACAACAGCAGCAGCAGGATCCCTCCGAGGATTCACGTTTCGTGGCAGTCACGCCACCGCCTCCACCGCCACCAGTTCATCAAGCACCTCTAGATCCACCAAGGCGTAGGAGAACAGGTGCGCGGATGTCCACACGAGGAGGGGATTTTCACTTTAGCACCCCTCGCCACTCAAGTGGAAGTCACTATCCGCCACTGCCTGAAGACCCAAAAATGGGTGGACCTTCTAACCCACCTGCAGAGGTGAATTCTGCACCAGTTGCACCACCTCCGCCACCATTCGGTTATGATAACCCGATACCTACGTATGCCGGTTCCACAGCATACAACCTGTTTGAGCTGCCAGCTCACACTCACTATAACTATCTTGATACTGATCCATACCTAGAAGCGGCGGCAAACTACAACGCCCTTCATCCCGAAGGACCTTACGGAACTCCTTGGGGAATGGGATATTCAACTCATGGGTATCCGGTACCTGCTAGACCTCCGGCTCAGCACCTATCTCAGCAGCCACGTTTTTTCCCACTAGAACAGGAAGAAATCCTCCACCGTCTAAACAGGGTGGAACGAGATTTTGAGCAAGAGCGTAAGAATAACCGTGGTTTCCTCAAAGGCCTAGCAAACCTGTTAAAAGGAAAGAAGAAGTGAGATCATTAGTCTCTATATGTACTATTGTATTTCCTATTTCAATCAAGTCCCTGCATGGACATTTATTTGTGTATTTAGTCCCTGCGTGGACTTGTCTTTCAGTCCCTGCGTGGACTTGTCTTTCAGTCCCTGCGAGGACACCTATCCTAGTATTTGGTCCCTGCGTGGACTTGTTTTCTAGTTTAACCTCTGTGTGGGTAATTTGTCTATTTAAAAGTCCCGTTTAGGCAATGTGTAATCCTTTTTAATAAGTATTGGAATGTTAAGTTTATAAATTTCATTTTGTCATTATATGCAAATCAAAAATCATTCCTTTTAAATTTATCTGCCTACCATATATTAAATAAGAATCTTAACGGTAAAACCTAGCCTTCATGTCATTATAAGACCTGGCCAAGATGGTAAGACCTAGTTGAAAGATTCAAATTCCTGTTAACCTCTGTAAACATGTTAACACTCCTGGCAGACGTGATTCGTTAAAATCACACGCGTCATTCTTGTACAAGGATCCTTCAAGGGATTCCTAACCATAACTTAATGATCTATAAATCATGGGTTAAATCATCAATTAAGATGATCACTTATCAAGCATCCATCAGTGATGTAGTGCCTGCGGGCCATATTCATTGTCACATAAGACAAAAGACAGTAGTAGGCTATGACTCCCTGTCAGAAAAGGTAAAGAACTATGTTCAAACCTACATGCCTTGATTCTCTGAAATCCTGGCTTATAATTTAAAAACGTCCCCGTGACTAGGCTTTTGTGCCAGTAACAATATTGTTTATAATTAGGATAAGTTATATTAAAATCCTAAATAAATGTGAGTAACAAATTAACCAAATATGGTCTATGATTGCCATGGTTAATGAATTGCCAAAAAGGGCAATTCCCATAATAAACTCCCAAGATAAATTTTGTCATTATCTTATGTAGCAGTTTAAGATACAATGGCTGACTCGGATGAAATAAATAGTCACCCAAAGGAGAATCAGAATGATGCCCGGATTAATATAGCGGGTGCTGAACTGCAAGCGTTGATTGACAATGCTTACAAAAGCCTTGGATTGGCAGTATAGTGAGTCGAGCGGGACTCGGAGTAGGACCCGATCCGCACCACATTCTAAGCCCAAGACTCATTCCGAGGCCCACATCAAGCCTCTCTCCAAGAAAGAAGAACCAAAGAAAGATGATGACGATCGTCACTCTTCAAACCATCATAGTGTCCCGTCTCAAAGATTCGTGCTGAATCAAGGACCCCGTGATAAGGGTTGCTCCTACAAATACTTTGTTTCATGCAAGCCCCAAGATTTTGCGGGGGAGAAAGGAGCAATAGACTGCATGACATGGTTGGATGAGATTGACACAGTGGTTGATATCAGCGGGTGCGCTGAGAAGGATGTGGTAAAGTTTGTGTCTCAATCGTTTAAGGGTGAGGCCTTAGCCTGGTGGAGATCGTTGATTCAAGCTACTGGAAAGATTCCACTGTACGGTATGTCATGGGAACAATTTGTTGCCCTCATCAGAGAGAACTACTGCCCTCAGCATGAGGTTGAGAAGATTGAGTCGGATTTTCTGTCATTAGTGATGAAGAATCTGGATTGCCAAGCTTACCTTACGAGCTTTAACACGATGTCTAGGTTGGTTCCTTATCTGGTGACCCCGGAACCCAAAAGAATAGCTCGTTTCATAGGGGGCTTAGCTCCAGAGATTAAGGCAAGTGTGAAAGCCTCTCGGCCAGCTACATTCAGGTCAGTAGCTGATATATCCTTATCCCTCACGCTGGACGTGGTCAGGCAGAGATCGCTGAGGAACAAGGATGCCGAGAAAAGAAAGCATGATGAAGATGACAACTTGCGTCGATCAAATAAGAAGCACCGAGGAAACAATGACCACAGGAAGGGACTTAGTTCAAAGAAGGATGGGCATCAATCTGGAGATAAGCCCAAGTGTAAGACATGTCAGAAATACCACTTTGGGAAGTGCAGACTTGACTCAAAATCCCAGTCTCAGTCGAGGCCTTGTGGGATTTGCAAATCCACGGAACATAAAACCCTGGAATGCAAGAAGCTAAAGGACGCAACATGCTATAGTTGCAACGAAAAAGGGCACATCAAGACAAATTGCCCAAAGTATGCAAAGAAAGCTGATGAAGGAAAGAAGACCAATGCTAGAGTCTTCAGAATGGATGCAAAGGAAGCTGTGCAGGACGATAACGTGATCACAGGTACCTTTCTTATAAATGATGTTTATGCAAGAGTGCTATTTGATTCAGGAGCAGATAAATCTTTCGTAGACAATAAGTTTTGCAAATTGCTGAATTTACCTGTTAAAACCTTAAGTGTGAAGTATGAGGTGGAATTAGCAGATGGCACCTTAGAAACCGCCTCAATCATATTAGAAGGATGTTTCATATCCATTAAGAACCATTCTTTTCCGTTGTCCCTACTTCCTTTGAAGTTAGCCGGTTTCGACATAGTTTTGGGTATGGACTGGTTATCTCATAACCAGACCCAAATTGTCTGCAATAAGAAGCAAGTGGTGATCAAGACTCCGTCTGGTGAATCACTTACCATTCAGGGAGATACCCGGTATGGACTGTCAGAGCATGTATCTATGCTCAAGGCCTCTAAGTGTTTGAAGAAGGCTTGTGTCATCTACATGGCACAAGTAACTATAGATGAGCCGAAACCCAAGATTGAAGATATCCCTGTCATTTCCGAATACCCTGAGGTATTCCCCGAAGAACTGCCTGGTTTACCACCAGATAGACAAGTAGAATTCAGAATTGACATTATTCCTGGAGCAGCACCTGTTGCTAGAGCGCCCTACAGATTGGCACCAACAGAGATGAAGGAATTGAGAACACAACTGGATGAATTGCTAGCCAAAGGTTTCATTAGACCTAGTTCGTCTCCTTGGGGAGCACCAATCTTATTTGTCAAGAAGAAGGATGGATTGATGCATCGTGCATCGATTACTGTGAGCTTAACAAGGTCACTATCAAGAATAGATACCCATTGCCCAGGATCGACGATCTATTCGACCAACTTCAAGGGGCAAGTTACTTCTCTAAGATCGATATAAGGTCAGGCTATCACCAACTGAAGGTTAGAGAAGAAGACGTGCACAAGACTGCATTTAGGACCCGTTATGGTCACTACGAGTTCCTAGTGATGCCTTTCGGGCTCACTAATGCACCAGCGACATTCATGGATCTCATCAACCGTGTTTGTAAACCATACTTGGACAAATTTGTTATCGTCTTCATAGACGACATTCTGATTTATTCAAAGAACCAAGCTGACCATGAGAAGCATCTTCGATGTATTCTTTCACTACTTCAACAAGAGAAGCTTTACGCCAAATTTTCAAAATGTGAATTCTGGCTTCGAGAAGTCCAATTTCTTGGACATATGGTTAGTGAGCGTGGTATCCAAGTGGATCCCGCTAAGGTGGAAGCTGTCATGAATTGGCAAGAGCCAAAGACGCCCACAGAAATTCCCAGCTTCTTGGGATTGGCAGGATATTACAGGCGTTTTATTGAAAATTTTTCAAGGATTGCTGCACTCCTAACTTCTCTGACTAGAAAGAATGTTAAGTTTAACTGGGGTCCTAAGCAACAAGAAGCCTTTGATGTCCTTAAGCAGAAACTAAGCAATGCACCTGTGTTAACATTACTTGATGGAATAGAAGAATTTGTGGTATATTGTGATGCATCACACACTGGGATGGGATGTGTGCTTATGCAGAAAGGCAAAGTTATTGCCTATGCTTCACGTCAGTTAAAGGTACATGAAAAGAATTACACCACCCACGACTTGGAGTTGGGTGCTTTTGTATTCGCACTGAAGCTATGGAGGCACTATTTATATGGCATCAAGTGTGTGATCTATTCTAATCACAAGAGCCTCCGACACCTGTTCAATCAAAAGGATTTGAACATGAGGCATCGACGATGGATGGAGACTTTGAATGACTATGATTGTGAGATAAGATACCATCCTGGCAAGGCGAATGTAGTCGCCGATGCCTTGAGTCAAAAGGAAAGAGTGAAGCCAATTAGAATCAATGCCAAGAGCATTGAGATAAAGAATAGTTTGAATGAAAGATTGTTAGTTGCACAGAAGGAAGCTGTGCTAGAAGCTAACTATCCTAATGAAAAGCTAGGAGTAACTGAAGAACAGTTATCCTACGGAAAGGACAGAATTTTAAGGTTAAATGGACGAATATGGGTTCCAGTTTATGGAGGACTACGAGAAGTTATCCTCCAGGAAGCCCACAGTTCCAAATACTCCGTTCATCCTGGAGCTGACAAGATGTACAAGGATTTGAAGGCAAACTTTTGGTGGATAGGCTTGAAGAAGTCTATAGCTACCTATGTAGCAATTGACTTGTGCGCAAGTCAAAGCTGAACACCAAAAGCCGTCAGGTTTGCTACAACAGCCTGAACTTCCCACATGGAAGTGGGAGATGGTGACGATGGATTTCATCACCAAGTTGCCGAAGACAAGGAAAGGAAATGATACGATATGGGTAATAGTTGATAGGTTGACTAAGTCAGCACATTTCCTACCCATTAAGGAGACTTATAGCTCTGACATGTTAGCCCAATTGTACGTGCCTAAGATTGTATCTCTACATTGCGTGCCTGTGTCTATTATCTCTGACAGAGATACCAGATACACGTCACATTTTTGGAAAAGTTTCCAACAATCTTTGGGCACACGCTTAAATTTCAGTACGGCTTACCATCCTCAGACGGACGGACAGAGTGAGCGTACAATCCAAACCTTGGAAGACATGCTTCGTGCATGTGTGATTGACTTAGGTGGTAGTTGGGATAACCACCTGCCATTAATCGAGTTCTCATATAACAATAGCTACCATACGAGCATTAAAGCTGCTCCTTTCGAAGCCTTGTATGATAGAAAGTGCAGAACGCCCGTTTGTTGAGCGGAAGTTGGAGATGTCCAGTTGACAGGACCTGAAATAATATTTGAAATGACGGACAAGATTTTCCAGATTCATGACCGTCTGAAAGCTGCCCGAGATAGGCATAAAAGCTACGCAGACTTGAAGCGTAAACCTTTTAACTTCGAGGTGGGTGACAAGGTATTGCTTAAGGTATCACCCTGGAAGGGGGTGATACGATTTGGTAAGAAAGGCAAGTTAAGCCCGAGATACATTGGACCATTCGAGATCATCGAACGTGTCGGATCAGTTGCCTATAAGTTAAACTTACCGGAAGAGCTCAGTGGTATTCACAATGTTTTCCACATCTGTAATTTGAAGAAGTGTTTCGCTGATGAATCACTAGTCATACCACATACAGATGTACACATAGATGAGAGCTTGAAGTTTGTTGAAAAACCTGTGTCGATCGAGGATCGACAGGTTAAGAAGCTTCGAAGGAAGTATATACCTATTGTAAAGGTTAAATGGGATGCCCGTAGAGGTCCCGAGTACACATGGGAGGTAGAGTCCACAATGAAAGAGAAATACCCACAGTTGTTTCAGTAAATCTCGAGGTCGAGATTTCTTTTAAGGGGGTGAGGATGTAACACCTCGAAAATTTGTGTTCAATAAACAAACGACACGTGTCACATACGACAAAAGCATTATAAACCCGGATTTAGTTAAAGATGTATGGCAGGATTTTTTTAAACACGTCGACATGTTAATTTATACCTCTGAACGACTTCATTATAAATCCCAAGACCCTAACATGATTAATAAACATCTAGTATACCTTTAATCCGGTGATTTCTAATAATAATGGATGTCCAAATTTGCAAGAATGGATCCTATGAAAATAATGCTCAATAAAACCTTCGTTTGTGAATACTATCATTGTTCAACCCAATAATATTGCAAGATAGGTAGACACAACTGATCAAGCATGGGTAAAAAGGCCTCATACTGACAATTTCCTGGCTCAAAATAATGCTATGCAAGTTGCCTGTTCAATGCATGAAATGTTATTTTTGCTTTCTGGCAAAGGCTTACGGACCATAAAGGACCTGCCATACGGTCCGTAAGGGGTGCCCAGCGACAGCAGCTTGGCTGTTGGCTGTTATAAACGTTTTTAACCGACTTAGTTAGTTATTTCACTGCATGGGCGACCCCTAAACAACCCCTAGGAACTTAGGGACATCTGTGGATGATCCATGGCATTGATAGGCTTGTGTGTCAAAGATCTAGTGAGTTTTGAACACTATATAAAGGCCTCTTGTGCAACCATCTTGATCACACCTCACTTCTGCATTCTTGGTGCTTTCTGGAGCTCAAGAGCCTTCTCTAAGCTTTCCTAATCGTGCATAGGACTTCAGTAAGTATGCTTAACCTTTCTTAGTTGAGTTTTTACTTAGTTTTAGCTTAAAAGTCAAACCGTCGTAATTAACATTTGACTGAGAGATTAATCAGTAATGGTCCAGTAATTAGTCGAATCAAAGGTAGTTATAAGTTGGTAATTAGGTGGACATTAAACCCTTAAAAGGGCACCCCCTGATTCCCACTCTAACTGGATCAAATGTCGGGTCAAAGATGTTTAGAAAAAGTCAATAGAATGCTAATTTTCGAATTAACGCATAATTAACAATGTAGAAGGCATGTAACCTATTTTATCACTCATATAACTTGATAATAAGTATAATAACTGGTCTAAGCTTGTTTGATCCGACAATTTCCTATTTAGACCCGGTTCGGAACCGAAAGTCGCAAAACTTTGACTTTTGCTTTGACTTCAGTTCTGACCCATTTTAGTAGAGTTTAGAAATGCCTTAGGACTTCCTTAGGACCAGGTTACATGATAGTATAACCCTCTGTGGCTGGTTCGTTGAATGTCCGAGTCATTTGCACATTTCCGTTAAATGCTTAAAAGTTGACCATAATGCCCTTTTGTCCATAAAACGAGAATTTTGGGAATGTGAGAGAGCAAAAATCCTTGTTACTGATCTATAAGCATGTCCCTAAAGTTTCATAACAGTGAGAGGTCTAGAATAGGAGTTGTGCTAAATAGCGCAATTAAGAAACTTTTGTTAAATAAACGGCGCACTTAGCATAAAGCCTATCTAAACCCAACTTTCGACACCAAACCTTTTACCCACTGATGTGATATAATATTTTGAGATTTTTAAAGATTTTTAATTATTTTTAACCTGCTCATAACCTAGGGTTATAACGTTGATTCGGTAAATACCAATTATACCCTTTTCGGACATAAAATGAGTTCTACATAGTATTTTGACACAAATCCAATTGCTACTGATTTTATATATTAAATAAAGTATTTTGTACTAAGCAACCTGATCAGAAAACTCAGATTTCCTGTGTAACCCGGAAATCGCTTAAAATGGCTTTTTACGCGTATTAAACGCCTAGAATAGCTTTAAAACCATTTTGTCGCTTAAGACCTATCACCAACTAATTTACCCTGTTAAAATATATTTTACAGATTTATTCAGACCCGAATCACATGAGTTTAATTAATCTCTTTTATAATCTTTAAAATGACCAAAATACCCCTACGGGGCGTATTATGGAATTAAACTCGTTTTGGGCATAATGAGAGATATCCTGCTGATATCACAACATAATTAGGGCATATTAACTTATGAAACCTGTAAGTGACTCTCACGGTTACCCGTTACGCTCATTACGCGTTCGGTTCGGTTTATGTAGCTAAGTTTACATAAGTTAGCCGAAACGGGTCAAACCTTATCGTTTTTATCTCAAAATCCAGAAGGTGTATAGTTTCCCTATATTACACAAGTCTTTAAACTTGTCGGGACTAAAACACATTCTATTCCGGTCTTCGCTTAATCACGCGTTCGAACCGTATCTTTTGTTAGAGCTAACCGGTCTAAGCTTAGGCTTAACTAAAGACCCGTTAGGATTCTAATAGGTTATTATAAACCTTCGTTCCAGAATAGGAGACCCGGTAAAAACTCTTTGCAATTGCTGTTTGTGAAATATACTTTGCAAAGGTAAATACTTTTAACTTATTTTCCCTTATACGGGCTTAGGGTATGGTATATAAAATACCGCTTGGTCCAACATTGAATCTTTAATCGGATAGAGGTTAAATTATTGATATGCTCTGTTTTGAAATGTTTTGTTTGCTTAAAGCCTTTGAGGGGTTAATGACCATGTCCCGGATATCCTTGGCATCATCTTACGAGATGGCCACGACTTGAGCACAGGGTGTAGGCGTACACCCGTCTGTGCATACATGAATAAATAAATGATGTGGTGTGTCTATTGATCTTTAACCCGGACTACGGAACGGGCTACTGAACGCATAAGAAACATGTAATTCGTTTACAAGTATTATATTAAAATAATTATCCCAAGTTATAAAAGTTTGTGCCACGTGCATTCAAATCAATTTTATTAAACCTTTTTCAAAAGTGTCGGTTGAATGTATTTACCAGTGTAAACTGATGTATTTTCCCAAAAAGGTTAAGTGCAGGTACTATGCGAACTAGGCTGGCTTTCTCCTAGCGTCCACAATAAGTCTCGCAAGCTTGGATGTTAACTGTTGAACAATATTTCCTATTTATTTTTGATCCCCCTGTGGATTAATTTCAACTGTCCGTGATACATAATATTACAATAATATTCGGTTGAAATATATCTATCTTTTGCTTCCGCTGTGCATTTAAATATTGTGTTGTTTGACTGTAATGTTACCAACTACGTCATGATAATCCCCCACCAGGCCCACCGGTGAAACGTGTGAATATCGGGGTGTTACACACGAGTGACTGATATGCACCAAATGCAACATATAAATTATATTAAATAAGGTATAAAATTAACCCTTTTTAGTAATAATGTTAGAAAAAAGTGTGTTTCTTTGTATACTTTTGATTTTCAGGATTAAAAGAGCTTAAATGTACAGAAGGAATAAATTAACAGCAAAAAGCAACATAAATACAAAAGAAGAGAAGTTGATACATCATACCGACCTTCGAAACTCACTCCAAGACCAAAAACAACAAATCAGAAGACAAGCACGGGGCCCTGCCACCAAGGCATGGGTCGTGCCCCACTCCAGATTCCATGAAGAAAAAGACAAACAGAAGTAGAAAAGAGACACGGGGCCATGTCCCATGGTCACGGGCTGTGGTCAACTCCCATATATGCAAAATCTTGATATTATAGCAAGTACAAGGGCAACGGGGCCGTGCCGTTGACACACGGGGCTGTGTGAGCATACAGACATAGACAGCTCATTAAATGAAGACAAAGAAGAAGGAGGCATGAGGCCGTGTAAACTGTCTGTTTACAGCTATAAATAGGGGTGCTTGGTTCAATTACAATACATCCCTTGGCAAACCACTTCTCCCACACCTGACATTCCTTGGCAGCCCTCTCTCGCTTCTCCACCACTCCAACACTGAAGGGGTATGGTCCCAGATCTCGTGTCAACACGACCGTGAGTGACCATTACCCTCATCAAAAACCCCACCAGCAAGAACTTATCTGTGTCTGTGCAGGCTTGCGCGAACACAGATGTCGAATCCAATCGGTGAAATGATGTGAAAATAAAGATAGGCATAAGCGATGCGGCTTAGCACCGCATCCTATGAATATCTCCTTACCTGGTGTATGAAAATGGGTGTACGCATAGCGATGCGGCTCGCACCGCATCCTATGAACGTTTCCATCAATACAAGGGATCTGTACAACAACAACAACAACAGTCACCACGAGTGGCGATGCGGCCTGGCACCGCATCCCACAAACTTAGCCATAGTGGGAACGCAGAAACAACAGTAGTTACCGCAGGCAGCGATACGACGCGGCACCGCATCCTGCCCACGAGGCAAGTGGGACTGACATCACAGAGCAAGTGGCACCAATGACAGTCGCCTGTCAGCCCATACGTAAGCAACAGACTGACACTGCAGTAGGACATGGCTTCACCTCCACAACCGACAAGCCTGACACACCTGCATAAGGGCGGCACGTCGTCAGTCTGTCCCCTCCTTCACTCCTCGGCTATAAATACCAACCCCAAACCAGGTTTGAGGTATCTCTTCACAACTCTCTCACTACTACTACTATCACACTTTGCTTCCCAAGCAAATTACTGATTCTCACGCCGGAGAGCGGTAACAAGGAGCACCCCCTACCCCATCCTCCTTGTTACGAGTCACGGCTTGTTTCCTTATGCAGGAGATCAACCAGTGGACGATCCAGTCAGCGATCCTCGGGAGGAAGGGATTAACCCTTCTTGACGAGACCAGTGAGTTAACCCGACCCGGTTAACCATTGTTTCATCATTGGCGCCCACCGCTACTCTTAGCACCTTTTCCACATTCCTTTTTCTTTCCCAAGATCATGTCTAATCGTCTAAACAACACTACCGAGGATAGCCTAAACCCCGCAAACCCAGGGCTTGCGGGGACCGTTCCTCCAGCCCCAATACTGGCCATATTGGCACATCAACGCAAGGGGTGCATTCCTTATGTTCGCACAAGATCTGTCACAGTATGCTTCTGTGATACCTCCAGGCACGAACCTCCATGCCTGGTATGACCAACAACAAGCTATGCTGGCTGCAACATACAACAGAGCTTGCGCAGAAGTGCAAGTACCTGTCGGGCCTACCCCGACACCACATACACCTGCGGGTCTATTTTACAATACGACGGCAGGACCCCCACGCACCCAGCCTCCCGAAGTAGGCGAGAAGACCGCGGCTCCTCTTACTGTGAGGTCCGCACAATTAATGAGGATGATTCCTCATACGGATCCCGTAACAGGGGCCCAATACATAGCCGCCTGGGCCCTGATGGCGAAAACAGGCGGCAATCCACAGCCCACCGTGGCTTCGTCATCCATAGCCGGCTGGGACCTCAGTCCCACCATGAAGGATATGGCCGTACCGATCCGGACGACCATACATACTGCGGGGAGTCCCATGCTACTAGTAGTAGACCAGGAGGACACAATTATATTCCTCCCACTCAATCCCGCACCACATACTTCCACGCTGCAAAGCGCCACCAGAGCCAACCCTACATGCCAAAATCTGCGGCCGAAAACTCTAAGTTCGCCCCGGAGATTACCCACGCCGATGTCACCACCACTAAATTCCCATTAAACATTGGGAAATACAATGGTTCGTCCGACCCGGATGATCACATGAACATCTTCACCGGCGTAGGGTGTAACGGCAGGTGGGACGAGCCCACCTGGTGTCATTTCCCCAGACCCTCATGGGTCTGGCGAGGGCTTGGTTCAATTCTTTGCCAGTGGGATCATTGGCCTCATTTGAGGACTTGCAAGCAAAGTTACTCGCACATTTTAGCCAGCAGCGACGTCACGAACGTGATTCTATGGACGTCATGAACATCTGGCGCGGAGATAACGAACCTCTCAAGTCGTTTGTCGTCCGTTACAACAAATAGTGCCTGGAGATAGGCGGGGTTGCAGACCAATGGCATGCAACCATTTCATTCGAGCCGTTAAGGACGAAGATATGGTTATGACCATCTCCGGCAAAAAAGGCTTGCCAAAAAATGGGAAGACGTCATGTGTCACGGCCCCCGACCCGGTCCAGGAGCCGCGGGACAAAAACCCGTGGTATTGTTTATTGTGGCAGCGGAAATTTTAACAGGATCTTTTAAAACTTGAAACGCCCGATTATTTTATTTCACAATTCGGGATAAAACCCGTAATTTACAATAAGGGAATTTCACCGAGAAACCCCTGTTTTACAAAACATGTTTATTTAATGTATTAAGCCACTACTTCAAGCTTGCTAGTGCTCCACAGCACTTTTCCTTAATTCACAGCAGATCACCTGAAACATGTTTTAAAAAGGTTTTATCAGCAAGAAATACATGCGAGTCATTCAAGTTGCACAAAACGACACATTGTTATAATCCACAGTATTAAGGGTGATTACAATGCTTCTATCAACCAATTACCCCAAATCGGTATTTGTCACTTGACTGTATCTGTGACTATGGTCAGATCACCCATTGGCTAACTCGTTGTCCAATGGCGACAGGTAACAAGTAATGTATACAAAACCCCACATACCGGCAGTAATTGAAGATTACAAAAACTTAATCCCTGTAATTATAACTTTAAAACCAAAACATGATTTTGAAAGCAAATTTAGTAAAAAGGGAATGACTCACATTGCAAGTTTATACGGGCAGAGTTTTGCCTATTGATAAGCCTGATAACCTAGTTTAAACAACAATGCACACGAACTAGGTTAGTAACTAATACAACATTTACGATAACTCACGAGATACAACCCTCACAACGAATGACAAAGTGCCATACTAAACATCCATCGAATTCACGACGAATGGCAAAGTATAACCCTAATGCGGGCAACACTTAAACATCCATTGGATAGTTTCAATTGATCGGATATTGAATCGTAGCAGCGATCGAGTTAATACCCGGTATCGTGGCAGCACCTCTCTATATGAAATTATGATTCTGAGCAGTATAATTTCGTTTTGAGCAACGTTTTCGACACAGAGTGAAAGCCCCATGCACAGGCTATTTATAGCCTGATTTTGTGTCTTACGCGGCCCGCGTAAGATTTTAATAAGGGTTTACGCGGCCCGCGTGGCCGCCTAGTCTACGTGTAGGTTGCATGGGTTATGAGTAGGGTCGCCACATGGATGAAACGTGGCCCCAGAATGCTTATCTGGTCAATTTAGAGTTGACGCGACCCGCGTAAGGGTCTGCTTAACCTTTACGCGGCCCGCGAGAGGACCAAAATTCTTGATTTCTTTATTTTTGATATGGATTAGGGTTTTAAGGGTCCGGGTTTTCACTTACGGGTCGGTTTGGGATATTTTTGAAGGTCCTTACATCCTCCCCACCTTATTTAAAATCTCGTTCTCAAGATTTACTGAAATAAGTGTGGGTATTTTTGCTTCATCTCTGATTCCAACTCCCACGTGTATTCGGGTCCTCTTTTCGAATCCCACTTGACTTTGACAAGCACCAGTCATTTGTGCTTGAGAAATTGATCTTTCTATCCTCTATCTGTAGTGGTTTCTCAACAAACTTCAACTTTTCATTCACTTGCACATCTTGAAGAGGGACTACCAGTGATTCGTCAGATAAACATTTCTTGAGATTGGATACATGGAACACATCATGTACTCCAGCTAACTCTTCTGGTAGTTGTAAACGATAAGCAACTGGTCCTATGCGTTGAATTACTGGGAATGGTTCTATGTATCTTGGACTCAACTTTCCCTTCTTACCGAATCGAACTACTCCTTTCCAAGGAGAAACTTTTAAGAGTACCTTGTTTCCGATTTGGAATTTGAGTGGCTTACGTCGATTATCTGCATAACTCTTCTGGCGATCCCGAGCTGTCTTTAGTCTTTCTTTGATTTGAGTTATCTTGTTAGTGGTCTCTTACACAATTTGAGGACCTGATAATTGGCTTTCTCCTATTTCTGCCCAACAAACCGGAGTTCTACACTTGCGTCCATATAGTGCTTCGAACGGGGCAGCTTCAATGCTTGCATGGTAACTGTTGTTATAGGAGAATTCAATTAAGGGTAGATGATCATCCCAGTTTCCACCAAAATCTGTTACACATGCCCTAAGCATGTCTTCCAAGGTTTGAATCGTCCTTTAACTTTGTCCGTCTGTTTGGGGATGATATGCTGTACTTAAATTTAATCGAGTCCCCATGGCTTCTTGGAAACTTGTCCGGAAATGTGAAGTGAAACGACTATCTCTATCTGATACAATAGAGAGTGGAACTCCATGTAAGGATACTACTTCGTCTACGTATAACTTGGCTAACCTTTCCATGCTGTAAGTTTCCTTTATGGGTAGAAAATGAGCTGATTTGGTTAATCGATCCACAATTACCCAAATCGCGTCGTTACCTTTTCTGGTTTTGGGCAACTTAGTAACAAAATCCATAGTTATTAGTTCCCATTTCCAAATAGGCATCTCTAACTGTTGAAGTAACCCTGAAGGTTTCTAGTGCTCTGCCTTAACTTATGAACAAGTAAGACACTTAGATACATATCTAGCTATGTCCTTTTTCATTCCTAGCCACCTGAAGTTATTTCTTAAATCTTGGTACATCTTATTGTTTCCAGGGTGCATAGTAAACCTAGATTTATGGGCTTCTTCTAAAATTTTATTTCTTAAATCTTCTTGTTTAGGTACCCAAATCCTCATCTTGTGGAATCTCCAAATTCCATCAGCTCCTTGCTCCAATTCTTTTATTCGTCCTTTCATTCCTTCAACATCATCCTTGATTGCTGTGGCTTGAACATTCTTCAGTTGTTCCATTAAATCTAATTGTAGATTTAATCTGAGAGCACGAACTCGCTTTTGTTTCTCATGATACTTACGACTTAAGGCATCTGCAACTACATTTGCTTTTCCTTCGTGATACTGAATATCACAGTCGAAATCGCTTAAAATTTCCATCCATCTTCTTTGCCTCATGTTTAGTTCTTTTTGCCCAAATATGTACCTTAAGCTTTTATGATCTGTATAAACAGTAAACTTACTTCCATACAGATAATGTCTCCAAATCTTTAGGGCAAAAATTACCGCTCCTAATTCTAAGTCGTGAGTCGTATAGTTTTCTTCGTGCTTTTTCAATTGCCTGGAGGCATACGCAATTACCTTTTTGCGTTGCATTAACACACATCCTAATCCTAGTTTAGAAGCATCGCAGTAGACTTCAAAATCTTCTGTTCCTTCTGGCAATGCTAAGATTGGGGTGTTTGCTAATTTTTGCTTTAAAATCCTAAAGGCTTCTTCTTGTCTGGGTCCCCATACAAATTTTATGGCTTTACAGGTTAGCTTGGTTAATGGCATGGCTATTTTAGAAAAATCTTTAATAAAACGTCTATAGTATCCAGCTAATCCTAGAAAACTTCTAACTTCCGTAGCTGATTGCGGGGCCTTCTATTTGGTGATTGCTTCTATCTTGGAGGGATCTACGTGAATACCTTCGTGATTCACCATATGACCCAAAAATTGTACTTCTTGGAGCCAAAATTCACACTTTGAGAATTTGGCGTAAAGCTTCTCCTTTCTTAACAAAGTTAAGAGTGCATACAGATGTTCACAATGTTCATTCTGACTTTTGGAATAAATAAGTATATCGTCGATAAAAACGATTACGAATTTATCCAAGTACGGTTTACAGATCCTATTCATCATGTCCATGAATGCTGCAGGAGCATTGGTTAATCCGAAGGGCATGACTGTAAACTCGTAATGTCCATACCTAGTTCTGAATGCAGTTTTAGGTATGTCTTCTTCTTGTACCTTCAATTGATGATATCCAGAGCGCAAATCTATCTTAGAAAAATATCTAGCTCCTTGCAATTGATCAAAAAGATCATCAATCCTAGGTAATGGGTATCGATTCTTAATTGTAACCTTGTTTAATTCCTTATAATCGATACACATTCTCTTTGTACCGTCTTTCTTCTTTACAAACAACACTGGAGCTCCCCACGGAGAGGAACTTGGTTGTATAAACCCTTTGCTTAGTAATTCATCTAACTGTTTCTTTAATTCTAGCATTTCAGTGGGTGCTAACCGATACGGTGCCTTGGCTATCGGTATAGTTCCTGGAATTAGATGAATTCTGAATTCTACTTCTCTATCGGGTAGTAATCCTGGTAAGTCTTCCGGAAAGATATCCGGGTATTCTGATACTACGGGAATGTCCTTAAGTTCCTTACTTTTGGTATTAGCAACTACTGAAACCATATATACTATTCCTTGTTTTCTTGAATAACTGGCCAACTTTATTACTGAAATAAATTTCAGTGGCTTTTGTGGCTTATCACCGGTAATCATTACTAATTCTCCTGTGGGTGTATGGATTTCTATGGAATTTTTATCACAGATAATTCGAGCATGGTTGGCTACTAACCAATCCATTCCTAACACGACATCGAATCCAGCTAAATCCATAGGTAACAGATTTGCAGTAAATTTGTGGCCTAAAAGTTCTATCTTTCCTTTTCGTAAAACCTTATTTATTTTAAGAGTGTTACCGCTGTTTCGACTGTAAAAATCTGCCTAAGGTTGGTTAAGGGTAAATTAAGAGCTTGGTAGAACGAAGTATTGATAAAACTTTGGTTTGCACCAGAGTCAAATAATACTTTTGCATAAACGTTGTGAACTAAGAATGTACTAGCTATGACGTCAGGAATTAGTTCAGCTTCCTGCATAGTCAATTGAAAGGCTATTGCGTTTTTCTTAGTAGTTCCTTCTGCAGGTTTAGCCTTATTGTCTGCTGGTTTGACCAATTTAGGGCATTCTGGTCTGAAATGTCCAGCTTCTCCACAGTTGAAGCAGACTTTTGTTTTCTTCTGGCAATTTTCTTCACGATGTCCTACAGCTTTGCAAAAGTTGCATGTTTCATTACACCTTCCAAAATGCTTCTTCTTACAGTTCCTGCAAAGTGGCGGAACGGAAGATTGCCTAGTTCCTCTTTTCTTGAAATTACTATTATTACCCACACAAAATCCCTGGGTAATTTTCTGAGCCAATTCCTTCTTCCTATTTTCCTCCCGCGTACGCACTAGTCCGCCAGTCAGAGTGTTAGCTAACTCCACTGCATCATCGATCGTGCGGGGTCTCGCAGCCTTGACAATATCACAGATTTCGCTAATTAAACCCCAAATGTAGCGAGAGATAAGTACTGGTTCTGGCGAGGCCAGAGTAGGTACAATTCGAGCATACTCGAAAAATTTCGCAGTATACCCTCGACTGTCAACATCCACCATCCGATGGCTCAGAAACTTATTCGCCATATGCTCTTTTTCGTATTCAGGGCAAAATTTCCTTTCCACCAGACACTTAAATTCCTCCCAACTCATGGCGTAGGCCATGTCACTTCCCTTGGCTTGCAATACCGTATTCCACCATTCTAATGTTTCTTCCTTGAAAAGGTGAGAAGCATACATGACTTTATCCTCCTCGGCACACTTACTTATTTTGATTACTGCCTCGGTTTTCTCTAACCAACGCAGTGCCGCAGTCGCTCCTTCCTTGCCTGCGAACTCAACAGGTTTACAGGCAAGAAACTCTTTATAAGTGCAACCAGGTGTTGCAGCTTTCATTCTTTTGTATACTGGGGCTTGAATGCCATTGTTATTGTTACCTCCTCCATTAATACTATTACTGGAGGTATCGTCGCGCGTGCGTTTACTAGGGTGAGCTTGTGAAGGCTCAGCAGGGCTTTTTACCGCAGCGACGATGGCTGGAATAGCATTAACTATTCCTTGAGCGACGATGTTTTCTATGTCTTGCCGGTTTAGGAAGTGATCCTCGTTATTGTGTTCTGATTGATTAACTGGTTCATTAACAGCATGTTCCATCTGAATGTGTATCAATCACAAACTATTATTTAGTACAAACATTTTGGTGCACTGTACAACCAGACTTTATTTAAAATAGCAAACATAACAACCTTTTATATCTATTACAACTTACAACTGAAATACTATTATTTAATTTGGCTAGGACGATTATGCTCCGCATTTATTTTATTGCCTCGTATTTATTTATCTAACTTCCATGGTTGGTCTAGGTTTGGCAGTTTATCTTAATTAAGGATCAAGATTTACTGATGTAGTGACTAACATATAGAGATCTGCCTATTTTTCATCTAATTCATCTTCCCACAGCGGGTTTTTGCCTATTTCCTGAGTCTCCTTATTAACTATTACTTCTTTTGAATTGGATGTTCCTATTTTCTCGTGGCTTTTTCTAATAATCCAATTTCTTTTCTTGGTAGTAAGTGGGTTCTCATACTGTGCCTTACGAATAAATATTCCCTCCTTAGTATTTACTGAATGTCTTGAGGAATTTGATTGAGATGAGTTTCCCTTATCCTTTTGGGCACTATCTAGTTGACGAAAAATGTCCGAAAGCTTTTGCTTACCCATTCTGTAGATTTGCAAGTAGTCAGATAACACAAAAACACACATAATCACATTAACCATATAGCCAAAATTGTCGACCTTGCGACTATTCGATTTTTTTATATATTATATTATGCGTCCGTACACAACCATTATCTTACAAAGTTTTATTTTTAAACTATTTTACAAGATTTATATTCTCACTATTATTATTATTTTTATTATACACTACAACCACACAACCCCCCCTGCTATCCGTGTTAGCTGGCAATTTAGAAACGACGTTCCCTCTCGTCGTATTTCCAGGAGATCTGCTCTCCCACCTCCCGAATCCTATTTCCGGCATCCACCAGCTCCTCGCCATAGTGACGGAGTTCAGCTAAATTTTCATTGCTCATTGGTGGGTTCGGTGCAGGTTCCGGGTCAAATTGAGGGAAGAAGGTCTTAGGGTTATTCATTAGGTTCTGGAATTGCCAGTCGGTAGTCCACCATTCCTCCAGTGCTCCTGGTAGAGGTCTAGGGTGAACGATGGGGTTGGGAATGGCAGGTTCTAGGTTAACAGGAAGTAGGACTTCAGTTGGGTAATTAAAGAGAGTTTCATCGGCATGTCCGATGATGTCGCCAAGTGCCAATTTATGGTCCAATTCTTCTTCCCAGGATGGCATTCCCTGTATTTGCCTAGAACTCTCCCCAGTCTCTATGCCTTTTCCCTTATCTTTTGGGTCTTCTTTTTTCATAGTTTTCTGTGTTGCTGGTTTTTTCCTGCGTACATGCCTCCAACCTACCCACCTATGCCTCTTTTTCACTACTTTTGGTTTCTTCTGTGGTTGGGCTTTGAACACCATATGCTCCTCCATATCTGCCTGGTATCCAGTAGTAATACCAGTGGTATCCATATCTGTGCTATGGATAGAGAAATTTTGAAGGGCTTCTGATAGTTCGTTCATGCTGTTAGCACACATGAAGAGGCACACAATCCTAAGTTAAAATTTTGTAAAAAAATATATTTTACAAAATCACAGAATGGCAATCAGATAAATTAAGTATTTCTAAATACCTAATTGGCTTAAAACAGTGGCTCTGATACCACCTTTTTCTGTCACGGCCCCCGACCCGGTTTGACCCGGTCCAGGAGCCGCGGGACAGAAACCGGTGGTATTGTTTATTATGGCAGCGGAAATTTTAACAGGATCTTTTAAAACTTGAAACGCCCAATTATTTTATTTCACAATTCGGGATAAAACCCGTAATTTACAATAAGGGAATTTCACCGAGAAACCCCTGTTTTACGAAACATGTTTATTTATTTTATTAAGCCACTACTTCAAGCTTGCTAGTGCTCCACAGCACTTTTCCTTAATTCACAGCAGATCACCTGAAACATGTTTTAAAAAGGTTTTATCAGCAAGAAATACTGGCGAGTCATTCAAGTTGCACAAAATGACACAATGTTATAATCCACAGTATTAAGGGTGATTACAATGCTTCTATCAACCAATTACCCCAAATCGGTATTTTTCACTTGACTGTATCTGTGACTATGGTCAGATCACCCATTGGCTAACTCGTTGTCCAATGGTGACGGGTAACAAGTAATGTATACAAAACCCCACATACCGGTAGTAATTGAAGATTACAAAAACTTAATCCCTGTAATTATAACTTTAAAACCAAAACATGATTTTGAAAGCAAATTTAGTAAAAAGAGAATGACTCACATTGCAAGTTTATACGGGCAAAGTTTTGCCTATTGATAAGCCTGATAACCAAGTTTAAACAACCATTGTGACAACCCTCAAAATTCCATGTATTCCGTACAATTTATTAATGATAATTAAAGTGCTTAATAACTGTGCTGAATCATTTAACTGCTCTCTAATTTCTGTGTTATACTTACATGTGCTTGTTAACATACTAGTAGCATACAGAAAAGTTACTAAATAGTCCTGTGTGTTTTCCTAAGTGTTAGAAATTAAAAGTATTATAAAATATATATATAAGACACTTTACGGAACAATTAAGCACTTTAGCGGAACGGTATCCAACCGAACAACCAGACAATACCTGGAACACAAAAATATTGTTAAACACATTGTTTCACTTTTACTAAGCCACTTATGAGCCCCGAACATCATAACCTATCCTATAAACATATCATATGCATAACACCCTAACTAAACCATTAGAATCTAACTAAGTTCCCTAACTTGCCATTGCATACCAACTAAACACCCCCCCTATCTTACGGCTACAAGGTAGCCCCCACTCCTAGATTTTATTTGCATTGTTTATTTGATAATGTTGGCTCCATAGAAACATATTACACATAGGACATTTGCATGTTGGAAGATTGTAGGATCGTTTTCGGCCCTGATTGAGTCGATCCGAAGAATTCCTATCCAAAACAAGAGGCGGAAACTAATGTTTTGGTGTGATTTCAGCCAGATTCACTATTAATTGCTGTTATATTGATCTTGATAACGTATACAGACTCTGACAGCACTTCGGCAGCACTTCGTGGCTTGCCGGAAGAAAAACACCTACCACAACACACACTGGTTTCGCTCGAATGACCACTAATTTATAGACCTACAGGTTTCGCTTATACGAACATGACAAATAAGCGAAACCTCTCTATTGTCATATAAGCGAAACTACAACTATGACACAAAAGCGAAACCTAGACATTAACATATAAGCGAAACTATCTTTATCACTTGTTTCTAGGATTTCGTGTCTTGTCTAACCTATACACAACTAGACTCGATGTAAGACGTAGTCGACAGACGTAGTGCACCAACAAACTCCCCCTCGGATGTTGACAGAGTCTTCAGTGTCGAGTCTTCGATTGTCAATCTACAATCTTTATCTGTCTTCAATCTTCCTCTGAAGTATTTGTCATTTCAAGAATCCTCAATCTCTATCTTCATCATTAACAAACTCCTCTCTCGGATGTTGACACAGTGTCTTCAGACTCCCCCTCTCAATCTGCTGGGATCGTAGTCTGGAATTCACTGCTTCATTCTAAGATCGTGATCAGGCTCTCATCTGGTTCAGGATCGTTACCTGACTCTATTCCATTACAAACTCTTCACCTGACACACATTTACCTGCACAATCTCTACCCACACATAAGTTTCTTTAAAAATTAAACCTTTCAATCTTTAGAAACTTTTGCTAGAAACTACATTAATGATTTTACATTCAAGATCTTTTACTGACTCTTATCAAGCAATCTTAACAACTTCACACACTCTCTCCCAAACCTGTTCTTCATGTTTAGCACTTTGAATTTCGAAAATCAGCTTCTCAACACCAGTTGTCGAAAATCTTTTTGAATTTTCTGAAAGAAAGTAACTATCACCACTTGTAAAATCACAAGAAAATGCAGAAATGAAATATTTACAGACAATATTTTTGTGAGTTTATGCAAGAGGATCATATCATTTTTAAGACATATCATCAACACCGTTAAGCTTGATTTCATTTTAAGCTCTAAACAATTCACCTAGATTGTCAGTATGTTTGTCCTCTTAAATTTTCACACAATTTTTCAACTGTTTCAAGTTACACAATTAGTGTCTTAGATACTTAAACTTATCCGTGTGTCCCACTACTTGTATATACTCCCGTATCCAGATCCCAATATTCAGTCTTACAGGTGAGTATACCACAGATGATATCTGTAAAGGGGTTATGTGCGAGGGCCGTGAGAGCTCAGGTCGATACTTCCGTATACGCAGAGAGATGACGGCTTCGACTTTCGGTGTGTCCCCTTTAGAGGATCTTTTGATTACAACAGCAGCGACTATCAATTTTATTGTTTCATCAGCTTGCTGAGGGCGATGCTATATTTCAAGCATTTACGGAAAACATTATCCGGGGACTAGGTCAGTATTTCCATACATCAGAAGTCCCGGGATAATACCCCAGGTATCACTGAGTATAAAGACCTAGTATCTCAGAATAAGGGACCTTTCAAACAAGATTTCAGGGGTTACCTACATATCCAAGCAGTTTTGTTAACCCACAGAATAAGCAAGTTTGATTTTAGGTTTATATCTCGTTACAGTTTACTAAATGTGCGAAAACCTACTGACACATCCATAGTAAGATTGTTTATCACATTTTGACTTTACATTTCTTTAGCATGTCGTGATAGTCCACTGATGTACTATCATTTCCTCTTATATGCAACCAAAACTCAATTTTTAGTTTTGTCATGTTTTTGTTTTTTTTCGAATTTTCTAATGTTTTTGGATTTTCTGAAAATTTCTTACTCCCCCTAAAATTCAAAAACATTTAAAGAAATTTGAAAACAAACTATACAGAACATGACAACTGATATCGAATCGCTTCAATTCTTCATCCGTTTGGCTTAAACAATCAGAACTCCCCCTCACAACAAACTATTTTCCCATAATGATTTCAAAACACTCAAGTTTGTTTTAATCAGAATGGTTTTTCCGGAAAATAAGTTTTGTTGATTTTACCACTTGTAGGTTTGTCAATAACAAATTCGGGGATGTGGTTCATCATATTGTCTTTCAACCACTTGTAGGAAAAATTCAAGTACAAATTAATGTCCTTGATTTACCATATGCAGATATGCACAAACAAATCTTCAAACCTGTTTTTCCAACCAATTACCATCTGTTGGTTGAATTTTTAAGGTGCCGATTCCTACTCCTCGCTTACAAACCTGGGAGTTCCGGCAAATCCTGCAAAAACTTCTCAAACATATTATACAAACATGATAAAGAATGATGCCGATTCCTGATCCACAATTACCAACTTGGGATCTCCGGCAAGTCAGGTTTTTATTCTTTGAAAAATATATCCACCCAAGCCTGACCTTCCTTGGGTGTAACAACATTTTCTTCATCTTTACTTTTAACAGACTTGTGAATCCCTCTTTTGGCAGCATAAAATTCTTTAACACCTTTGGCCTTACCATTGACCATTTTGCTAAAAATGTGTTTCACAGTTCCATTAAAAGTTTTTTCAACATCAAATTTCTTCTTGTCAGAATAAAACTGATTTGAAATTTCAACTTTTCCAACTTTCTTCATAAAATTTTCAGCACGCAACGGTGGAAAATTTTCATCGTTCATAGTTGGAACTGATTTCTCAACCATTTTCTGAACACGTGGCTCCTCTGATTTTGTGGAATCAGATTCATCACCAGAATTGTTACCTGCACCTTTCACAACCCATTTTTGATTTGGCACATTTTCTTTTCTTTTCAAAGCACTCTTTGAACATTCTCCTTTCCCAAAAGTTGAATTTTCAAAACCAGTAAACTTCCGGGTTGAAAGTTCAGTTTTCTCAATGACTTTCTCTTTCAGTTTACCAGAGACTTCCTGTTTTGGCTTGAATGTCTTCGGACAATTCCTAGCAACATGACCAACAGTTTTACACTGAAAACAGGTTCTCTTTTCGATCTTCTCCTAAACAACCTTCTTCTTTAACTCTTTTTGATTCTTGGCAAGGAATTCCGGATTTGTCTGCTTTCTGAAGGATTGTTCTTTTTCAGCTTCTGTCGTTTTCCCTGAAACAAACATAGTTTTTGGTTTATACATTTTTTCATTTTTAGAGTTTTTCGGTGGAACAAAACCTAATCCTTTCTTTTTGAAATTACAATTATGGTTTGGTTTCTTTTGGAAACTATAACCACAATTGTAACCCATTTTCTTGTTAATTCTTTGTTGTTCTCTTGAAGTGTATCGTTTAGGTTTTCGGATAAGATCTAAATCTTTTATTTCAGAAATATTAATTTCTGTTATTTTGAAAACCTTTTGAATCATTTCAAATCTGACACTTCTTATTGGAAAAACATCATCAGAATATAATTTGTCAGAATCTTTCAAAGTATATGCCACTTTGAATGATCCATCATTCAAATTAGATTTTGATAGCAAAAATTGTTTGCCATAAACCCGTTTGTCCTTTTTGATTGTTGGCTTTGATGCATCAAACTCAGACTTTGACTCGGGTTTGGACTCCATGTTTGACTCCTCATTGTCATCTTTATCTAACACCTGATCGACCATACTTTTTATCAACTTTGACTCATGATCAGTGTCGGATGACGTGTATGTGACATCAATATTGTTGGTGCACTACATCTGTTGATTTCGTCTTAGATCAAGTCAAACATTGTATTGTATAGATTATAAGGTCATAGTATAAAGGTTTCGCTTGAACGGACATGATAGTTCCGCTTATATGTACACAAGAGGTTCCGCTCTTGTGGACATGTATGTTTAAGCGGAACCTTCATCCCTATATATATACCTGATAAGTGAAATCATTTGGAAGGTTGACGGATTCCATACCGAGGTGCTGCCGGTGTGACGTTTGAGCTGTAATCATTGTTAAATCAATAAAGCAGTAGATTAAAGTGAAGAACAAGCTATTTCTATATGTGTTTCTTGTTATTCCGCACCTGAAACATAGAAGAACACCTCTGAACGACTCGTTCGAGTCAGTACACGATCCTACAATTGGTATCACTTGAATGGAAGTCTACTTTCCATGATAATCGAAGGACTACGCCGGAGATCCCAAGTTTATATCGTGGATCAGGAATCGGCATCATTCTAGTGTTTGAAAAGTTTGTTTGAAAGATTTTGAATAATGTTTGAATGTTTGCAGGTGAAAGGACTACGCCGGAGCTTCCAGGTTGGTAATTGAGAAGCAGGAATCGGCATCTTTCTGACTAATTCTACAAGTGGTAAAGAGGTTTCCCTACAGGAAATCTACAAGTGATATTTTTTGGTTTTATCTTCAAGTGGTACAGGTTGCTTAATTGCAAAACAGTGAATCAAGGACATTAAGTTGTACTTGGATTTACTACATTGGATAAAACTGACAAGATGATGAACCATGTCCTCGTACTTAAACAAGTGGTAAACTTACAAGTCGTAAAAACAAACTCATTTTCCGGAAAAATCATTTTGATTAAAACAAACTTAAGTGTTTTGAGATCTAAATGAGAAAATGGTTTGTGATAGGGGGAGTTCATATTGTTTATGCCAAGTGAATGGCGATTTGATGTGATTCGATGTCAGTTGTCAAGTTTCAGTACAGTTTGTTTTACTTTTATTTTTCAAGTGGGTCACGAGTCTAGTAGTTTTCAAATTTCCTTTAAAATGTGTTTGCATTTTAGGGGGAGTAAGAAAATTTCAGAAAATCCAAAAACATTTGAAAAAAAAAACACACACATGATAAAATTCAAAAATGAGTTTCGTTGTGAAAAGAGGAAATGATAGTACATCAGTAGGCGGTCACAACATGCTAGAGAAATGTATAGTTAAAATGTGATAAACAATCTCACTGAGGATGTGCCAGTAGATTTTTACACATTTAGTAAATTGTGACGAGATATAAATTAAATTTCAAACTTGCTTGTTCTGTGGGTTAACACAAACTTGGATATATAGGTAACCCCTAAAATCTTGTTTGAAAGGTCCCTTATTCTGAGATACTAGGTCTTTATTCTCAGTGATATCTGGGGTATTATCCCGGGACTTCTGCTGTATGGAAGTACTGACCTAGTCCCCGGATAATGTTTTCCGCAAAAAGCTTGAAACATAGCTTCGCCCTCAGCATGCTGATGAAACAATAAAATTGATAGTTGCTGCTGTTGAAATTAAAAGATTCTTTAAAGGGGACACACCAAAAGTCGAAGCCGTCATCTCTCTGCGTATACGGAAGTATCGACCTGAGCTCTCACGGCCCTCACAAATAATCCCTATACAGATATCAGCTGTGGTATACTCACCTGTAAGACTGAATATTGGGATCTGGATACAGGAGTATATTCAAGTAGTGAGACACACGAATAAGTCAGTATCTAAGACATTAACATCGTATCTTTGATCAATTGAACTTTGTGTAAAAATTTCAGTGGATCGATATACTGACAATCTAGGTGAATTATTTAGAACTAAAATGTAATCAAGCTTAACGGTGTTAGTGACATGTCTCATAAACTGATATGATCCTCTTACACGAACTCACAAAAATATTGTCTGTAAATATTTCTTTACTGTTTTTCATATTTTTTATTACAAAATCCAAAAAGATTTTCAGTGTGTTTTAGCATAAACTTTTGGAAAATTCAAAAAGATTTTCGACAACTAATATTGGAAAGCTGATTTTCAAAATTCCGAGTGCTAGACATGATGATCTTGTTGTGAGGGAGAGTGCTTCATGGTTTTGAGAGGGAGTTATTATTGGTGCACTCAAGTTGTTAAAACTAGAAATTTTATTGCTGGGTTAAGAATGTATAGGTATAGTCAGGTTTGATCTTGGATCTGAAGATAGAGTGCCAGGTTTCGGTTCTTGAAGATCTCTGTTTGAGCCAGGATGATCGATCCTGTGAACCTGTGTAGGCCAGACAACGATCCTGAAGATGTTACTGAAGAACAAAAGAATGCCAGTAAATCGAGAGGGAGAGTCTGAAGATACCTGAGTAAAATGTGAGCCAGATTTCGATCCTGGAACTGATGAACTTAAGGAATCAAGAGATCTGATCAAGAGAATTGATGAAGATAGAGAGCGAAAAGCCCAGAGACTGATCA
Organism: Helianthus annuus; assembly: GCF_002127325.2. Lineage (NCBI taxonomy): Eukaryota > Viridiplantae > Streptophyta > Magnoliopsida > Asterales > Asteraceae > Helianthus > Helianthus annuus. The sequence goes on along the minus strand of NC_035446.2, from coordinate 86,981,811 downwards.
AGACAGAAGATGTGAAGTCACATCATGGTGATGAACGACTCCATCAACATCTGAGGGGGAGTCTGTTGGTGCACTACATCTGTTGATTTCGTCTTAGATCAAGTCAAACATTGTATTGTATAGATTAGGGCGTGTTTTACGAGAAAATAGGAGAATATACATGTTAAGTGAACAGGTTTCGCTTATAAGGTCATAGTATAAAGGTTTCGCTTGAACGGACATGATAGTTCCGCTTATATGTACACAAGAGGTTCCGCTCTTGTGGACATGTATGTTTAAGCGGAACCTTCATCCCTATATATACCTGATAAGCGAAATCATTTGGAAGGTTGACGGATTCCATACCGAGGTGCTGCCGGTGTGACGTTTGAGCTGTAATCATTGTTAAATCAATAAAGCAGTAGATTAAAGTGAAGAACAAGCTATTTCTATCTGTGTTTCTTGTTATTCCGCACCTGAAACATAGAAGAACGCCTCTGAATGACTTGTTCGGGTCAGTACACGATCCTACAATTGGTATCACTTGAATGGAAGTCTGCTTTCCATGATAATCGAAGGACTACGCCGGAGATCCCAAGTTTATATCGTGGATCAGGAATCGGCATCATTCTAGTGTTTGAAAAGTTTGTTTGAAAGATTTTGAAGAATGTTTGAATGTTTGCAGGTGAAAGGACTACGCCGGAGCTTCCAGGTTGGTAATTGAGAAGTAGGAATCGGCATCTTTCTGACTAATTCTACAAGTGGTAAAGAGGTTTCCCTACAGGAAATCTACAAGTGATATTTTTTGGTTTTATCTTCAAGTGGTACAGGTTGCTTAATTGCAAAACAGTGAATCAAGGACATTAAGTTGTACTTGATTTACTACATTGGATAAAACTGACAAGATGATGAACCATGTCCTCGTACTTAAACAAGTGGTAAACTTACAAGTCGTAAAAACAAACTCATTTTCCGGAAAAATCATTTTGATTAAAACAAACTTAAGTGTTTTGAGATCGAAATGAGAAAATGGTTTGTGATAGGGGGAGTTCAGATTGTTTATGCCGAGTGAATGGCGATTTGATGTGATTCGATGTCAGTTGTCAAGTTTCTGTACAGTTTGTTTTACTTTTATTTTTCAAGTGGGTCATGAGTCTAGTAGTTTTCAAATTTCCTTTAAAATGTGTTTGCATTTTAGGGGGAGTAAGAAAATTTCAGAAAATCCAAAAGCATTTGAAAAAAAAAAAAAACAAACAAAAACATGATAAAATTCAAAAATGAGTTTCGTTGTGAAAAGAGGAAATGATAGTACATCAGTAGGCGGTCACAACATGCTAGAGAAATGTATAGTTAAAATGTGATAAACAATCTCACTGAGGATGTGCCAGTAGATTTTTACACATTTAGTAAATTGTGACGAGATATAAACTAAATTTCAAACTTGCTTGTTCTGTGGGTTAACACAAACTTGGATATATAGGTAACCCCTAAAATCTTGTTTGAAAGGTCCCTTATTGTTCTGTGGGTTAACACAAACTTGCTTATTCTTTCAATCTGTTTATGTTGTGCAACAGCTCATTGTTCTGCTTGATTAAAGAATCACAATTCATGCACTTTTCAGGAACTTTGACAGGTTCAACATCAATTTTGACTTCAAATTCAGGAACTTCTTTGACTGTTCTGTTTGACCGTAAAAATTCAGCTCTTCTCTTTTTCTCAGCTTCAGCTTTTAATCTCTCTTCCTCTTCTTCCTCTTCTTCGAGCTTTCTCCGTCTTGCTTCAGCAGCTTCCATGACTTTCCTGCATTTTTCAGCGCATTTCAAATCGTAAGCATTTGCAATGAAAGCATTAACATTTGAAGTGTTTTTGGACATCTCTTTGGCCATGAGTTCTTGATCTGGGCAAAAATTGTCCCAACAGAAACCTTCAGCCAACTTTTCATCATCTTGTTCTGCCAAACACACTTTGCTGTTTGATGGAAGATACTTATCCCAGGTAAAATTGTCATATTTGCCTAGACATGCTCTTTTTGACCCGTCAATCACATCTCTCCCGTGTGCAGTTTGTGCCTGATGCTGTGCTGGTGGTGTGACTTGATGATAAATCGCCTTTTTGTGATAATCGTTGTTTCCAAAAGGATTCTGGGCACCAGTAGCTTCACGATTTTTGCACTCCCTCTTGAAATGCCCCTTTTCCCTGCAACGAAAACACGTAACTTTAGATTTATCAAAGCCTAAAGTTGAAACATTTGCACCACAAAAATCATCTCGGCCTGTAATCTGTTTAAACTTCTCAGCTCGTCTCATCACACTAGCCATGCACCATTTAATGTCCATCAATTCCATTTCCTCGGCATCAATTTGATCGTAATCCTCTTTCGTGAGCATTGGATTACCGATCTTTCCGGCCACAAAACTACTATAAGACTCAATAACCATTCCCATCAAAGACATTTGATTTTTGGCAACTTCTTCAGAATAATCTTGATCACTTTCAAGATTTAATACAATATTGCATTGAAGTCTTCTTCCATTCTTTGTTGCAGAAATGTTTGGATCAAATGATGAAAATCTTGTGCTGCTTGATCCCTGGGATGATTTCTTTTCAGAAGAGTCTTTAACTCTGAACGCAGTTTCAATTTTTGGAGAATGATTTGTCGTTCCAGTAACACCACTCTTGTAGTATAAGCTAATGTCCTGTTCTCCATCATAATTCTTCATCCTGGCGATCTTTCTCTGCTCCATCTCTTGAGCTTCCAGGTGTTTGATGAAATCTCCCAGTGTCATGTTTTTGTAATCTTTTCGGTTGGATCTCAGCATCATCAGAAACGTTCCCCAAGTCTCATATGGTAGCGCATCTGCAAGTTTTTCAATCAATTCATCAGTATCTTTCTTAATTCCAAGTTTTGTCATATTTCTCACCAAATTACAATATCTATCAATTATTTGTTTGGTGTTTTCAGATTTCAATCCACGGAATAAATCGAATTCTTTCTTCATGAGAGACATTTTGTTTTTGAGCATATCATCACTTCCAACAAATTTTGCTTCCAATTCTGTCCAGATAGAATAAGCAGTTCTATCATGTTGAAGCAGTATCAAGATATCTTCTTTTATCGCTTGCTGAAGCAGACTCACCATCAGTTTCTCATCCCTGTATTTCTTTTTATCCTCCGTACTCATTTCTCTAAGTGTTAACTGAGTATTATTTCTTGTGGGCCTAACATATGGTTCTTCAGTGTGTTCCAATGCGTCTAAGTGATAAGCTTCAACCCAGTTTCCAAACCGTTCAGACCACGCATTATAATCATCAATATCCATGAGTTTAGGCGGTTTCTGAGATGTTCCGGTTTCATTTTCAAGTAACGCATTCTGAGTGATTGTGATCGGGCTAGTAAAAGCGTTATAGAATTCGTTGTCCATTGTTCGATTGTCCAAAGTTCACAAATTTCCAAGCTAAGGAAATATTGTTCCTTTGAGCGAAACCTTATATGTCACAATGAGCGAAACAACAAAGTGACTCAATAAGCGAAACCTGCTTGTTGTCACTATAAGCGAAACCTCGATTGGTCATAAAAGCGGAAACTTCAAAGTATCTAATGAGCGAAACTACAATGTCACTGGAGCGAAACTACAATGTCACTGGAGCAAAACTACAATGTCACTGAAGCGAAACTACAATGTCACTGAAGCGAAACTACAATGTCACTGGAGCGAAACTGGATCAATATGTCCACAAGAGCGAAACTATCTTGATCTTTTAAGCGAAACTAGCTGATGATTGGAGTGAATCCACCTGATGATGTCATCTTTTGCACGAGTCCGTAAAAGTGAAACCTTGAAAATCCTAAGTTCTAGGTCGATTTTAACTTTGAAACTTTCAAGGGTTTATAAATTCATGATTCTGAGTGCTGTGTGTGAATTTGAGCTGATTTTACCATGAAAAATTTTAAAATTTTGAAGAAAGTGTAGAAAATCAGAATGAATGCAGCTGAAATGGCAAGAACTCTCTCTCCTGAGCTCTGATACCACTTGTAGGATCGTTTTCGGCCCTGATTGAGTCGATCAGAAGAATTCCTATCCAAAACAAGAGGCGGAAACTAATGTTTTGGTGCGATTTTAGCCAGATTCACTATTAATTGCTGTTGTATTGATCTTGATAACGTATACAGACTCTGACAGCACTTCGGCAGCACTTCGTGGCTTGCCGGAAGAAAAACACCTACCACAACACACACTGGTTTCGCTCGAATGACCGCCAATTTATAGACCTACAGGTTTCACTTATACGAACATGACAAATAAGCGAAACCTCTCTATTGTCATATAAGCGAAACTACAACTATGACACAAAAGCGAAACCTAGACATTAACATATAAGCGAAATTATCTTTATCACTTGTTTCTAGGATTTCGTGTCATGTCTAACCTATACACAACTAGACTCGATGTAAGATGTAGTCGACAGACGTAGTGCACCAACAAAGATTATTTATATAACCTCTAGATTATCCTCTCATCTTCACACTTCAACAACACACAAAACTCTCCCTTCTCTCCCTCATGCTCGGCCGAGAACACCACCACCATCATCAACAATTTTCGATCATCTCCTACCAATTCCAAGAGCATACATAGGTGTTAGAAGGCATACAACGAAGCTCGGTGCGTTCGGAAGTTGAAGGACCACTCCCATCTTCTTTTAACCATCACTTTTCTACACTTGAACTTCCCTAGTCTTGAACTAGTGGTAAGAACTTAGATATTTGCTTCTTACATCTTGTTTAGGTGGTTAAAGATGTGTAGTGATCAAAATGATAAGAAACTCTAAAGAACCTTAAACAAGTCTTGAACATAAACTAGTCTAGTGATGAAGTGATGTTAGTATGATGTTGTTATGATTCTTGTTGATTTCCTAATATTTTGCTGGTTAATATTGATGTTTGATGTTGTTGTGATCACTAAACATGTTAACAGAATCAATTGAACATGCGTTAGAAGGTAGGGAACTAAAACAGAAAGCTGGTTGGTGTTTACAGCCAACTTTAGTTGGCTGTAACCAGACCGTAACTTAACGAAAAACTGATTTTCTAAAGTATAGATTTATGTATTATGAAATACGGTTCTAATGGCACTGGAATCATAATTTTTGGACTTCGTTTACTATTTTTAAAGTGTCGTTTTGTAACAGCAACTAAAGCTGCATTTTTGCTACTGAAAATATGTGTTATATTCTTCACCATAACTTGAAACCTGAGTAGAACTAGGTCACGAAATTGGTACTGTAGATGGAAACTAATGTCGTAGTAATTGTCTCACTGGAATTTCGTCAATCCGACTTACAATTAATTTTTAATGAATTATTCCATGGACTGCAGTTAGAAAGTAATGAATCTGATTGCAGTCCGGAAAATGATTTTTATAAAATATTGGTGATGAATTAGATCCCGAGATTTTTACACAATAATATTTGGATCGTTTAAGACCTTCTGTAAAAAGTTGGGAATTTTCGGAACAAGTTAACTATTTTATTAAAATTCCCGAAAACAACCCAGTTTTGAATATTTAAGTTAAAATGACAGAAGTAGTAATTTGCGTGTCTAAATGTCAAATATATTATCTGAGGATGATCTAACATGTCATATGTCAATAAAAGTATATGTGCAATATCGTATGCCTGTTCTTAAGTAGCTATAGGTGGAATGTTGATATGAGCATGAACTATTGATGTGATGCTTGTTATGTGATAGACGCGTGTAGGAACTTTGTGCTTATTTGAAGTCACTAATAAACTAAGTGGTAATCCTACTAGGACATGATTGACCGACTTTGACTGTTAGCTATACTTGAGAATCTAACCGAGCAAACCAAGGTGAGTTCACACACTTTCTAAGGCATGGGATTCCCGCTGGTTGGGAATGGGTTAAAGAAATTAAAACGGAATCTGCATATCCTCCTTGGGTAGGATATGTACGGCCATCCTCCATAGGTAGGATGCCAATATTAATCCTGCGTATTCTCCTTGGGTAGAACTACGTACGTTTGTCCTCCTTGGGTAGGACAACAACCTTAAAACTTACTAGACAAAACTCTATCATGAAGTCCCCCATTTTATATCGACTTAATCACCGAGGCCAATGGCGAGCGGGTCATTAGTTAATAGCGCAATTAGGTTTAACAAACCTCACACCGTGCCAGTCGGACGGGCGTGTACTAATGGACTATGGCAAACTGTCAGTGATGATAGACACTGATGTGGGGCACAACTTATTTGCGTTAGTAGTCGATATGGTACGGTCTAGTGGTTCACATGGGGAAGCCCCCACTGATCATGGATATGGTTTGGGTAATAAAGAATGAACTGGTTAATTTTACTTTCAACTATGGGGTAACCCCCACGACAATTACGCCAACAAAAGACAAACCATGTTTTCGGAAACAACTTAAAACTAAACAACCAAACGTGAACTCACTCAACTTTGTTGTTGTCTTGTTGTTACATGCCTTACAGGTCGTTAAATGCTGGAGCTTGCACGAGGAAGGAGTCGTTGTGGGATACGGACTGTTATGTTCCATATTTAATATTTAATTCCTTTTGAACTTATTAAACTTACGCTTTAGACTTTAAACTTATGAACTATGGACTTATGTTTTTGGGTTTTACTTTTAATGCTTCCGCTGATTAATTCGAACTTAGTTAACTAGCTTTGGTCACAAATTGTATTGTGGTTGATTTTATTTACTTATTACGTTGTTCAATATGATTGGTGGCTCGATCCTGGTCACGTCATGCCTCCAAGATGTGATACTCTGCATGGTGGATTTTGGGGGTGTGACAGATTGGTATCAGAGCCATTGGTTATAGTGAACTTGGTTTTAAAAGGGGAAAAGCTTTTTGATAAAATTAGACTATAACCGGTACAGTGCTCAACAATCCACAACGACGCTTCGCTCCACGTGCAAGACTCGACACAACAGGTTGTATTATCTATGTTATATTGTCGGTTAGATAGTTTACACTGTGCATTAGATAACGTGATAATTGCTATTTGAACCTTGTGTGCTTACTCTCTACTGTCATCCCACACTTACGCACTTTCGCGACACTTTCCTCACTTACGTTGCTTCATTGAGAAGATCATGAACAGACGCGGAGGACGTATCAACCTAACTCAAGCCCAGCTGACGGCTTTGATCAACTAACGAGTTGCTGAGGCACTCGCAGCTGTCCCTGCAGGAGGTATAACCTGCCATATCAACCCGTCTTAGGACGTTTAGATCCTACCTTCGCAAACCAACCCTCATGCTTAACCTTGTCTTTTATTCTCGCACCACAGGTCAACATGCTCAGCCTCCTGTGTGCACGTTCAAAACCTTCATGGATTGCCGACCTAGTACTTTCAGCGGCACAGAAGGAGCTGTAGGTCTTCTTCACTGGTTCGAGAAGCTCGAGTCTGTTTTCGAGATGTGTGAATGCCCTGAAGACCGTAGGGTGAAATATGCTACTGGAACGCACGAAGGTGCTGCGTTAACCTGGTGGAAAGCGCAGGTTCAACTACTTGGGTTGGCGGTTGCTAATGCCACCCCATGGAACGGTTTCAAAGAACTGATTAAAGAAGAGTACTGCAGTCGTGATGACATCCACAAGCTGGAGGTGGAATTTTTTAATTTGAAGATGACGGGGTCTGAGATCGAGGCATACACGAAGAGGTCAAACGAGCTAGCCATCTTGTGTCCTACTATGGTGGACCCTCCCATCAAACGCATTGAGCTGTACCTTAAGGGCTTGGTGCCAGAAATTCAAAGCCACGTAACCTCAGCTAATCTTGGCACCATACAGCAAATCATCAAGTTGGCTCATCGTCTCACTGATCAGGCAGTTGAGCAGAACAGGCTGCCCAAGCGTATTAGCGCTACTACTTCTGATGCTCCCAATGATAATAAGCGCAAGTGGGATGGAAATTTGAGCAAGGGTTCTGTTTCAGCTCAATCCCAGCAGCGAAAGACAGACGAGTACAGGAGCCCCAGTCAGCAGTCTTCTGGGAATCAAGGTCAGGGTAGGTACAAGGGAAATCACCCTAAGTGCAATCGATGTAATTTGCACCATTGCGGGCAGTACAACAAGGGTCGTTGTCAGAGATGTCACAAACTGGGCCATGAAGCCAAAGATTGCAGGAGCCCACGTCCTGCGAATCAGAATCGCCAACAACAACAACAAACTCCACAGAACCACCAGCAGCAGCATCAGCAGGGAAATAAAGGATGCTTTCAGTGTGGCGCTGAAGGCCACTTTAAGAGGAACTGCCCCCAGCTGAAACAACAACCAAAGAAACGGGAACCACAATGGAAACAACAACGGGGGCAACAACTGAGGTAACAATAATGGCAATGGCGCCCAAGGTCGTGTGTTCGTGATTGGTCAGGGTGATACAAGGAACGATCCCAACGTTGTGATGGGTAAGTTTCTTCTGGATGACTTCTTTGTTACTGTTTTATTTGATTCGGGTGCCGATACTAGTTTTGTGTCCTTAAAAGCTAGCCAAATGCTTAAGCGCACTCCAACACTTTTGAACACCAAACACACGGTAGAACTAGCAAACGGTAAGAGTCTTTAAGCCACACACATAATTAAAGGTTGTAACCTCGTCTTAGCTGGTCAGACTTTCTCTATCGATCTTATTCCCATCACACTTGGTAGTTTCGACGTCGTTATTGGGATGGATTGGCTATCTCAACACCAAGCAGAGATTATTTGCAAGGAGAAAATCATCCGTATCCCTCGTTCTGGTAAAGAAGCCCTCGTGATTCGTGGCGACAAGAGTGGTGCTGTTGTGGGCATCATCTCTTTCCTTAAGGCCCAGAAGTGTTTGCGAAAGGGCCACACTGCTATTTTAGCCCTCGTTTCTGATGCATCCTCAGAAGAAAAGAAGATAGAAGACATTCCTATTGTGCGCGACTTTCCCGAGGTATTTCCTAAGGAATTACCTGGTCTTCCGCCTCATCGCCAAGTTGAATTTCAAATCGAGCTAGCTCCCGGAGCAGCGCCCATAGCTCGAGCACCTTATCATCTAGCTCCATCAGAACTTGAAGAACTGTCCTCGTAACTACAAGAACTCTTGGAAAAGGGTTTTATACGTCCTAGCTCTTCGCCCTGCAGCGCTCCAGTCTTGTTTTTAAAGAAGAAGGACGGTAATTTTAGAATGTGTATTGACTATCGCGAACTTAACAAGGTGACCGTGAAGAATCGTTATCCTCTCCTACGCATTGATGACCTATTCGACCAGTTGCAAGGGTCGAGTTTCTACTCCAAGATTGACCTGAGGTCAGGCTACCATCAACTGAGAGTCCGGGAGGAGGACGTCTCCAAAACAGCATTCAGAACTCATTACGGCCATTACGAGTTTCTAGTTATGCCTTTTGGATTAACGAATGCACCAGCGGTCTTCATGGATCTCATGAACCGAGTGTGCAAACCTTACCTGGATAAATTTGTCATAGTCTTCATCGACGACATCCTGATCTATTCTAAGAGTCAGGAGGAACACGAGCAACATCTGAGGCTTATTCTGGAACTTCTTCGAAAATAGCAGTTGTATGCCAAGTTTTCGAAATGTGACTTCTGGCTTCATGAAGTCCACTTTCTAGGCCATGTGGTAAACAAGGATGGGATCCATGTTGATCCATCCAAGGTTGACTCGATCAAGAACTGGCCTGCACCCCGTACACCAACAGAAATCCGCCAATTTTTGGGTTTGGCAGGATATTACAGAAGGTTTATCAAGGGTTTCTCAAAGATTGCGCAACCTCTCACTTCACTGACTCAGAAGGGTGTCACTTATCGTTGGGGTGATGCACATGAGTCCGCATTTCAGCACTTAAAAGATAGACTTTGTAGCGCGCCTATCCTCTCGTTGCCCGAAGGCACATATGATTTTGTGGTTTACTACGACGCTTCCATCCAATGACTTGGTTGCGTGTTGATGCAACGTGACAAGGTCATTGCCTACGCATCGCGCCAACTTAAAGTTCACGAAAGGAACTACACTACACATGACCTGGAATTGGGAGCAGTTGTTTTCGCGCTTAAGATATGGAGACATTACCTGTACGGTACCAAGTGCACCATTTACACCGATCACAGGAGTCTCGAGCATATCTTCAAGCAAAAGGAATTAAACATGCGTCAACGCCGATGGGTCGAACTCTTGAATGATTATGAATGCGCGATCAAGTATCATCCGAGCAAGGCCAATGTTGTGGCTGACGCCCTCAGCCGGAAGGATACTATACCTAAGCGTGTAAGTGCGTTACAGCTTACCATCCAATCTAACCTCCCCGCAAAGATTCGTGATGCTCAGGTTGAAGCATTAAAAGTAGAGAACATCCGGGCTGAGTCCCTACGAGGATCGAGGCAACGGCTAGAACAAAAGGAAAACAGTGCCTACTATGTTAACGGACGCATCTGGGTTCCACTGTATGGAGACCTACGTGAGCTTGTGATGGATGAAGCACATAAGTCTCGTTATTCAGTACATCCGGGTTCGGATAAGATGTACCACGACCTAAAGACTACATACTGGTGGCCCGGTATGAAAGCCAACATAGCAACCTACGTCAGTAAATGTTTGACTTGTGCTAGGGTCAAGGTCGAATACCAGAAACCATCAGGCCCACTTCAACAACCAGAGATACCTAAATGGAAATGGGAGCAAATTTCCATGGATTTCGTTACTGGCCTGCCTAGATCCCCACGCGGAAATGATACCATTTGGGTGATCGTGGATCGACTGACCAAGTCTCCACATTTTCTGGCAATCAAAGAAACGGATAAGTTTTCTACCCTAGCAGACATCTACCTAAAGGAAGTGGTATCAAGGCACGGAGTGCCAACTTCCATCATTTCTGATCGCGACGCGCGTTTTACTTCCGAAATGTGGCAAGCTATGCACAAGTCTTTTGGCTCATGTTTAGATATGAGCACCGCTTATCATCCACAGACGGATGGGCAATCTGAACGCACCATCCAAACTCTTGAAGACATGCTTAGGGCATGCGTAATCGACTTTGGTAACGGTTGGGAAAAGCATCTCCCGTTAGTGGAATTTTCGTATAACAACAGTTACCACACCAGTATCCAGGCCGCTTCGTTTGAGGCATTGTACGGACGTAAATGCCAATCACCTCTCTGTTGGGCAGAAGTTGGTGACGGTCAAATCATTGGCCCAGAACTCGTAGTAGATACAACAGAAAGGATTGCTCAGATACGGCAGCGAATGGCGGCAGCTCGTGACCGTCAGAAAAGCTATGCTGATAAGCGAAGAAAACAACTCGAGTTCCAGGTTGGGGATCGGGTGCTACTCAAAGTCTCAGCTTGGAAAGGTGTAGTTCGTTTTGGCAAATGAGGCAAATTCTCAAAGTCTCAGGTCGGACCGTTCGAAATCATTGAGAAAATTGGCAAAGTCGCCTACAAGCTGAATCTACCGGCCGAACTCAGCAGAGTCCACAACGTTTTCCATGTGTCGAATCTAAAGAAGTGTTTGTCAGATGAGACCCTCATAGTTCCCTTAAAGGAGTTCACTATCGACGACCAGCTGCGATTCGTCGAGGAACCAGTAGAGATTACTGATCGAGATATTAAGATTCTCAAGCGTAACAGGATACCTATCGTTCGAGTTCGTTGGGATTCCCGTCGTGGCCCAGAGTATACCTGGGAACGAGAAGACGAAATGAAACTCAAGCATCCCCAGTTGTTTAAGAAAAGTGCAACCACTACTGAGGCTGAAGCTACTGTAGAATTTCGGGACGAAATTCCAAATCAACGGGGGGATGATGTGACACCCCAGGAAAACCAGGAAACCAACGCAACATAACTAGCTTCCTCAGTAACGACGAGCTAAATTTCGAGACGAAATTTTCTTAACAGGGGGGGAATGTGACAACCCTCAAAATTCCATGTATTCCGTACAATTTATTAATGATAATTAAAGTGCTTAATGACTGTGCTGAATCATTTAGCTGCTCTCTGATTTCTGTGTTATACTTACATGTGCTTGTTTACATACCAGTAGCATACAGAAAAGTTACTAAATAGTCCTGTGTGTTTTCCAAAGTGTTAGAAACTAAAAGTATTACAAAAAAAAATATATATAAGACACTTTATGGAACAATTAAACACTTTAACGGAACAGTATCCAACCGAACAACCGGACATCACCCGGAACACAAAAATGTTGTTAAACACATTGTTTCACTTTTACTAAGGCTGTTATAAGCCCCAAACATCATAACCGATCCTATAAACATATCATAGGCATAACACCCTAACTAAACCATTAGAATCTAACTAAGTTCCCTAACTTGCCATTGCATACCAACTAAACACCCCCTATCTTACAGCTACAAGGTAGCCCCCACTCCTAGATTTTATTTGCATTGTTTATTTGATTATGTTGGCTCCATAGAAACATATTACACATAGGAAATTTGCATGTTGGAAGATTATTTATATAACCTCTAGATTATCATCACTCTCATCTTCACACTTCAACAACACACAAAACTCTCCCTTCTCTCCCTCATGCTCGGCCGAGAACACCAACACCATCATCAACAATTTTCGATCATCTCCTACCAATTCCAAGAGCATACATAGGTGTTAGAAGGCATACAACGAAGCTCAGTGCGTCGGAAGTTGAAGGACCACTCCCATCTTCTTTTAACCATCACTTTTCTACACTTGAACTTCCCTCGTCTTGAACTAGTGGTAAGAACTTAGATCTTTGCTTCTTACATCTTGTTTAGGTGGTTAAAGATGTGTAGTGATCAAAATGATAAGAAACTCTAAAGAACCTTAAACAAGTCTTGAACATAAAGTAGTCTAGTGATGAAGTGACGTTAATATGATGTTGTTATGATTCTTGTTGATTTCCTGATAATTTGCTGGTTAATATTGATGTTTGATGTTGTTGTGATCACTAAACATGTTAACAGAATCAATCGAACATGCGTTAGAAGGTAGGGAACTAAAACAGAAAGTTGGTTGGTGTTTACAGCCAACTTCAGTTGGCTGTAACCAGACTGTAACTTAACGAAAAACTGATTTTCTGAACTCTAGATTTATGTATTATGAAATACGGTTCTAATGGCACTGGAATCATAATTTCTGGACTTCGTTTACTATTTTTAAAGTGTCGTTTTGTAACAGCAGCTAAAGCTGCATTTTTGCTGCTGAAAATATGTGTTATATTCTTCACCATAACTTGAAACCTGAGTAGAACTAGGTCACGAAATTGGTACTGTAGATGGACACTGATGTCGTAGTAATTGTCCCACTGGAATTTTGTCAATCCGACTTACAATGAATTTTTAATGAATTATTCCGTGGACTGTAGTCAGAAAGTAATGAATCTGATTGCAGTCCGGAAAATGATTTTTATAAAATATTGGTGATTAATAAGATCCCAAGATTTTTACACAATAATATTTTGATCGTTTAAGACCTTCTGTAAAAAGTTGGGAATTTTTAGAACAAGTTAACTATTTTATTAAAATACCCGAAAACAGCCCAGTTTTGAATATTTAAGTTAAAATGACAGAAGTAGTAATTTGCGTGTCTAAATGTCAAGTATATTATCCGAGGATGATCTAACATGTCATATGTCAATAAAAGTAATATGTGCAATATCGTATGCCTGTTCTTGAGTAGCTATAGGTGGAATGTTGATATGAGCATGAACTATTGATGTGATGCTTGTTATGTGATAGACGCGTGTAGGAACTTTGTGCTTATTTGAAGTCACTAATAAACTAAGTGGTAATCCTACTAGGACGTGATTGACCGACTTTGACTGTTAGCTATACTTGAGAATCTAACCGAGCAAACCAAGGTGAGTTCACACACTTTCTAAGGCATGGGATTACCGGTGGTTGGGAATGGGTTAAAGAAATTAAAACAGAATCTGCATATCCTCCTTGGGTAGGATATGTACGGCCATCCTCCATAGGTAGGATGCCAATATTAATCCTGCGTATTCTCCTTGGGTAGAACTACGTACGTTCGTCCTCCTTGGGTAGGACAACAACCTTAAAACTTACTAGACAAAACTCTATCATGAAGTCCCTCATTTTATATCGACTTAATCGCCGAGGCCAATGACGAGCGGGTCATTAGTTAATAGCACTATTAGGTTTAACAAACCTCACACCGTGCTAGTCGGACGGGTGTGTACTAATGGACTATGGCAAACTGTCAGTGATGATAGACACTGATGTAGGGCACAACTTATTTGCGTTAGTACTCGATATGGTACGGTCTAGTGGTTCACATGGGGAAGCCCCCACTGATCATGGATATGGTTTGGGTAATAAAGAATGAACTGGTTAATTTTACTTTCAACTACGGGGTAACCCCTACGGCAATTACGCCAACGAAAGACAAACCACATTTTCGGAAACAACTTAAAACTAAACAACCAAACGTGAACTCACTCAACTTTGTTGTTGACTCGTTGTTACATGCCTTACAGGTCGTTAAATACTGGAGCTTGCACGAGGAAGGAGTCGTTGTGGGATACGGACTGTTACGTTCCGTATTTAATATTTAATTCCTTTTGAACTTATTAAACTTACGCTTTAGACTTTAAACTTATGAACTATGGACTTATGTTTTTGGGTTTTACTTTTAATGCTTCCGCTGATTAATTCGAACTTAGTTAACTAGCTTTGGTCACCACTTGTATTGTGGTTGATTTTATTTACTTATTACATTGTTCAATATGATTGGTGGCTCGATCCTGGTCACGTCACGCCTCCAAGATGTGATACTCCGCATGGTGGATTTTGGGGGTGTGACAACAATGCACACAAACTAGGTTAGTAACTAATACAGCATTTACGATAACTCACGAGATACAACCCTCACAACGAATGACAAAGTGCCATACTAAACATCCATCGAATTCACGACGAATGACAAAGTATAACCCTGCAGCACTTAAACATCCATTGGATAGTTTCAATCGATCAGATATTGAATCGTAGCAGCGATCGAGTTAATACCCGGTATCGTGGCAACACCTCTGTATATGAAATTATGATTCTGAGTAGTGTAATTTCGTTTTGAGCAAAGTTTTCGACACCGAATGAAAGCCCAATGCACAGGCTATTTATAGCCCGATTTTGTGTCTTACGCGGTCCGCGTAAGATTTTAATAAGGGTTTACGCGGCCCGCGTGGCCGCCTAGTCTACGTGTAGGTTGCATGGGTTACGAGTAGGGTCGCCACATGGATGAAACATGGCCCCAGAACGCTTATCTAGTCAATTTAGAGTTGACGCGACCTGTGTAAGGGTCTGCTTAACCTTTATGCGGCCCGCGAGAGGACCAAAATTCTTGATTTCTTTATTTTTGATATGGATTAGGGTTTTAAGGGTCTGGGTTTTCACTTACGGGTCGGTTTGGGATATTTTTGAAGGTCCTTACATCATGGCTATGGTCAAGACATATGCCTAGACTCAGCGGTCCCTCAAGCCGCAAGTCACAAAGGCACAGCCCCAAGCGGAAGGCCAGTCCTCCCGCCAAGAGCTCAAGCGCAACAACAAGCGCAACCGGGACACATGGAATCACGGCAGCGATCCCAAACCATATGTCCCGCGTAGTAACCAGCCCGACGCAAGGGCAACAATCAACGGCCAACGTGAAAATCGGGCGTCGAAGAAGGAATCTCGGGACCGTAACTGGATCGAGATCAACCAGTCGCTAAGCGACGTCCTCCTTACAGACGTGCTATTCCTGCGACCGGCCCAACCGATGAAGTCCAAAAAGAACCAGGATCTCACACTCTACTGTGAGTATCACAAGGACTCGGGCTACACAACAAACAACTGCATCAGTCTCTGACTGGAGATTGAGCGAGCCCTAAAAGAGGGGAAGCTGCAACATCTGTTGCCAGCCGCGCAAAAGCAAACCAAGCGCATCACCCCCCACAACGAGAGCACCTCCACGGGTAAGAGGACCATGTACGTGGCCTCAACCCACATGATCAATGGAGGAAAAGGTAGGCCGCGCAAGGTGGCAAGAAGAGCGGACAATGACTAGAAAGACGAGCAAGTCGTCTTTCCAAAAGTCCGAGGCGGACCACGCGAGAGGCGCGCCGTAGTTATCACAGGCTACCTGGCTCACTACTGCATCGAGCGACTATTCATCGACCCGGGCAGTACTTTTGACATCATATACGAGCAGTGCTTCAACCAGTTCGATCAAGAAGACAAGGATCGGTTGCAGGCAGTAGACTACCCTTTGGCCGGATTTACGGCGGAAACCGTATTCCCCCTGGGCCAAATCACTTTTCTTTTGCACCTCACCAACGGAAGGCACACACGAACGGAGGAGGTAAACTTCATGGTTTTACCTCACACCTCCAAATACGACGTGCTTCTCGGGAGGGAGTCCCAAGGCGACTTCAACATGATTACGTCCGTACCCCACTCTGCTGTCGGTTTCCCAACCGAAATGGGGGTCGCGATAATCTACGCACGCAGAGAAGTCATGTCATCGGACGAGCTGCGTCCAACCAAGATAGCAAGGCCTACACCCAACACCCAACCAGAAAAATGGGTTCTTAACGCAAGACACCCAGAGCAAACAATCACGTTGGGCCACGCCTTCCCACAACATTAGAGCGCGCCTGAAGCAGCTCCTCTTCAGGAACCAGGATATTTTTGCGTGGACACCCGCAGACATGACAGGGGTGCCACGCGAAATTGCGCAACATTTCTTGAATACCTTGCCAGGTATCAAGCCGGTGATCCAAGGCCAACACCACCTTGGATCCGCAAAGAATGAGGCGATGCATGAGCAGGTCAAAGAACTGCTCTCCGCAGGCATCCTGCGGAAAGTCAAGTACCAGACTTGGTTATCCAACCCAGTCATGGTAGAAAAACCAAACGGGGGCTGGCGCATGTGTGTTGATTACAAAGATCTCAACAAAGCTTGCCCCAAAGACTGTTACGCACTTCCCGAAATTGATGAAAAGGTCGATAACCTCGCCCCATTTCGGTGGAAGTGCTTCCTCGATTGCTACAAAGGCTATCACCAAGTACAAATGGAAATCGAGGATGAAGAAAAAACGGCATTCCGCTCACCTACCGGGAATTACTGTTATACAAAAATGCCGTTTGGGTTGCGCAATGCGGGCGCAACCTATCAAAAATTGATGAACGACACTTTTGGTGATCAAATCAGCAAAAGTGTCGAAATCTATATGGACGACCTGGAAATGCTCGTTTGGAATGGAGGAAGGCAAGTTCCTTGGATTCATCGTCACCAAATATGGATTCAGGGTTAACCTGGAAAAAGTTCAGGCGATCGAGCGCATACCATCGGCTTCTACGATGAAAGAAATGCAACGACTAGCCGGCAGGCTAGCCGCACTAAATAGATTCTTAGCCAGTCATGCAGCTAAGTCTTATCCTTTAATCAAGACCCTGCGGAACTGCTTAAAAAAGGTGCAATTCCAATGGAGCGTAGAGGCCGAAAGCGCTTTCCGGGAGATGAAAGAGTGTTTGATACAACTCCCAACTTTAACCGCACCATGCAAGAAAGAACCACTTATCCTGTACCTATCTGCCGCAGACAACGCGGTAGGCGCGGTACTCATAGTGGAGCGAGAGTGAGTTCAAACACCCATCTACTATATCAGCAAAATGCTCAACGACCCAGAGACAAGATATTCCATCATGGAGAAGTTGGTACTGGCACTAGTGCAGGCATTGAGATGGTTACTACGTTACTTTGCAAACCACGTCATCACAGTGTTAACCAACAATAGGATCGGCCCGATCCTATCAAAACCCGACATCTCTGGGAGATTAGCAAAATGGGCAATTGAGCTGGGCGCACACATGCTGAACTATAAGCCGCGCCCCGCAATCAAAGGCCAGGTTCTGGCTGATTTCGTTGCTGAAGTACCGACAAATCGCATCCAGGAATGCGAAGAAGAACAAAACCCTACACCACCACCATCCTCCTCAGAGACATGGGCACTATATACGGATGGTGCATCCAACGAGGATGGTGCAGGTGCGGGTCTGCGACTCGTCAGCCCCGATGGCCAAGAGCTTAACTATGCAATCCGCCTCGATTTGAAAAGCACAAATAACGAGGCAGAGTATGAGGCCCTACTGGTAGGGCTACGTCTGGCAATCAAACTCGGCGTCCAATATTTGGAAGCACACGTCGACTCATTATTAGTTGCAGGGTAGGTACGCGGCGACTATGCCGCAAAAGGGGATATCATAATCCTCTACCTCGAACAGGCCTTGCAACTGAAATCAAAATTCACTTCCTTCAATATCCGCCATATCAACAGAACTGAAAACAAATCTGCGTATGCCCTCTCGAAACACGCATCCACCAGCTTTCAATACCTGGCAAAGGAGATACGCAATGCGATTCTGCAAAATCCCTCAATACCCCTGCGCCAGGTCAACGTCATCCAGTACGGCACCACATCCTGGATGATACCAATCATTGCATACTTGCAATCAGGTGTTACTCCCGAAAGCAAAGCAGAGGCACGTAAGTTGCAATACAAAGCGTGTCATTATTAAATAGGAGACGGTATCTTATACCGTAAATCATACCTGGGGCCACTTCTACGATGCATCGACCCCCAAGATGCCACATACCTTATCAGAGAAATACAAGAGGGAATATGTGGCATACACGCAGGCCCACGCATGGTCGTGGCCAAAATTATGAACGTCGGGTACTACTGGCCCGGCATGCACCTGGATGCAGTCAAAATCTTGCGCAAGTGTTTTAATTGTCAGCGGCACGCTCCCAAAACCTTGCGCCCCAAGAACAACCTAATCCCCGTCACTACCGCATGGCCATTCCAAAAATGGGCAATCGATGTGGTGGGACCATTTCCAGACGCACCAGGTGTGGTGAAATTTGTCATAGTGGCTGTTGATTACTTCACAAAATGGGTAGAGGCAAAACCGCTCACCTCAACCACCGCTATGCTAACAAGGAAATTCGTCTGGGAACATATCATCTGTCGTTTCGGTCTACCGATGTGCATCGTTACCGACAACGGCACCAACTTCACTGCCGACGACTTTCAAAAATGGCTAAAGGAACTACACATTGAACACATATTCTCCTCAGTGGCACATATGTGACACTTCGGGTTTTCCCGAGCAACCTTTTTGTATTAGCCTTTGGTGTACTTATATTATTAAATGAAAGTTCGTGAATTATCTTGACGAGTTATGTGATCCTTGTATTAAGTATGTGAATTATACATATATGTATGTGTATAATAGCGAATCGAGGACCACTCTCGGTCTCGAGTAAACAGCAAATGGTTGGGCCGCACCTCCCTTAGCCCACTCGAAACTCTTGTAGGGTGCACCACCCAAACCGGGTATAAAACCCCTCATCCACCTTCTCCCTTACACTCTCACACACTCTATCCCTCACCAAAACCCTAGAACTACAAGACATCCTCTCCTCTCTCTCGGATTCAACCGGCAACAACAAGGCATCTCGGTCAAGCTCATCATCATCACCCGGATACTTCATTCTCTTACCATCTTCCTTGACTCGGTGCCTTTTCATCAACCGGTTAGTGTTAATGTGTGTTAAGAGTTTTGGTGTGTTGATGAATAAGAAACATGTCTAGTCTAGAGGTCTTTTGTATGATGTTTGTTTGATTGGTGAGTTGATATTGTGTGAAAACTATTCTATGATGATGTTTGCTAGGACGTTCAAAATGACAAAAGAATGATAGTTTAAAGAGTGTTTATGACCATCCGGATTATGTTCAATGTTATAAAACAAATGTTTCTTTTGTTTCTTGCAAGATGATCTTGATATCTAAGTGATTTTGTTCATAGAATGCATGGTTATGTAGGAGGAACATGTTTGTTAATAGAAAAACCCTAAAGATGAACTAGATGAACATGTGATGAATATGTGTTGAATGTGTTTGAATGTTGTTACAAATATTTGAAAAACTTGTTGTTTGATCCATTTTGGTTAAGTGTTAGACAAGGGAACATGTTTGTGAAACCTTATTGGATAGTACTTAATGGCATGAAATCAGAATTCTGTTGCATAGTACAATTCGGGCAGATGCATCAGAATCAGCAGGTAAACGACTCAAGACCAACGGTTGCGACTCGAGACCATGGAGCTACAACTCGAGACCGCAACGGTAGCGACTCGAGACCTGGGCCAAGCAACTTCAAAACGGACTTCAGGGACTCGAGACCATCAAGGTCTCGACTCGAGACCACACCGTGACAACTCGAGACGGGACTCGAAACCTTTGAGGTTGCGAGTCATGCCTGCACCACTCGAGACCAACCATTACAAGCCGAGACCTCCTGGTTGCGACTCGAGACCGCATGTTCTCGAGTCGAGACCACCTTGTCTCGACTGGGCTGCTCACTTTAGTTATTGGGCCACAACGTGATTTGTTGGGCTGCTTGTTTAACTGAACTGTATGTTAATTGTTACTGTTGACTGATCCAATAGTAGAGCAGGCTCAATAACTCAACATGTAACTGTATGCATTCTATGTGTTAGATTCTAGTAGGATATACGTGATTACTTGTACCCCCAAACCTGACCTATGCTGGTAACCATGCTAGGACGTGGTGACCAACAAGTTTGACCAAGCAAGCTAATCTGCCGAGCAACCCAAGGTGAGTTCACAACTTAATGCATGCGTTCCCGGTGGATTGGGAAACAGAACTAAAACAACACTATCCCCTTGTGAGGGATACAAACTTACTTTTCTTCCCTTGTTTTTGGGAACTCTTAGTTAATTACTGTTTATACGGAATGCAACGAGCAACACTAAACGAAACTCTATCACTTAAGTCCCTACTACTTAATACCGATTAGTCGCCGGGGCCAGGCGAACGGGTTATTAGTTGATAGCGCTATTTAGGTCTTACCAGCCTCACACCGTGCCCGTGTATGGGATCGGGAGTGAACTAATAGACTCTGGCAAATCCGTCAATGATGATAGAACATTGACAAACGGGGCACTTTACGGAAACGTACGGTTACATGAAGTATTCGGTATTGGAAAAACAGTTTAGTCGCTTACTTATGGGGTAGCTCCCCATGGCATGTATAAACGGGTAAATTAACTGGTGAAACAAGTTTTTGGTAATTAAAAACTGGACAACTCGTGAACTCGCCAACATTTTTATTGATACTCTACTGCATGCTTTGCAGGTACCCAGTGACTCAGGAGCTTGCTACTTGGGGATGTGTAGTGGTCGTCTAACCCGTGTGTTGGGTTCCAAACAAACTTGAATCAAGATCTTGTTTTAAACTATTTTGTCTATGCTTCCGCTACTTATCTAAACTATTACTTAAACTTAAAACTTTTGAACTTTGACTATGATATTCGCTAACCTGGTGGTTGGTGGGTAAAACTTATGTTATTAACTAAATTGCTCAGTATAATTGGCGGCTGGATCCTGGTCAGTCACACCTCCAAGTGGTGGTACTCCGCATGTGGATTTTGGGGGTGCGACAGATTGGTATCAGAGCCATTGGTTATAGTGAACTTGGTTTTAAAAAAGGGAAATCTTTTTGAGAAAAACCAGACTATAACCCGTGACTCGCGACGACACTACACTCCAAGTGCAAGACCCAACACATTAGACCTCATAGCTCGGACTAGTGTTTACTTGCTTGCTTGCTTCATGTTTTCTGTTTTGCTATATGTACTAGTGTGCCTAGTTAGATAGATACACCTCCCTCTTCTATCTCATTCTCGCTACATTACAACATCACACTCATACTATGTTTTCTGATTATGAAGACAATGAGTGGACGTGGAAGAGGAAACATCAACATGACTCAGGCTCAATTCACTAACCTGCTTAACACGGTGGCTGCAGCTTTCGCAGCTCACCCTGGAGGTAAACTCGTTATCCTAGGATGTTTAGATCCTACCGCCGCGTCGTCTTTTACCCCTAAACCTATTCGCTTCGCTTCTCACCACAGGTCAGCATGCACCTGCGCAACCACACGTGTGTACTTTCAAAACTTTCATGGATTGCAAACCTCTCCCATTCAATGGCACTGAGGGTGCCATAGGTCTTCTGCACTGGATTGAGAAAGCCGAAGCCGTCTTTGCTGTCTGTGAGTATCCCCCTGCAAATTAGGTGAAATTTGCTACTGGTACGCTCGAAGGAAACGCGCTTTCCTGGTGGAAGGCGCAAATTCAGATGTTTGGTTTGGAAACCGCTAATGCTACTGCGTGGGAGGATTTCAAGGACATGATTAAGGAGGAGTATTGTCACAGGGATGACATCCACAAGCTCGAAAACGAGTACTATGAGCTCAAGATGGTTGGATCAGAGATCGAGGCATACACCAAACAGTCCAACGACTATGCTGCTCTTTGCCCAAACATGTCTCGACCTATGTACCGAAGGGTCGAATTGTACATCAAGGGTTTGGCCCCAGAAATTCGAAGCCATGTGACCTCAGCCAACCTCACTACCATTCAGCCCGTCATCCGTCTTGCTCACAAACTCACTGATCAGGCTGTGGAACAGGGCAAGTTGCCCAAAAGGATCAGTGCCACTGATGGAACTTCTAGTGATAACAAGCGTAAGTGGGAAGGAAACCAAAGCAAGGATGCTAACCCCACTCAGGACCCAACCCAGCAAAGGAAAACTGACAACAACAAAGGCCCTCAACAACAGGGTGGCTATCGAGGGAACCACCCCAAGTGTAACAAGTGTAACAGACATCACAGCGGGCCATATGGCAAAAGTCAGTATCAGAGATGCAACAAGATGGGGCATGAAGCCAAAGATTGTAGGAGTCAGTTCCCAGCCAGGCAGAATCAGCAACAACCACAACAACAACAGCAGCAAGGAAATAACCGTGGGTGCTACAAATGTGGAGCAACGGGGCACATGCGAAGGGATTGCCCTGAACTAAGCCAGAACCGCAACAACAACCAGGGAGCTGGAAACAACGATCAAAACAACAATGCTGGGAATGGTGCAAGAGGAAGGGCTTTTGTGATTGGAGCTGGAGAAGCAAGGAATGACCCCAACGTCGTGGTGGGTAAGTTCCTACTCGATGATCGTTATGTTTCTGTATTATTTGATTCTGGAGCCGATGCTAGTTATGTGTCCCTACGTATTAGTAAGAAGCTTAAGCACCCGCCTTCGTTACTAAGTTCTAAACATATCGTCGAGCTAGCTAATGATGGAAACATCGAGGCCTCACATGTTATCAACGACTGCAAACTAGTACTGTCTGGTCAGACCTATAGCATCGATCTTTTCCCTATTGCTCTTGGAAGCTTCGACGTCGTTGTCGGTATGGATTGGTTATCCAAACATCGCACGGAAATCCTCTGTCAAGAGAAAATGGTTCGCATTCCCCACCGTTCTGGCAAACCCCTCATCGTGCAAGGTGACAAAGGCGAAGAAGTCACAGGCATCATCTCGTTCTTAAAAGCCCATAAATGTTTACGAAAGGGGCACACCGCTCTCTTAGCACTTGTCACCAACACACAGGAAAAGGAAAAGAGGATTGGAGATTTTCCAGTGGTACGTGACTACCCTGAGGTGTTTCCTGAGGAACTACCTGGACTCCCTCCCCACCGTCAGGTCGAATTCCAAATCGAGCTAGCTCCCGGAGCGGCGCCCATAGCTCGTGCACCTTATCGACTAGCCCCCGCAGAACTGAAGGAACTCTCTACGCAACTACAGGAACTATTGGATAAAGGATTTATCCGTCCTAGTTCGTCGCCCTGGGGAGCACCAGTGCTCTTTGTTAAGAAGAAGGATGGCACCTTCCGAATGTGCATCGACTATCGTGAACTGAACAAGGTTACCATCAAGAATCGCTACCCTCTCCCACGTATCGACGACTTATTCGATCAGTTGCAGGGATCGAGCTACTACTCTAAGATTGACCTACGATCGGGCTATCATCAGCTAAGAGTCCGTAATGAAGACCTCTCCAAAACTGCATTCAGAACTCGTTATGGTCATTACGAATTCCTTGTCATGCCCTTTGGAATGACTAACGCGCCTGCGGTTTTCATGGACCTCATGAACCGAGTGTGCAAGCCTTACCTCGACAAATTCGTGATTGTGTTTATCGACGACATCCTAATCTACTCGGAAAGTCAAGAAGAGCATGAACGGCACCTACGCCTTATCGTCGAACTTCTTCGCAATGAGCAACTGTACGCCAAGTTCTCGAAATGCGACTTCTGGCTTCGAGAAGTCCATTTCCTTGGGCACGTGGTCAATAAGGACGGGATTCACGTTGACCCAGCTAAGATCGACTCTATAAAGAATTGGCCTACTCCTAAGACTCCGACCGAAGTTCGTCAATTCTTGGGATTGGCAGGATACTATCGTAGATTTATCAAGGGGTTCTCGAAGATTGCTCAGCCTCTCACGACTCTCACTCAGAAGGGTATCGCTTACAAATGGAATGAAGCTCAGGAATCCGCATTTCAGAAACTAAAGGATAACCTCTGTAGTGCTCCTATTCTCTCGTTACCTAAAGGTACCGACGACTTTGTGGTTTACTGCGATGCGTCTATTCACGGGCTCGGTTGCGTGTTAATGCAACGCGAGAAAGTTATTGCCTATGCTTCTCGACAACTTAAGACTCACGAAAGGAACTACACTACGCACGACTTGGAACTGGGAGCAGTGGTTTTTGCGCTTAAGAGATGGAGACATTACCTGTACGGTACCAAGTGCACTATTTACACCGATCACAGGAGTCTCGAGCATATATTCAAGCAAAAGGAATTAAATATGCGACAACGTCGATGGGTCGAACTCTTGAATGATTATGAATGCGCCATCAAGTACCATCCGGGCAAGGCCAATGTCGTGGCAGACGCCCTCAGCCGAAAAGACACTACGCCCAAGCGCGTGCGAGCGCTACAACTTACCATCCAATCCAACCTCCCAACTCAGATTCGAAATGCTCAGGTTGAAGCTCTGAAACCGGAGAACATCAGGGCTGAGTCCTTGCGAGGATCGAGGCAGCGATTAGAACAAAAAGAAGATGGCGCATACTATGTGACAGGGCGCATTTGGGTTCCTCTCTATGGAGACCTACGTGAACTTGTGATGGACGAAGCCCATAAGTCCCGCTACTCAGTACCTCCTGGTTCGGATAAGATGTACCACGACTTAAGGACTACATATTGGTGGCCTGGCATGAAAGCCCACATAGAAACATATGTCAGCAAATGTTTGACTTGCGCAAGAGTCAAGACAGAGTACCAGAAACCAGCAGGCCTACTCCAACAACCAGAAATCCCGAAGTGGAAATGGGAGCAAATTTCCATGGATTTCGTCACTGGCCTACCTAGATCCCAATGCGGGAATGACACTATTTGGGTGATAGTAGATCGATTGACCAAGTCTGCACACTTTCTGGCCATTAAGGAAACAGACAAGTTTTCTACCTTGGCAGAAGTCTACTTAAAGGAAGTAGTCTCGAGACACGGGGTGCCAACCTCCATTATTTCCGACCGAGACGCTCATTTTACTTCGGAGTTGTGGCAAGCTATGCACAAATCCTTTGGCTCACGTTTGGACATGAGCACCGCTTATCACCCACATACGGATGGGCAGTCTGAACGCACCATCCAAACCCTGGAAGACATGCTTAGAGCATGTGTGATCGATTTTGGCAAGAATTGGGAGAAGCATCTACCGCTAGTAGAATTCTCCTACAATAACAGCTACCACACCAGCATTCAGGCAGCACCCTTCGAGGCATTGTACGGTCGTAAATGCCGATCACCTCTTTGCTGGGCGGAAGTTGGTGACAGCCAGGTCACAGGCCCATAACTGGTGGTAGACACAACGGAGAAGATTGCCCAGATCAGACAACGCATGGCGGCAGCTCGTGACCGTCAGAAAAGCTACGCTGATAAGCGTAGGAAACCGCTAGAATTCCAGGTCGGGGACCGGGTGCTACTTAAAGTCTCACCCTGGAAGGGTGTGGTCCGTTTTGGTAAACTAGGCAAGCTTAATCCGCGATATGTTGGACCATTCGAAATTACCGAGAGGATCGGTAAGGTCGCTTATAGATTGAACCTGCCTGAAGAGCTGAGTGCGGTGCACAACGTTTTCCACGTGTCTAATCTGAAGAAGTGTCTGTCAGATGAAACACTCGTAATCCCCTTCAAGGAACTCACTATTGACGAACAGCTACACTTTACCGAGGAACCGATTGAGATCACGGATCGAGAAATCAAAACCCTCAAACGTAGCCAGATACCTCTCGTGCGAGTTCGTTGGAACTCGCGACGTGGCCCAGAGTTTACCTGGGAGCGGGAAGACCAGATGAAGTGCAAGTATCCCCAGTTGTTCCCAAACGAAACCCCCAGCACTGAAGCTACAACCGAATTTCGGGATGAAATTCCAAACTAACTGGGGGATGATGTGACACCCCGTTAAAACACTCTCACACGTACTAGCTTGTCAGTGGCTGCCTTAACTTTCGGGACGAAAGTTCTTAAAACTAGGAATAATGTGACACTTCGGGTTTTCCCGAGCAACCTTCTTGTATTAGCCTTTGGTGTACTTATATTATTAAATGAAAGTTCGTGAATTATCTTGACGAGTTATGTGATCCTTGTATTAAGTATGTGAATTATACATATATGTATGTGTATAATAGCGAATCGAGACCACGAACCCGACTCGAGACCACTCTCGGTCTCGAGTAAACAGCAAACGGTTGGGCCGGTTGGGCCGCAACCTCCCTTAGCCCACTCGAAACTCTTGTAGGGTGCACCACCCAAACCGAGTATAAAACCCCTCATCCACCTTCTCCCTTACACTCTCACACACTCTCTCCCTCACCAAAACCTTAGAACTACAAGACATCCTCTCCTCTCTCTCGGATTCAACCGGCAACAACAAGGCATCTCGGTCAAGCTCATCATCATCACCCGGATACTTCATTCTCTCACCATCTTCCTTGACTTGGTGCCTTTTCATCAACCGGTTAGTGTTAATGTGTGTTAAGAGTTTTGGTGTGTTAATGAATAAGAAACATGTCTAATCTAGAGGTCTTTTGTATGATGTTTGTTTGATTGGTGAGTTGATATTGTGTGAAAACTATTCTATGATGATGTTTGCTAGGACGTTCAAAATGACAAAAGAATGATAGTTTAAAGAGTGTTTATGACCATCCGGATTATGTTCAATGTTATAAAACAAATGTTTCTTTTGTTTCTTGCAAGATGATCTTGATATCTAAGTGATTTTGTTCATAGAATGCATGGTTATGTAGGAGGAACATGTTTGTTAATAGAAAAACCCTAAAGATGAACTAGATGAACATGTGATGAATATGTGTTGAATGTGTTTGAATGTTGTTACAAATATTTGAAAAACTTGTTGTTTGATCCATTTTGGTTAAGTGTTAGACAAGGGAACATGTTTGTGAAACCTTATTGGATAGTACTTAATGGCATGAAATCAAAATCCTGTTGCATAGTACAATTCGGGCAGATGCATCAGAATCAGCAGGTAAACGACTCGAGACCAACGGTTGCGACTCGAGAGCATGGAGCTACAACTCGAGACCGCAACGGTTGCGACTCGAGACCTGGGCCAAGCAACTTCAAAACGGACTTCAGGGACTCGAGACCATCAAGGTCTCGACTCGAGACCACACCGTGACAACTCGAGACGGGACTCGAAACCTCTGAGGTTGCGAGTCATGCCTGCACCACTCGAGACCAACCATTACAAGCCGAGACCTCCTGGTTGCGACTCGAGACCGCATGTTCTCGAGTCGAGACCACCTTGTCTCGACTGGGCTGCTCACTTTAGTTATTGGGCCACAACGTGATTTGTTGGGCTGCTTGTTTAACTGAACTGTACGTTAATTGTTACTGTTGACTGATCCAATAGTAGAGCAGGCCCAACAACTCAGCATGTAACTGTATGCATTCTATGTGTTAGATTCTAGTAGGATATAAGTTGTTACTTGTACCCCCAAACCTGACCTATGCCGGTAACCATGCTAGGACGTGGTGACCAACAAGTTTGACCAAGCAAGCTAATCTGCCGAGCAACCCAAGGTGAGTTCACAACTTAAAGCATGCGTTCCCGGTGGATTGGGAAACGGAACTAAAACAACACTATCCCCTTGTGAGGGATACAAACTTACTTTTCTTCCCTTGTTTTTGGGAACTCTTAGTTAATTACTGTTTATACGGAATGCAACGAGCAACACTAAACGAAACTCTATCACTTAAGTCCCTACTACTTAATACCGATTAGTCGCCGGGGCCAGGCGAACGGATTATTAGTTGATAGCGCTATTTAGGTCTTACCAGCCTCACACCGTGCCCGTGTATGAGATCGGGAGTGAACTAATAGACTCTGACAAATCCGTCAATGATAATAGAACATTGACAAACGGGGCACTTTACGGAAACGTACGGTTACATGAAGTATTCGGTATTGGAAAAACAGTTTAGTCGCTTACTTATGGGGTAGCTCCCCATGGCATGTATAAACGGGTAAATTAACTGGTGAAACAAGTTTTTGGTAATTAAAAACTGGACAACTCGTGAACTCGCCAACATTTTTGTTGACACTCTACTGCATGCTTTGCAGGTACCCAGTGACTCAGGAGCTTGCTACTTGGGGATGTGTAGTGGTCGTCTAACCCGTGTGTTGGGTTCCAAACAAACTTGAATCAAGATCTTGTTTTAAAGTATTTTGTCTATGCTTCCGCTACTTATCTAAACTATTAGTTAAACTTAAAACTTTTGAACTTTGACTATGATATTCGCTAACATGGTGGTTGGTGGGTAAAACTTATGTTATTAACTAAATTGCTCAGTATAATTGGTGGCTGGATCCTGGTCAGTCACGCCTCCAAGCGGTGGTACTCCGCATGTGGATTTTGGGGGTGTGACAACATAAAAGTTTAGTCGAAGGCATCAAAGCATGGTTGGGAACAGCCAGACGCGGCTGGGTCGATGAACTCCCAAGTATCTTATGGGCTCACAGGACAAGCCCAAAAACAAGTCATGGTGAGACACCCTTCAGCCTGGTCTATGGCTCGGAAGCGGTGATCCCTGTCGAAGTATGTCTCCCCTCACCCCGAATGTTGGCTATCAGCAAGATAGACAACAGTGAGGAACGCAGGCTTGACTTGGACCTCCTAGAAGAAAGGCGTGAAAACGCTGCCATCAACGAGGCCAAGTACAAAAACAAGCTTTAAAAGTATTATAACTCATGCGTCCGCGTTTGTACTTTAAACCCGGGAGACTACGTCCTTCGCGATAACGAAGCATCTAACGCTGAGTGCCTAGGGAAACTCGCCCCCAAGTGGGAAGGACCCTACCTCATCCAAGAGGTCCTGGGCAAAGGCGCATATAAACTACAAACATTAGAGGGTGAACCTATCGCACGCACATGGAATGCACAACAGCTTCGACGCTGTTACATGTAAGCCATGTTTTTACATTTTCCATGTAACCTATCGGGCCACAGGCCATTTTCAAATAAATAAATAAACGATTCAATGCAATATTGTTTATTTCTACTATTACAAATGTGTGTTCCACTTTGCGGTATCCGCAAAAACAGATTGGCAAAATCGTCATTCACGATACCCACACAAAGTGGTGACCACACACAAATATTGTAATAGGCCAGCAAAGACAAAACATCAAATGTCTATCCGGCTGGATACGCACATACGGGTTTCGCAAAGCCTATACAATTCCTAAACCCTAACGGGATACAAACAGGAATTAACTAATGCTCATACGATAAAGGTATAGAGTATACTCAACCGCGCTTTACAGCCGGTAGAGTTCTTCATACTTGCATATCACCTAGATATGCAAAAGGCAAATTCAGACTTAGTCCTATTCATAATAACATTAACTCATACAAGTTCAAACATGCAAGTAGTAAAAACACTTGTACAACTTGAACAAAATGGTTAAAACTTTATATTAAAAAAATTTCTACACCTACGCGGTGTACAAGAGATTTACATAAAGTTTCTAACATTTACATCGAAGAAACAAAAAAGGGCACGCAGGCCAACCTAGTCCTTCTTTGTACCGCTGGGACCCGCATCACCCTTGCCATCACCAGTGGTCTCTTCCTTCTCTTCCTCCTCTTCCTCATCACCATACAACAACCTCAAGCGGTCCACATAGTCTTTCGCGTCCAAGCATTTATCAACTTCCTCAAGGGCGGAAATGGACATGTCGTTGTATGCTGCAAGAGCGGCAGCAAGACGCGCTTTAGTATCCACGCCATGGAACCCAGACCTTTCATCGGTAAATTTGCCTTGTGATAAAAGGTTCATATGACTAATACATCGGTTGTAGCCAGCTTTAAAACCAGCCTCCCGCGCGCGCAGCCTAATCTCCTCTACAACAGCTGCGTTCTCAGGTGCATCGAGGATGGCACTAACAATCTGCAAAGTACAAGCAATAAGGTTAACAAAGCCAAACCTAAAAAGATAGGAAAGGCAACGGGTACTTACATGCCCGATACCGTGATAATGCATCCAATCACGATCAGCCTTCAACTGCTCAAAGGAAGAAGTCAGGCTGTCCCCTAGCCTCAGCAGCCTCCCTCGCCCGCACTTCAGCTTCAGCAGCGGGCGCAGTGACCTCCTCAATAATGGTCACCCGGCTCTTCACTTCAGCCTTTCAACAAGGAAAACACAAGTATACAAAGATAACCAATCATACTTGTGAAACAAAGGCACAAAGTCAAGAGAAAAAGAAACTCATACCTGGAGGTCCTCAACAGTCTTGTTTAGGTTGGTGCGGTCAGCATTTGCCTTTTCAAGAGCCTTGGCAGCGCGGGTCTCCGCCTCCTTGGCCTCTTTGGCAACCCCCTCAGCTGTCGTCTTCTCCTTCATCAAAGCAGCGTTCGCTGCTTTTAGATTAGTGACTTCCTGGCGAACACGAAACAACTTTTCATTCTGTTTTGCCCAATATTCTTTCCAACTCTTGCGCTCATCAGAAAGCAACTTGGCAAGAGTACGAACCAGTTTAAGGCCAGCAGTTGCAGCCCACTCCTCAGTCTGCTTATACTGCTCAAAAGCAGCCTTCTCCTCTTTAAGCTGCTCTGCACCTTCACGAGCAGCTTTCACCAACTCTTCCGCCTCAGCCCGCAAGCGAGCAGTTTCCTCATCCTTGCGCCCCAACACCTTGTAGTCTTTCATAATGGCATTCGCCATTATGGAACTCCCAACAAGCATGGACGAGAGTTGGTTGATCCGTTGCTCACGAGACAGGCCGCGGGCACGAAAGACCTCAAAAGGAGTGCCCAAACCACTCAAAATATCCATGCACGTGGAGGGATCAGCGGAAATATCATCCCCTTGCATAACATTCCAAGGGGGTCGGTGATAGTTCATACTCCGGTCTTCCGTGTAGGTACGGAAGTAGAACTCCAATTCAGACTCTTCAGGCTGAATCGGAGGCCCTTCAAAACCCGTACCCCCAGAAGCGGAACCAGAAGCCTTCTCGGCAGCAGGAGATTTTTTCTTCTCAACCTCAGTGATGTGTGTAAAATACAACATATAAATCACATCAATTAAGGCATAAAACTAACCCTTTTTAAGTACTAATGTTGGAAAAAGAGTGTTTTTGTCTTTCTTTTGTATTTTCAGGATGAAATGAGCTCAAATTCACAAAAGAAGCAAAAAGACAACTAATTCTAGCATAAATACAAGAAAAGGAATAAAAGTAGACTGCCCGGACCCTCAACGGCATCCTCCAAGGCAAAGAAGAGAAAGCAGAAGTCTGAACACGCCCCGTGCTCAGCCAGCACGGGGCCGTGCCCAAGAAGCAGCATAAAAGACAAACTTATAGAAGCTTCCATTGCCCACCACGGGGCCGTGTCCAGCGGGCACGGGGGCGTGGTGAAAGTTACAGCATGCGCATTAATTGTAATTGCGAATTACAATTAATGAGGAGAGAGAGTGTCAGACGGGCACGGGGGCGTGTCCAGCGGACACGGGGCCGTGCCCAGCCTTCTGTTCAGCCTATAAATAGGAGTGCTTGGTTTCATTCCATGCCTTGGCACACCACCTCTCTCACACTTCATCCACCACCCACGACCACCATAACACCATCATCCACCACCATCATCCATTGTCCATCGTAGAGTGTGTGAGTCGTCTCGGGATCCAAGATTGATCGTAAGAGTTCTTGACAATCAAGGCCATGTTTGCCTAAGTCTCTTACATCACTTGGTGAAGACAAGTGTTTAGTATAATACTTTTTATTTTTAATCTTTTGCACTTTTTATTTGGTTTTGTATTAATGACTTTAATAACTAGTTGCTTATGTTGAAGGTGATCTTTCCTTATCGTTTGTCCGTGGTGTCTTGGCATTATTTTACTGTCTATATAAAATAAAAGATTTTCACCATTCATATCTCCACGGTCTATATGGAGGTATGTTGGCTACCTGGTCAGGGGTTAAGGGAACGGTTTGGTAAGGGTCTTGCCCTTGTTCAGCGTTTAGAGGTCCTGCTTGGGACTTGGGTCAAATTTAGTAGGATCTCCTTCAATGCCCATAGGTATTGGATGGCGGGGATCCAAACTCTTTGACCCCCTCATAAGTTAACTACTATTAATACTATAACCCGGCTATTTAGGACTGTATCCCTGCTGACTCAGACTACTTAGCCGAGGGTAACGTCACCGCCGAAAGCGAGGCCTACCACAATTTGCATTAATAACTTAATTCATTATCTTTCAATAATCCGACCCTTTAGGATTGTATCCTTGCTGACTCAAACTACTGGGTTGAGGGTAACGTCGCCTTCAAAAGAGGGGCCTACTACAATAACTAAGATAATCTCTTAAACAAGTGCAAAAGTGCGAAAATAATCAAAGGCTATACTAATACACGTGTCGGATCCAAGTGATTCATCTTGTCTATCTGTTTTTATTTTATTTTATTTTTCAGCATTTAGTTAGTTTTTATTTTCTTAGTTAAAAACATTTTTCTCACTTTTTGATTTGATTAGACGTTGAGGATAAACCGGTATTAAAAGCTCTTGTGTCTTTGGACGACCTCGGTATCTTACCAACACTATACTACGTCCACGATGGGTGCACTTGCCCATATGTGTGTTTAGTGTTAGTAAATATCGTGTTTTATAAATTTAAAACTTGGCTAAAAGTGTAAAAGGGGCTTAAATACACATCAAAAATATAACACACTTCACGCACATCAAGTGTTTGGCGCCGCTGGCGGGGACACAAGGATTTTAAGAAAGTTAGGAATCAACGGCCTAATCATATTTTTTATTTTTCTTTTTAATTTTTAGGATTTTTCTTAGTTTTTCAGCTTCTGCAGGGCTCAGCACGGGCCGTGCCTGGTCGGACACGGGCCGTGCCCAGCATCGTTACTGGCAGTTTTTGTTTTCCAAGTTACAGAAGGCTGACCACGGGGCCGTGCCGGTGCAACACGGGGCCGTGTCCAACTTCCAGTAACTGGGGATTTGGAAAGCAATCACTGAAACTCCGACCACGGGCC
The DNA here is from genome assembly GCF_002127325.2 of Helianthus annuus. Lineage (NCBI taxonomy): Eukaryota > Viridiplantae > Streptophyta > Magnoliopsida > Asterales > Asteraceae > Helianthus > Helianthus annuus. The sequence continues at coordinate 86,948,246 of NC_035446.2, read as the reverse complement.
GTGTTCACTAAACACGGGGCCGTGGTGAACCTCCTGACCAACATTCTTTTCTGTTTTTATTGCAGGACTTGGAACCCGACGCCAACCTCACGTAGTGTATGAGCTCCAGTTCCAATAAAGACATAAAAGAACCACTAGAAGAACCCGAACGCTTTCTCAGAAAAAGGTTAAAAGCCAAAAACCAAGAGAAGGTTTCGGGTGATCCATCTCCAATGGCGGACCAACATACCCTTATGGATTATCTACGACCCACCGTAGGTAATCTAGGCGCCGCTATCAATGTTCCGAATGTCGAAGCTAATAACTTCGAACTCCGGCCGCATTTGATACAAATGCTCCAAAACTTCGCAACCTTCCATGGGCTTGCGGACGAGGATCCCCATCTACATATAACTAATTTCTTGGAAATATGTGATACCTTTCGGATCAATGGAGCATCAAACGACGCCATCCGCCTCCGTATGTTTCCCTTCTCACTAAAAGACCGAGCGAAAGCTTGGCTCAACGCCCTCCCAGCTGGATCGGTAAACACCTGGGATGAACTAGCCCAAAAATTTCTATATAAGTATTTCCCTCCCGCTAAAACTACTAAGTTAATAACTGAAATTAATACATATTCACAAGAGGACGGGGAATCCTTATATGAAACTTGGGAAAGGTTAAAGGTGCTATTACGCAAGTGTCCCCATCACGGCCTTGCAATATGGCAACAAGTATCCACTTTCTATAATGGATTGTTGCCACACACTAGGCAGACACTTGATTCTAGCTCCGGGGGACTTTTAGGTAATCGACGCCCACACGAAATATATAATCAAATTGAGGAAATTGCTCATACCAATTTTCAATGGCACACCCCCCGGGGAAATAAGTCTATCGCCCCGGGCGCCCATAAGGTCGATGAAAGCACTTCTTTACAAGCCCAAATCGAGGCCCTTTCTTCAAAGATAAAAAAATTGGAAATGACAAAAACAGTCTCGGTTATGGCTTGTGAAGGGTGTGGTGGGTCACATGAAAATTGGAGTTGTATGAAAGAAACAGACGATCAACAAGAAATGGTAAACTACATTGATAATAGACCTAGGCCGTCGGGTCCCCCAACGGGAACTTACAACCAAGGATGGCGAAACCACCCAAACCTTGGTTGGAGGGAACCCGGGAATAGTAGTAACCAACAAACCCAACGAACAAACTTTCAACAACAAAGAAATGAGTCACAAAATTTCACTCAACAACAAAGTGGACGAGAAAGGCTCGAAGATACTGTATCTCGCCTCGTCTCCGACACTGATAAGAAAAACACGGAAAGATTAATTTTAGAAATCAACAAGCTAGTATTCAAAACATAGAAAAACAATTAAATCAAATAGCTCAAAATTTTTCCGAGAGACCGCAAGGCGCATTACCTAGCAATACCGAAACGAACCCAAAAGCGCAAGTTCACCTCATCACACTACGGAACCGCACCGTAGGGCCTGCAGAAGTGCTACCACCAACGGAAGAAACAGTACCCACACCTCTGCAGGAAAAGAACTCCCCTCCGTCACCACAGCCTACCAAGGCTCCTCGAGTTCTGTACCCCGGTAGGTTAATTCGTCAAAAGACCAATGAGCAATTCGCAAAGTTCGAAAGTCTGTTAAAACAATTGCATGTCAATATTCCTTTTATCGAAGTCCTAACCCAAATACCCAAGTACTCTAAATTCATGAGGGACTTCCTTACACATAAAAAGAAAATTGAAAGTTTGCAATTAGTCAATTTAGGCGAAGAATGCTCTGCCCTCGTACTCAATAAACTTCCCCAAAAGAAAATCGATCCCGGAAGCTTCACGATTCCTTGCTCAATAGGGGAATCGCCCGTTCGTAATGCCTTAGCCGACCTTGGGGCTAGCATTAACCTCATGCCCTCATCAATGTTCAAAAGACTCGGCTTAGGAACCACGAGCCCTACAAAAATGAGCATACAACTCGCTGATCGATCCATCAAATTCCCACAAGGTGTCATCGAGAATGTCTTGGTAAAGGTAAGTAGATTCGTTTATCCAGCTGACTTTGTCATACTCGATATGGAGGAAGACACCGAGGTCCCCCTTATACTAGGGAGACCCTTCCTTGCCACCGCCCAAGCAGTGGTAGATATGAATGACGGGACACTCACCTTAAGGTATGGGGATGATGAAGTGAAGTTCGGAGTTGGGAAGAGAATAGAGGACGACGACCCGGTCAATTACATGAAGGTTATTGATTCGAGCTTGGATGCTGCTCTCCGACGGTGTAACATGGGACGCCAAGCATCCCACTCAGGAAACATATAACCTCGCATTGGGTCTAGCCAAGGACCCTTATAAACGTGGCGCACCTCGGAGGCATTCCGCGGAACTATCCTTAGTTTAGTTTAATCTTTTAGTTTTAATTTGCAGAAATAAAACACACTCATGGTGGTAATGGATGAAAAAGGGAATGAGAAAAATGGCCCCATGCACAAAGAACAGAGCAACCCGACACAAATCTCCATCACAGAAGGCTCAACACGGGCCGTGCCCAACCAACACGGCCCCGTGCTGAGCCACCTGCAGAAAAACGCCCAGTTCAGGTAACTGGACACGGGCCGTGTTCAGCGGACACGCCCCCGTGTCCAGGCTTCTGTCTTAGTTCTTTAATTTCTGTTACTGGCACCTGACCACGGGGCCGTGCCCGGTTACCACGGGGCCGTGTCCAGGATGCCAGTAACATAAATCTTTGCTTTTTAACCCACTTTTACACATTCTAATCAACCGAAAATCTTATTTTTGGGACACATTGAGGACAATGTGTAATTTAAGTGTGGGGGGGGGATGCTAAAACCTTGAATTTTGCAAATCCTAATTACAAGCCTTACACAAAACTCTATTGGAACCGCTAAACACCCCAAATTTTTTCAAAAACTTTTCGTTTTTTTACTTGTCTTGGTTTAACTTGGGAATAACAAGTTCTAAAAAGGTTATATTTTTATAAATTTACAACCAATAGCGTCGTGATAACAAAGAACCAACATAAGAAAATTACGAAACGGCATAACAAGTCTAGTTAAAAATTCGATTATATATACTTGATCGCATTAAAAACCCATTCCCACAAAAGTGAGTTTTGAGCCTTTATTGAGCATACAAATATACATCTTTAGACTAAATGCTCATTTTTCATTTCTTGTGTGAATATCCGCTTGGTTCTTACAACTCTAGAACTTGCCACGACGATACATTCCCGGTCCTTACCAACTTAAACCCAAGTAAGTAAGTGATGGAGGCATTAGGACTAACCATATTTTTCTTTCTACACCATTATTTTTCATTTTTTTTACCACCTACCCAAAATCCCCCTAGTTAGCCCCTTTGAGCCTAAACCTTTCATTTCATTACCCTAAAACCCTTTTTACCCACCAAAAAACCCTTTTTTATTTTTCACCCTTTATTTTAGTAACAAGCTCGGTTTTTCGTAAGCTCGCTATTTTATGTGACTTACCTTTAAAAAAAAATATTGTGATGAAGTCAAAAACAAACAAAAGCTATATAAAGGCTTGTTTGGAGAAATACTTCAAAATAAAAAGTCACTAAAAACAAGGTGTGTCACGAAAACCGACGCTTTTTACGATTTTCGCCCTTTTACTAACCACTAACCCAACCACCCACCTTTAACCCAAGCCTAAACCTTCACCCAAAAAGTCCTCTTGATATTTACAAAGGTAAAAAGTTAAAAAGGAGGAGGATTGATTGCTTGGCAAGCCTATGGAAGGCGTAAGTTCCATACCGCTCTCGAGTGATTCACTAAAAAAATTACACCTTCGGCCGAGTGTTGAGTGATCTCCCGTGAGGTATGTGAACTTGTATATAAATGGAATTTTAATAAGGCATGCTATGCCCGAATAAGTAATTTATCTTGTGAAACGTTCTAAATAAATCATAACGAATAGGATTGTAAATAAATAAAAATAAAACTTACAAAGATCTTGGATTCCCGACACTCTATGACAAGCCAAAAAACTTTCTCTTCTACCTATTCCATTTGGGAGTGTAAGCCACATTTAAAGAGTTTTGCTTGAGGACAAGCAAAAGTTCAAGTGTGGGGGTATTTGATGTGTGTAAAATACAACATATAAATCACATCAATTAAGGCATAAAACTAACCCTTTTTAAGTACTAATGTTGGAAAAAGAGTGTTTTTGTCTTTCTTTTGTATTTTCAGGATGAAATGAGCTCAAATTCACAAAAGAAGCAAAAAGACAACTAATTCTAGCATAAATACAAGAAAAGGAATAAAAGTAGACTGCCCGGACCCTCAACGGCATCCTCGAAGGCAAAGAAGAGAAAGCAGAAGTCTGAACACGCCCCGTGCTCAGCCAGCACGGGGCCGTGCCCAAGAAGCAGCATAAAAGACAAACTTATAGAAGCTTCCATTGCCCACCACGGGGCCGTGTCCAGCGGGCACGGGGGCGTGGTGAAAATACAGCAGGCGCATTAATTGTAATTGCGAATTACAATTAATGAGGAGAGAGAGTGTCAGACGGGCACGGGGGCGTGTCCAGCGGACACGGGGCCGTGCCCAGCCTTATGTTCAGCCTATAAATAGGAGTTCTTGGTTTCATTCAATCCCTTGGCACACCACCTCTCTCACACTTCATCCACCACCCACGACCAACATAACACCATCATCCACCACCATCATCCATTGTCCATCGGAGAGTGTGTGAGTCGTCTCGGGATCCAAGATTGATCGTAAGAGTTCTTGACAATCAAGGCCATGTTTGCCTAAGTCTCTTACATCACTTGGTGAAGACAAGTGTTTAGTATAATACTTTTTATTTTTAATCTTTTGCACTTTTTATTTGGTTTTGTATTAATGACTTTAATAACTAGTTGCTTATGTTGAAGGTGATCTTTCCTTATCGTTTGTCCGTGGTGTCTTGGCATTATTTTACTGTCTATATAAAATAAAAGATTTTCACCATTCATATCTCCACGGTCTATATGGAGGTATGTTGGCTACCTGGTCGGGGGTTAAGGGAACGGTTTGGTAAGGGTCTTGCCCTTGTTCAGCGTTTAGAGGTCCTGCTTGGGACCTGGGTCAAATTTAGTAGGATCTCCTTCAATGCCCATAGGTATTGGATGGCGGGGATCCAAACTCTTTGACCCCCTCATAAGTTAACTACTATTAATACTATAACCCGGCTATTTAGGACTGTATCCCTGCTGACTCAGACTACTTAGCCGAGGGTAACGTCACCGCCGAAAGCGGGGCCTACCACAATTTGCATTAGTAACTTAATTCATTATCTTTCAATAATCCGACCCTTTAGGATTGTATCCTTGCTGACTCAAGCTACTGGGTTGAGGGTAACGTCGCCTTCAAAAGAGGGGCCTACTACAATAACTAAGATAATCTCTTAAACAAGTGCAAAAGTGCGAAAATAATCAAAGGTTATACTAATACACGTATCGGATCCAAGTGATTCATCTTGTCTATCTGTTTTTATTTTATTTTATTTTTCAGCATTTAGTTAGTTTTTATTTTCTTAGTTAAAAACATTTTTCTCACTTTTTGATTTGATTAGACGTTGAGGATAAACCGGTATTAAAAGCTCTTGTGTCCTTGGACGACCTCGGTATCTTACCAACACTATACTACGTCCACGATGGGTGCACTTGCCCATATGTGTGTTTAGTGTTAGTAAATATCGTGTTTTATAAATTTAAAACTTGGCTAAAAGTGTAAAAGGGGCTTAAATACACATCAAAAATATAACACACTTCACCCACATCAAGTTTTTGGCGCCGCTGCCGGGGACACAAGGATTTTAAGAAAGTTAGGAATCAACGGCCTAATCATATTTTTTATTTTTCTTTTTAATTTTTAGGATTTTTCTTAGTTTTTCAGCTTCTGCAGGGCTCAGCACGGGCCGTGCCTGGTCGGACACGGGCCGTGCCCAGCATCGTTACTGGCAGTTTTTGTTTTCCAAGTTACAGAAGGCTGACCACGGGGCCGTGCCGGTGCAACACGGGGCCGTGTCCAACTTCCAGTAACTGGGGATTTGGAAAGCAATCACTGAAACTCCGACCACGGGCCGTGTTCACTAAACACGGGGCCGTGGTGAACCTCCTGACCAACATTCTTTTCTGTTTTTATTGCAGGACTTGGAACCCGACGCCAACCTCACGTAGTGTATGAGCTCCAGTTCCAATAAAGACATAAAAGAACCACTAGAAGAACCCGAACGCTTTCTCAGAAAAAGGTTAAAAGCTAAAAACCAAGAGAAGGTTTCGGGTGATCCACCTCCAATGGCGGACCAACGTACCCTTATGGATTATCTACGACCCACCGTAGGTAATCTAGGCGCCGCTATCAATGCTCCGAATGTCGAAGCTAATAACTTCGAACTCCGGCCGCATTTGATACAAATGCTCCAAAACTCCGCAACCTTCCATGGGCTTGCGGACGAGGATCCCCATCTACATATAACTAATTTCTTGGAAATATGTGATACCTTTCGGATCAATGGAGCATCAAACGACGCCATCCGCCTCCGTATGTTTCCCTTCTCACTAAAAGACCGAGCGAAAGCTTGGCTCAACGCCCTCCCAGCTGGATCGGTAAACACCTGGGATGAACTAGCCCAAAAATTTCTATATAAGTATTTCCCTCCCGCTAAAACTGCTAAGTTAATGACTGAAATTAATACATATTCACAAGAGGACGGGGAATCCTTATATGAAACTTGGGAAAGGTTCAAGGAGCTATTACGCAAGTGTCCCCATCACGGCCTTGCAATATGGCAACAAGTATCCACTTTCTATAATGGATTGTTCCACACACTAGGCAGACACTTGATTCTAGCTCCGGGGGACTTTTAGGTAATCGACGCCCACACGAAATATATAATCAAATTGAGGAAATTGCTCAAACCAATTTTCAATGGCACACCCCCCGGGGAAATAAGTCTATCGCCTCTTGGGGGCACCTTTCACCTCAAAATCGCCCAGGGCCCCAAGAGTACCTGCGTTTAAATCATCAAACAAGCAAGTCAGAAAGGCGAACTTCTTTACAAAGCAAGTAAGAAGATTACAGACTAAACCTTTGCCTTGCGGCAGGGGTGCCTTCAGCCCCTCGCGATCAGGAATACGGAAATTGTTGCGAATGGTCAAGTTAAAACCTTCTTCACCATCCGCACACCGAAGAATCTCAACCTTGCCCGTGAAGTTCGGATCAAATATCCTCCATAGGGTAGCATCCTCTGATAGTACACTTACAAATCAGTAACACACAAAGAAGTAAGGAAACCGCACAAAAGTAAAAATACTTACCACCACTATTCTCCCGTACAACGGGCCTTGCTTTCCTATCAGGCCTGGTCAACATCATCCGCAGCACCAACAACTGCGAGTTGTCCAGCTTCTTAAACTCAATGGTCTTCAACCTTGGGAACCACTCCACTGTATCAGCCTGGGGAACAACAATATCCTCCGCAAGGATAGTCTCAGCCACATTCCGCAGGGTCATGTTGGCAACAACTACGACAGCTTTAATGTAGAAGAACCATGTCTTCCACTTCATAATACCCTTCGGAGGGGTCATCAGCTTGGGGCTACCATAACGCTGACCAAAAGAGAACAAACCAGTATTCACTGTCAACTGGTAAAACCGCCGGAAGTTTTCAACGGAAAGTTCCAGACCAAGAGCACGAAAAGTGTACTCAAAGTTTTGAATCCGAATCATCCCGAATGGGCTGAGTTGGGAGATATGGATCTTGTAATACTCCAAAATCTCAGCAACAAAGATAGTCAATGGTAACCGGAGGTTACCATCAACGAAGAAATCAGCCCACATGGTGATGTAACCGGCCGAAGCATCGGCACCGGTGTCACCTTCCTATGGGTGTATAAACCCATACTCTTGGGGCATCTGAATGCTGGTCATCAGGATATCAAACTGACCCTTTGACCACTTCAACACTGGTAAGCCTCCGCCGGGGGTAGTACCACCACCTTCTTCTTCCTCTTCCGCTGCCGCCGGCGATGAATGATCTGGGTTTTCACCCTCAACATTGTGTGGATTAGATGGTTCAGCCATTAGGGAATGTAATGAAGAAGACAGAAGATGAGTTCGCAAGAAACTCAGAAACCTTACCGGAATATCAAACAAGTTCTCGGAGAAGATGAAGGATACTCTCTTTCTCTCGCCGGAAATTTTTGAAATTTTGAACAAGTGAGGGGAAACCACAAATGGTTTTCCCTTAAATACTCATCGCAATTAATGCGAGGTAGTAACCGAATCATCACGTTTGAAAAGAGCGAGTTATGCGATGCCACGTGTTCAATGACGGATCCACTGACGGTTACCACGCGCGAGTGGCCGCCCACGCGCCTGACAAAAGAGACTTTCACACTCCTGCCACAGTGCATTTATGACCTTGGGCAGTGCAAACGTCCTTTCATTTCAGCACATGCTAGGAAATCCTACCAACTTTCACCAACTCACACGTGCGTTCAGCCACGTATGAAACACAAAAGCGACAACATTATCCAAAAATAAGCGGCATGCGGTTTCTCTGGTATACCGTACCATAACCCATACCGCATGTCGTTTTTTACATACCCCTCAAAAAAGGAAAAAATATATATCTCTACATTATGTAAAGGGGTATAACTAATATCCTCATATACCCACGAGCACACGTGGAATATGCGGAGATGACACACACGAGCCTGCACAGGTGTGTCAGATGCTCAGAACCAGGGTTGCTCTTTGGACTGCGAAAACCGCTTCTCGGGATGAAGCCAACCGCACTCCTTCAAACATCTTCAAGCTTCAAATCCCTCGTGTCCGGTTCACAACCACAGAGGGTGCAAAAACAGCTTCTCGTTAGGGAAAAGGATAAGTATGATGCGCGACCGCACATCAGCAACCCTGACTCCTGATCCTTCAAGAGCCGCATCCAAGCAAAACACTCTTTTAAAGCGAGTTTTTTGTTAGCAAGCCGCAGACACTCATGAGTCATTGCGGTTACGCCTCCAGCTCCGCGATCGGTAGCTACGGAAGAGCCACGACTAAGTCATCACACAGACGAACAAACCTACTTCCAGGAAAACTGAACTGCTTCCCATTGAAGCGTGAAGGAAAGTGGCTACAGAACAAGTGCGGACGAGATTTCTAATCATCTAAAGGGATCTCGTTGAGCAACAAGCCAAGGAACAGTGGTAACAAGTCTGCTTATGACTTTGTTCGCCCACTTATGGGCTAGATAGGTTAAACAATGGTGGGCACAACCATGCCTATGACCATGTTTATTTGACCATTATCCAGATTCACATTGTTCGACCAACCACGACCAACAATGACGCAAGTACCTCACATTGTTCGACCAAACATGGCTAGCAACGTAAAGGAACGAGGTAACCGCAAAGGACGTGCGGTTACTTGAGAGCTAATTGGAAGAACATGAACACCCCATAAAGTAGGGATCATCATTATATGTCCAATTGCTAAACATAGAGCTTGAGCAAAGGCACTTACAGGATTGCATCAGCTACCGCAGAGGTTACAACTAGATTTGCGATCGCAGACGTCTTCCGTCACCGTCACAAATGTTGGTTCGAAGCCTGCAAACATCTTCAGTCACAATCTCAGAGGTTGGTTCGACACACTAACAGCTGGCAACCGACCCTGATGACATCAGGAAAAGGTAGACCATACTACCAGATAAAAACCCTAGGCTGAGAATTTCGCATCAGACGAAACTTGCTCACCGGTACGGAAGAGACGTCACATGACTCTACCGGATCCCCGGCTTGATTTTCTAGAAGCAGGAGCCATCTACATGGCCTAGAATCTTCTCCAAACTACGAACTACCTTCTAGACACCATAGTCCAGTACTCCTCCCACTTGCAACTTGCATAAGGGAGCAACACTAGACTAGGGGTACTTGAAGAGGTATGGTCCCAGATATCCCGTCAACACGACCGCGAGTGACCATTACCCTCATCAAAAACCCCACCAGCAAGAACTTATCTGTGTCTGTGCGGGCATGCGCGAACACAGATGTCGAATCCAATCGGTCAAATGATGGGAAAATAAAGATAGGCATAAGCGATGCAGCCTAGCACCGCATCCTATGAATATCTCCTTACCTGGTGTATGAAAATGGGTGTACGCATAGCGATGCAGCCTTGCACTGCATCCTATGAATGTTTTCATCAATACAAGGGATCTGGACAACAGCAACAGTCACCACGAGTGGCGATGCGGCCTGGCACCGTATCCCACAAACTTAGCCAGAGTGGGAATGCAGAAACAACAGTAGTTACCGCAGGCAGCAATACGGCGCGGCACCGCATCCTGCCCACGAGGCAAGTGGGACTGACATCACAGAGCAAGTGGCACCAGTGACAGTCGCCTGTCAGCCCATATGTAAGCAACAGACTGACACTGCAGTAGGATGTGGCTTCACCTCCACAACTGACAAGCCTGACACACCTACATAAGGGCGGCACGTTGTCAGTCTGTCCCCTCCTTCACTCCTCGGCTATAAATACCAACCCCAAACCAGGTTTGAGGTATCTCTTCACAACTCTCTCACTACTACTACTATCACACTTTGCTTCCTAAGCAAATTACTGATTCTCACGCCGGAGAGTGGTAACAAGGAGCACCCCCACCCCATCCTCCTTGTTACGAGTCACGGCTTGTTTCCTTGTGCAGGCGTTCAACCAGTGGATGATCCAGTCAGTGATCCTCGGGAGGAAGGGATTAACCCTTCTTGATGAGATCAGTGAGTTAACCCGACCTGGTTAACCATTGTTTCATCAAACACCATCATCCACCACAATCATTAGAGTTTAGAGTGTGTAGTAGTCATGAGATCCAAGATTGATCGTAACAGCCTTTGTCAAACTATGGCCATGTTTGGCCAAACTCTTACATCACTTAGTGAAGACAAGTCTTTTATGTATTACTTTAGATTTTTAAACTTTGGTTAACTTTTTAATTTGGTTTGTATTAGTGAGTTTAATTACTAGTTTTTTATATTGAAAATGAATTTTATTATATCATCTCTTCATGTTTTGTTGATTCCCTCATTCGTGTCTTTACGGTTTATATAAAGCACATTAACTTCCTAAAAGGGGGTTAGAAGGGTGGTTTGGGTAAAGTTCTTGCCTCGTTTAGTGTATAGATCCTGCGAGGACTTGATTCAAGCTTATTAGGAATTCCTTTGAGGCAAGAGGGAAGTAAGAAAGGCTTGCATCCTTTATAAATAAACTACTATTAAAACTTTAAACCGACCTTGCGGGACTGTATCCCTGCTGACTCAGACCAATATTGTCGAGGGTAGCGTTGCCTCCAAAAGAGGTACATGCCAGATTTTGTGTTAAAAAACTTACTTAATTATCTTCCAATATTCTGGCCTTGCGGGACTGTATCCCTGCTGACTCAGACCAATATGGCCGAAGGTAGCATTGCCTCCAAAAGAGGGACATGCCAATATAACTAAGATAATCTCTTAAAAAACCCAAAGTGCGAAAATTATCAAAGGATACGTAAAAGATAAGTCGGAACCAAGCGATTCTATCTTGTCTATTTGTTTCTTTTGTCATTTTAGTTTCTTTCTTTATTTTAACTATTAAAAATCTTTTCTTAAAATTTGGTTAGATTAGACGTTGACGATATTCCGGTATTAAAAACCCTTATGTCCTTGGACGACCTCGGTATCTTACCATCACTATACTATGCCAACGATGGGTGTTTTTGCCCTAGCGTGTTGTAAAGAGTGATAGTGTTATATCGTGTTTTATAAATTTAAAGCTTGATAAATGAGTGAAAGGTGCTTAAAAACGTATTAAAAATTATATCACATTCCAACCACGCCAAGTTTTTGGCGCCGTTGCCGGGGACACAAGGATTTTAAGAAAGTTTAAATTCAACGGTCTAATCATCTTCTTTAGTTTTTCTGTCCAAATTCTTTGTTTTTTTGAAAAATTTTCAGTTACAGAAGCTTTACACGGGGCCGTCCTACACTGACACGGGGTCGTGTTTACTCTGCAGCAAGTGAAAAACAAAACTTTTTCACAGAAGGTTCACACGGGGCCGTGTTTCATTTGACATGGGGTCATGTTAAAAACGCCCAGTATCAAATGAAACGCCGTCCTAGACACAAGGCCGTGCTAACCTTCTGTGTTCACAAAAAAAAAATTATTTCCCGAAACCCGTAATCTTCTAGGTACTATCCAAACAATGGATTATTACATGGAAGATTCTGACTATTACTATTATGATGATTATGAGGAACCATATTGTACATTCGATACAAAATTGTTACATTTTTCAACCATCAACCTCATACACAACATATGAGGAACCAAGGTTTGAGCTCCCAAAATCAAGCTTTGATTGGGACATTCCACCATTTGAAACATAAGAGAAACCACCCATCATCATTCCCGAATCCGAAAGCCTCATACAAAGTCTCAAAAACTTAGAGCTCTTAATCAAGCAAGCTCGTGCAAAAGAAGAGACCATCTGTATAAAGGAGGTAATCATAAAAGAGGTAAAACCTCAAGAGCCAAAGGAAGAGGAGATACTCAAAGAAAATTCAACGCATGAAGATGAAGAATCCAAACCAAGCTATATGGAAGGTAAGTCTATAAAGGTAAATTTCATAGAGGAGCAACAAGATCTACAAGAAATACACATTCTACAACTCTCTTTTCAAAATCATAATTTGGTTCCATCTCATGCTAAGTTATTAAAAGAGTTAACCACTAATCCTAACATCAAAGAAATAGCAAGTGTTAAATTAACTAAAGATCAAACTTCACTAATACAAGATGAACAAATTGAGTTAAACATAAACCCGGTAGCATGTTTTATTCAAAACGTCTATATTAGTAACATTTCAATAGATAAAGATCTTTGTGTTAATATAATGCCTAGCTATGTATTCGAAAGATTGAGTATTGGTGATTTTTTTCCAATCAAAATTCCTATCCTCTTGGCTAATCAAAAAATTAAACACGGGAATGGTTGAAGATGTTCTCATTCAAACAAAACAAACGGTTGCACCAACCGAATTTATCATCTTAGATGATGCCCCGCTTGTGTTGGGACAACCATTCATAAAAACCTATCAATCCTTGCTCAAACAAAAACACCAAAATCTTCCCACTAAACTTAGGGCCGGTAAACAAAATTTTAACATAATTAAATCAATGAAATATCCAATCAGCAATGATGACCCCTTGTTGGAAGATGAAGTAGAGCCACCCGATACGGAGTAACAAAATGACCAATTCATAGAAGAGGAAGCCACTACCGAACAAACCTTTTCAGCCATCGACCACGATAACGAACCAAAGACTAAGCCATCTATTGAAGACCCACCTTCTCTTGAACTCAAGGAACTTCCAAAAGGATTAGAATACGCATTCTTAGATAATAAAGGTAAGCTTCCCGTCATCATCTCCTCGTACCTCACTTCATGAAAAAGAAAAATTACTTAACATACTAAAAAAAGCACAAAACGGAAATCGCATGGAAGCTAATGGACATTAAAGGAATTAGTCCTTCCATGTGCACACATCAAAATTTAATGGAAGATAACTAAAAAGCGGTGATCCAAACACAAAGACGGATTAATCCTAACATCCAAGAAGTAGTAAAAAAAGAAGTCATCAAGCTCTTAGACGCCAGACATATATACTCCATTTCCGATAGCCCATGGTAAGTCATGTCCAAGTAGTACCAAAAAAGGAGGAATGACGGTTGTGACCAACGAAAAGAACGAGTTCATACCAACAAGAACCGTCACCGGATGGAGAGTTTGCATTGACTATAAGAGACTCAATGAAGCCAGAAGAAAAGACCATTTTCCTTCACCCTTCATTATCAAATGTTAGAGTGATTATCCGGTCATAGATTTTATTGTTTTTTAGATGGATTCTCTGGGCACTTCCAAATTCCTATCGCACCGGAAAACCAAGAGAAAACCACCTTCACTTGTCCCTTACGGGACTTTTGCATATCGACGCATGCCATTTGGACTATGCAACGCGCCTGCAGCATTACAACAATGCATGGCGGCCATTTTCCACGACATGATAGATAAAACCGTGGAAGTTTTTATGAACGATTTTTCTATTTTTGGTGATTCATTTGACTAGTGTGTGACATCTGTGTCACTTCAACCATCAAACAAATACCAAATCAATGAAATATTGTATTTCATACTTGGGATTTGTAAAAATATGTGTATCATTTGCACATATCAACTCTTGTTCGATTTCGGGCTCTAAATCGCTTTCTGGAAGGTTATACGCGCACTGATGCGTAAATATAACCAGTTTAATGCAACAAACACTCCGGAATAGTGACATAGGCTTAACATACCCTAAATAACCTTTATATAACTTAGAAATAAGTTTTGGAAGGTTTGGTATGCCGAAATCAAGTCTATTCGCTTACAGGGACTAAATATGACAAACTGCGAAAGTATGCCAATTTGAACTATAACGAACATTCCGGAACATGATCATAAGTTAAATACACCCTAAACATCCTTTACATAGCTTAGAAATAGGCTTTGAGGTGTTCGGTGTGCTAAAATAAACTTTTTGGTCATTCAGGGACTAAAAGCGTCAAAAAGTGCATAAGTTTGCATTTTCGCGCATAACTTACGTTCTGAATACATCTGGACATCCAAAAATTTATACAAGCATTAAAATATTTTATTTTAGTGTTTGGCATGAGAAAAATCCATTCGTCGCGCAATTTGGATCGTTTTTCGCGCTTATACGCATTTTGTCGTAATTAAGCGAACATCGCGATCATACGACCAAACGAACCGACATCCGGCATATTTTTGAGCATGTTTCAAGTTCCCTACACTTTAACTTCATTTTAGAGCCTTGAACTGAGGTTAACGGGCTTAAACGTGCCAAAAATGGGCCAAAATACATGTTTCTGAAGTGCAGGGACTAAAAATGTAATTTCTGAATAGTTATCCAGGCGGGCCGCGTAGGTTTATATGTGTATCTTACGCGGGCCGTGTGAGAGGCCCAGTAACATAAAACCATTTTCTGAAACAGCAGCTGGTATTCAATGAATTTGGGCATGCTTTTGATCAATCTAGGGGCAAATTTTGATGGTTTTCTAGTACCCCTAGTATTATAGAACAATGGGCACAAGTGGAGGGTCTAGATCGAAGCTCGTTTCCCGATAAACGATCCTAACGGTTCTAGAAATCCTATAAATACCCACTTGCTTTCACTTGCATTCCTCACATTTGATCAGATTCAAAGCTTTCTAAGTGGAAGTATATGCTTCCTACCTGAAAGCGAATCAGATCAAATCTTGCGGGGACCTTCTGTAAGTATTCTTTCGCGTTTTTCATTCGTTTTAGCGTTAAAGTCAAAATTGCGTTTGACTTTCTGCATTGACCAGTTTATGGTCAACGCAGAGTTCGTTTGAACTTCATAACGTGAGCGTAATCACGATGGTTATAGTCCCTAGTGACTATACCTACTGATTACCACGTTATCTAGGCTCAGTGACGAGTCGTGGTTTCGGCCAAAATGCGTTTTCTCGCGTATTTTGTAACCAAACTACTCTAGGGTATCAAAACCATTTGTTTTGATACCAAACCTGTTTTCTAACTTAACTAAACATGTTCTAGCATGTTTAGCTCGTCACTTTTAGATTTATGCTTGTCTAGGGTCGTAAAGGTAAGCGATCTAAACAATCGCTTATACTTTCGAACCCGACCCATTTGGTTGATCTTTAGGATCCAACCAAATACATTAGGTGACCATAGTTGTATAGGGAATAACCTTCCGAGGTTATACCTTATGATCACGTCGTCTAAGTAGTTGTATGATAGGTAGTTTATATGCCTTAGGAAAATTACCAAAATGCCCTTTTTACGCATAAATTCATTTTAAGCATATGTAACGTAACTTTTGACATCTAAACTGATTTAGTAACAATATTAAACATGTTAAGGCATATTTCACTTGTCATAGGGCTAGTTAGGCGTTCCGAACGCGTTTTACGCGAACGACGCGTTAAAGTAGCATAAGCTACCTAAACGGGTCGTAATGGGTCATAAGCACTTAGGTTAGGTTTCATTTTAGTATGTAGGCTTTATTAAACCATATCATATGAGTTCCAATACTCATTGGGTTTACGAAACCTCATACTATCCAATCTCCTGATTTAGGTGCGGTAATTTATGTAGTTATCTATATAGGGTGCCGTTTGATTCCGTGATCCCTCTCGCTTTGCTTGGTTGTTGTTCAAGACTTCTAAGCACCCTCAAGTGAGTACATAGTACCCCTCTTTTACTGTTTTCCAAACGTTTTGGGGTGAAACACATGTGCCTACTTGTTACTTTCATGCATTTCATGTTTTCATATCATATACTTGCTATGTTCACTAGTACACTATTAGTACATGATTTCATTATGTTTTTGCTATGTATGTCCATTGTGTGCGTACTTAGTACATCGTTTTACATGACATTTTATGCTATGTATGTTCGTTTAGCGCATACTTAGTACATTGTTTTACATTACCTTTTCATGCTATGTATGTTCATCATACTTAGTACATTTGTTTTACATTACATGCTATGTATGTTCATCATACTTAGTACATTTGTTTCACATCACATGCTATGTATGTTCATTTTGTTCATACTTAGTACATTCACATCGCATCACATGCTTACATTTTGGTATGATATTTGGTTTGTTTAAATGGGACAATGTACATTCATTAACATTGATCACGCCGCTCGGTAGTAGGTAATGGTACCATAGGACTTGACAAATCCCGTTCCTAAAATCCTAGGTTTCTTTGGATGGATGGAATGACCGAATTCGAAAACATTTCTTTTTGATAACTTTTACTCGAAGGTTATCCTGCTGTCTCAAGGCTTGAATGTATGGAATTTTCACAACACCGCATAGATGTTTGTATCAGTATAGCATGCATTTCCACAAAACATAACATTGATTTAAACTGAGTTTTACTTCAATACTTTGTTTTGTGCATATTTCACTTGCCATACATGACATTTTGTTTACACATTACATGATTGACATTTGACATAGACATTTTGACATGGTTTTCACAATGACATTTGAAAATTGGTTTAGACATGGGAATTTACATTGGTGGTTTGTTTGGGGTGAGTGATTTAAGTAACGAGGCGTGTGTAATGTGATACAAGCATGGTGGATACGCCGCTGGTACTTCCTATATATAAGTACTTGTATTATATTACATGTCGTAGCGTTATTTAAATCATTCAATTTGGATTTACACATTCTTACACAAATAACATATTTTTCACAAGACATTGTTTTACAAAAACAGTTTGTTTTATACAAATTCATTTTACTCGGTTATTCATTTAACCTTACAATCATTCTTTTATCTATTCATATCTATCATCGCTTTTCAAACGATTTATAAAACAAAACATTTTACAAGGATCATGACTGATTTTTGTTAAACAACTTTTTCTAAACTTATAAGTCATGAATCCTAAATCAATAAAACATATGTACTCGCCGGCATTTTTATGCTGATGTACCTATTTTCACATGTGTTTCAGGAGATGATGCATAGGATTGATCAAGATACACATAGGCGAACTTGGGCCTTAGTGACAATAAAAGATGCAAGACTAGTTAATTTTGTTATACTTCTTTGTTTGTTAAGACATTGTAACTCTTTATCAATATAACAACATTTTAATTTTTCCATGTGTTATGAAACAATGATTCTGTTACAACACTCCCCAACGATTCCGCCACGTTTTGTAGTTTTACGTGGTCCGGGTGTGACAGAAAAGTTGGTATCAGAGCTCATGGTTATAGGGAATTAGGTTATTAGTAATGCTTTAACCTAGTCTATAACCTTCCTAGGACCCTAACGTGAGTTTACTTGCGTTTAGTCATAAAACAATACCGTCACCTATACTTAGGCGACAACCACAACGAAAACACAAAATTCAAATCTGCTTTGAAAACTAATCATCTGTTCTAGGATGATAGATTTCTAGGTTTTGAACCCTTTGTTATAAGGTTTTGAACCCTCTACATTTTCAAATCTCGTCAAAGTTTGGGTCTTTTGATGTGAACACGTGCAAACTGGAAGGGTGAATGCCTGTACTCTGAGTTTTCTGTCTAAGGATAGAGTGTTCGTACAAATCCGCAGTATCGGAGCAGTCACTCTTACCTGGGAACTCTTGGGGTGAGTGTTCACTTATAGGCAAGCATGTCTTCAGCGATACATTATTATGACCCGTTTGCTTTGATTTGTCACCATCTCATTTGTTTGCCTTAGGTAACAAACAAATGATCGCAATTCTTATGCATTGCCTTTCTGTTTTGTTTATCAGATAACATTTCATTTGTTGCTTCCTATGTCCTTCATTTTCTTCTAGAATGTCTCTTTACCTCAACAACGGTCAAATGTCCGAGCAAGCAGCCAAACTTGCCCAGCAAATAGGCGAAGTAATTCTGAAGTCCGTGGATTTAGGTATTGCCATGTCTCGCCTAAAAAATGGAGCCACTCAACAGTCACTGAGGAAAGTAGAAGTCAAGCCTGCACCAAAATCAAGGAAGCGTAAGGCTTCAAAGAAAGCCGCAACAGTTGCACCTAATCCAGCAGGACCTAGCCAAAAGGCAACACCACCTGCTAAGAAGCAATACAAGGGAACGGCACAACTATGCGACAAATGTAACGGGCATCACCAAGCTCACCTGCAGTGTCGTGTGTGTGTATCATGTGGGCGAATTAGTCACCTGTCAAGTACTTGTCGAATCAACCCAAGCCAATGTGGTCCAAGTCAACCACAAGCCAACCCTATCCGAGCTCATTTTCCACGTGGATCGTGCTACAGCTGTGGCGAAACGAGCCATTTCAGAAACTAATGCCCAAAGATTGTCAATGCAAATCCAACCCTTGGATGAGCATTTGGCCGAACAAAGGATTTTGCTGTCTTATGCCTTTGTTTCTTTTGTTTTCTTATATTGTGAAAAAATCTGTTTTGTTCATAAATAAAAGTCGTTGTTCGCAATTCTGATATACAAATGTAGTTACATGTGTGTATGGCATTTCCCAATGATATCTACATTAAGGAGCTATGCTCTTTACAAACTACTCTTGTGATTCTCCCTTTCAAGTGATCGCTCATGATTTCCTCAAAAATTTTAATTACTCGTTTCATTCTAGGAGACGAAGTACATGAAATAAAGTGACATTATGAGTAATCGTGCTTTTGCACATCTGTGCCTTTGAATCCCTGGTTAGATAACTAAGGGTATTTTCAAATCTCAAACCCATTACGTTCAGATTTTTCAACATGCATAACATAAGGTTTCAAAACAACCTCCATGATTTCAAAAACATTTTACATAGTCGAAAACATTTTTAATATAGTGTATTTACTTAATATATCAAATGCACGACTTCAAAAACCTTGTCTATATTTTCAAAAACAACCTTCATGATTTCAAAATGTTATTAAACAGTATAATCACTTATATCAAGTGCATGATTTCAAAAGCATCATTCATGTTTTCAAAAACCTTATACATAATTTCAAAATTCATCTTGCATGATTTTAAAACTTTTTTTTTAAATATACCTACCTAATACACCTACTTTATGATTTCAAAAGTATTATATATAAGGTTTCCAAAAACATTGAACACATTTTAGAACCCCATGCATAGTTTTCAAAATATTTTCCTCATACATTGACTTAACCTTCAATTTTCGCTTCATATGTTACCTTGGCATATCTAGCATCTCAACTTCATAAGCATTTTTACTTCATGTTTTGACTTAAGCACATCCAGCGCAAGGTTTCAAAACATCTTCAATTCCCAGAATCCATGTGGGATCTTTTTATCTTCACAATTAGATCCTTGTGGATAATTGTCATTCAAATTAGAATCCTTAATTGGATTCCCTGTGTACCTTAATTCGAATATTTCGGTTCCTTGCAATCGAAATCGAATTTCCTCTTTAAGATCTATCTATATTCATAGTTAGATTCTTGATAACATTTAAAGTACCAAATGAAATCCACGTAATGGTTCCTAGTGTGCTTTAAATACTTGTGCGCAATTAGCAAAATGATAACAAATTTAAAAATCAAGTTAAATAATTATGTGATTATGTGTTTATGCACCTTGTGTTTTCTTTTATGCATTTTGTGTTTTTGAATACTCTGGATATCATTATCCAAATCCTCGTAGAACCTTTTATATCTTCATATGAGGGATTCATAGTAGTACATTCAAAAGGTACTATCTCAAATCCTTAATTGGGCTTCTACGTGATAGTTAAGACCCATGGATTTTATAGTGCCATTCCATCATTCAAAGAGACCCCTTTTAGTGGTCTAGGTCAAAAGATTGATTCAAAATCTGGTTATGAATGACATGTGATAAGCTGAAAAGACTCATTGGTTGTCTATTTAAATCATCTATTGATTTAATTGAAAGACCCTATAGTGGTCTAAGCACATTCATCACCGGCTCGTTCATTGTTTCCTTCCCCTACACATTATAAGATGCACTACGTGACTATGCAAGGAATTACGTAATTATGGATGCATACATAATTACGAAGTTCAGTGCACGGAAACCACAGTAACATTATATGTACTTGTATATAAGTGTCCCTCTCACATTGCAAGCATGATGTTATTCAAAGCTACTAGAAGTTCAGGATTCTAACCAGTGTTGTTTGATCTTTTCAACTCCATGTTTCAAGCTCTCACAAGTTTCCTCTAAGATAAATTTCGGGACGAAATTTCCTGAAGTAGGGGAGACTGTGACATCTGCATCACTTCAACCATCAAACAAATACCAAATCAATGAAATATTGTATTTCATACTTGGGATTTGTAAAAATATGTGTATCATTTGCACATATCAACTCTTGTTCGATTTCGGGCTCTAAATCGCTTTCTGGAAGGTTATACGCGCACTGATGCGTAAATATAACCAGTTTAATGCAACAAACACTCCGGAATAGTGACATAGACTTAACATACCCTAAATAACCTTTATATAACTTAGAAATAAGTTTTGGAAGGTTTGGTATGCCGAAATCAAGTCTATTCGCCTACAGGGACTAAATATGACAAACTGCGAAAGTATGCCAATTTGAACTGTAACGAACATTCCGGAACATGATCATAAGTTAAACACACCCTAAACATCCTTTACATAGCTTAGAAATAGGCTTTGAGGTGTTCGGTGTGCTAAAATAAACTTTTTGGTCATTCAGGGACTAAAAGCGTCAAAAAGTGCATAAGTTTGCATTTTCGCTCATAACTTACGTTCTGAATACATCCGGACATCCAAAAATTTATGCAAGCATTAAAATATTTTATTTTAGTGTTTGGCATGAGAAAAATCCATTCGTCGCGCAATTTGGATCGTTTTTCGCGCTTATGCGCATTTCGTCGTAATTAAGCGAACATCGCGATCATACGACCAAACGAACCGACATCCGGCATATTTTTGAGCATGTTTCAAGTTCCCTACACTTTAACTTCATTTTAGAGCCTTGAAACGAGGTTAACGGGCTTAAACGTGCCAAAAATGGGCCAAAATACATGTTTCTGAAGTGCAGGGACTAAAACTGTAATTTCTGAATAGTTATCCAGGCGGGCCGCGTAGGTTTATATGTGTATCTTACGCAGGCCGTGTGAGAGGCCCAGTAACAGAAAACCATTTTCTGAAACAGCAGCTGGTATTCAATGAATTTGGACATGCTTTTGATCAATCTAGGGGCAAATTTTGATGGTTTTCTAGTACCCCTAGTATTACAAAACAATGGGCACAAGGGGAGGGTCTAGATCGAAGCTCGTTTCCCGATAAACGATCCTAACGGTTCTAGAAATCTTATAAATACCCACTTGCTTTCACTTGCATTCCTCACATTCGATCTGATTCAAAGCTTTCTAAGTGGAAGTATATGCTTCCTATCTGAAAGCGAATCGGATCAAATCTTGCAGGGACCTTCTGTAAGTATTCTTTCGCGTTTTTCATTCGTTTTAGCGTTAAAGTCAAAACTGCGTTTGACTTTCTGCATTGACCAGTTTATGGTCAACGCAAAGTTCGTTTGAACTTTATAGCGTGAGCGTAATCACGATGGTTATAGTCCCTAATGACTATACCTACTGATTACCACGTTATCTAGGCTCAGTGACGAGTCGTAGTTTCGGCCAAAATGCGTTTTCTCGCGTATTTTGTAACCAAGCTACTCTAGGGTATCAAAACCATTTGTTTTGATACCAAACCTGTTTTCTAACTTAACTAAATATGTTCTAGCATGTTTAGCTTGTCACTTTTTGATTTGTGCTTGTCTAGGGTCGTAAAGGTAAGCGATCTAAACAATCGCTTATACTTTCGAACCCGACCCATTTGGTTGATCTTTAGGATCCAACCAAATACATTAGGTGACCATAGTTATATAGGGAATAACCTTCCGAGGTTATACCTTATGGTCATGTCGTTTAAGTAGTTGTATGATAGGTAGATTATATGCCTTAGGAAAATTACCAAAATGCCCTTTTTACGCATAAATTCATTTTAAGCATATGTAACGTAACTTTTGACATCTAAACTAATTTAGCAACAATATTAAACATGTTAAGGCATATTTCACTTGTCATAGGGCTAGTTAGGCGTTCCGAACGCGTTTTACGCGAACGACGCGTTAAAGTAGCATAAGCTACCTAAACGGGTCGTAATGGGTCATAAGCACTTAGGTTAGGTTTCATTTTTGTATGTAGGCTTTATTAAACCATATCATATGAGTTCCAATACTCATTTGGTTTACGAAACCTCATACTATCCAATCTCCCGATTTAGGTCCGGTAATTTATGTAGTTATCTATATAGGGTGCCGTTTGATTCCGTGATCCCTCTCGCTTTGCTTGGTTGTTGTTCAAGACTTCTAAGCACCCTCAAGTGAGTACATAGTACCCCTCTTTTACTGTTTTCCAAACGTTTTGGGGTGAAACACATGTGCCTACTTGTTACTTTCATGCATTTCATGTTTTCATATCATATACTTGCTATGTTCACTAGTACACTATTAGTACATGATTTCATTATGTTTTTGCTATGTATGTCCATTGTGTGCATACTTAGTACATCGTTTTACATGACATTTTATGCTATGTAGGTTCGTTTAGCGCATACTTAGTACATTGTTTTACATTACCTTTTCATGCTATGTATGTTCATCATACTTAGTACATTTGTTTTACATCACATGCTATGTATGTTCATCATACTTAGTACATTTGTTTCACATCACATGCTATGTATGTTCATTTTGTTCATACTTAGTACATTCACATCGCATCACATGCTTACATTTTGGTATGATATTTGGTTTGTTTAAATGGGACAATGTACATTCATTAACATTGATCACGCCGCTCGGTAGTAGGTAATGGTACCATAGGACTTGACAAATCCCGTTCCTAAAATCCTTGGTTTGTTTGGATGGATGGAATGACCGAATCCGAAAACATTTCTTTTTGATAACTTTTACTCGAAGGTTATCCTGCTGTCTCAAGGCTTGAATGTATGGAATTTTCACAACACCGCATAGATGTTTGTATCAGTATAGTATGCATTTCCACAAAACATAACATTGATTTAAACTGAGTTTTACTTCAATCCTTTGTTTTGTGCATTTTCACCTATGGTTTAGTCGATACATATTTCACTTGCCATACATGACATTTTGTTTACACATTACATGATTGACATTTGACATAGACATTTTGACATGGTTTTCACAATGACATTTGAAAATAGGTTTAGACATGGGCAATTTACATTGGTGGTTTGTTTGGGGTGAGTGATTTAAGTAACGAGGCGTGTGTAATGTGATACAAGCATGGTGGATACGCCGCTGGTACTTCCTATATATAAGTACTTGTATTATATTACATGTCATAGCATTATTTAAATCATTCAATTTGGATTTACACACTTTTACACAAATAACATATTTTTCACAAGACATTGTTTTACAAAAACAGTTTGTTTTATACAAATTCATTTTACTCGGTTATTCATTTAACCTTACAATCATTCTTTTATCTATACATATCTATCATCGCTTTTCAAACGATTTATAAAACAAAACATTTTACAAGGATAATGACTGATTTTTGTTAAACAACTTTTTCTAAACTCATAAGTCATGAATCCTAAATCAATAAAACCTATGTACTCGCCGGCATTTTTATGCTAATGTACCTATTCTCACATGTGTTTCAGGAGATGATGCATAGGATTGATCAAGATACACATAGGCGAACTTGGGCCTTAGTGACAATAAAAGATGCAAGACTAGTTAATTTTGTTATACTTCTTTGTTTGTTAAGACATTGTAACTCTTTATCAATATAACAACATTTTAATTTTTCCATGTGTTATGAAACAATGATTCTGTTACAACACTCCCCGACGATTCCGCCACGTTTTGTTGTTTTACGTGGTCGGGGTGTGACATAGTGTCTCGATAACCTTGAACGAACGCTATCTAGATGTGAAGAGACTAACCTCACCCTTAATTAGGAAAAGTGCCATTTTATGGTCATAGAGGGGATAATAGTTGGTCACAAAATCTCCAATGCAGATATGGATGTAAGGACCTAATACGTATTTGACAAGAAGTCGCAACGGAAAGTCGTGCCATAAAATTTCTTTCATTACAAACGTCTTGACTTACTTGAAAGTTCGTTTTAATAAATATGTATCTTTTACAAAAAAAAAGTATAAGTCAGGTTTGCTAAAGTACATACTCAATTATTCCCGTACAATCTATCTGGTGACTCGGTCTTCGATTTCTATTCTTCGTGATAACCACCGTGATTCGTACAACCTGCACTCACCACATACATTCATAACATTAGTACACAATACATAAACAAGATTCAATCTCGTACACTTCCCATTTCATTATCTTTCTAACTTTAAGAATTTCATCTGTGTATCCATATCCTGGTGAGGCTTCAATAATGTACTTGCATTACTTTTCATTCTCAAGGCACACTATTAATAACGTATTACTCGACGTATCTAAATCATGCGTACATACATTCTTACATGCATACATACACATCTACATATGTACATACCTTCATATATCTCCACATACATGTCTCTACATCTACATACGCACATACATCACTACGTCTCTACATACGTACATATACACATATGTATCTTCACATATACATAAATACATGTCTACATACTTACATACATTACTACGTACACGTTCAAGACCTTATATACCTCTTATATATCCATACATTAGTTACATGGTACTTAGACTTAGATTTATAGCCCATAACGTCAAAGGAACGATCAAAATCATGTTTGGGAGGCCTGTCGTCGTCCACGGATAACAAACCGAAGCCTACTATACCCAAATCAACTTAGATAACAAATTTCAGGTTTTTGAACATGGGGAGGCCGTCGGCGACGGCCCTTGCAAGTGCCCGTAGCACAAAACTTCCGTAGACAGCCAAATAACCCGTTAGCCAAAAACTGACTTTCCAGGGCCCGTCGACGACTCCCCTAAGGCCGTCGGCGACGCCCTCTAGATATTGCATTTTTCTGGAGCTCCGTTTCGTCGTCCGTACGCACTAAAACGCGCATAACTTTTGAACCGTTTACCCGTTTAACCTCCCATTTCTTCCTACATGCTCGTAATTTGACATTCTATCATGTGAACTTGAAATCCCATATCCGGATTAAGGAAATTCTTATCTTACGCACTATCGGCTTATTATTCATTTATGATTTATCCGACCCATTCATGTTTTTATCAAATAACTCATTCCTTTTAACTCAAAACTTACATGAACATTATGACCATAATACTTTTACATTATCCGGGGTGTCGTACTTGGGGTTTACGCACCCGATACCCAGTATTCGTTAAATTCATTCGTTATTACGTAATTGAACATTAAATATTACAATTTCCATCTATGAAATTGTTTATTCATTTACTCATAATTTACTACCGAACCTCTTGCCCATTAACCCGCATCACCGTTTCTCGGTTAGCATGCTTACATACAATTTTATCCATTACCCGGTTATCATACCGAAGTTGTTATTTATGCAACCTTTCCGGTATGCAATAAAACCTCATCTTGACCCATTTGATTTACTTAGCGAAATTCATCGATTTCATACAACTCATTCCTATTTGACCTCAATTATCATACTTAATTAAATCGCACCTAACTTTACATAAACAACTAAGAAGTGATTACGGAAATCACTTACCTTATGCGTCCGCTTTGTATCTGATCCCTTGCCTCCTCTTGGCCCGTTAACACCTCGTGCTTGAGCCCGTCTCGACGTGATTCCTATACTTCCATTTTGTCGAAATCATGCTTTTATTAGCATACTCATTTGTACATATTAACAATCATATCAATCGCATATTTCACATTTGACTTTCTTTAGTCACAATCAACAAGCATAAGATATATACTGAAATTCATATCCTTTCAAACTCATGAAATTCGTCATGCCATCGCAAATATCACGTATTGACATAACATGTAACTTACGACTTCCTATAATCCTATTTTTATGACAACAAATCATATCATGCTTCTTATGCGTAGTTGACTTTCAGAAGTCAACAATTCATCATGTGAACTTCCGACTTATTCTCATCTACTCGTAATATCAAAGTAGGCTATACAAAAGGCACCATATACATTACCTACTCTCGATGCAAATGTGCTAACAACCATATTCAAATTAGTAATTTAACATGATCATACCATCATTTTCGTATTTCATTCCTATATACACCAAGCTTATTCATAACATTTTGCATCCTAACTTCACTTAAGCATTTCATCATACACTTGGTGTGCGTACCACCTTTTAAGCATAACGTACAACTAATTCATGCATAATCTTCTAAATTCATACATAGTTCATCAAATCCTTCCACTCATCAACATGTAGTATTTTAAACTAAACATCAAACATATTATCATCACATTTTATTCAATTCATCTAACAACAATTCATCATACCCACATAATACATCGATCTTTCAACAAGAATTGGACATAGGTGGTGATTCAAGTCATCATCCTCACAATAACAAACGGGTTTCACCCCTAAACATCAAATTAACACAAACCATACATAACCTATGTTCTAAATGATGATTCTAACCCTTATACATGATCAATTTCATATTAACTCACGGATTAGAACATAACCCACTTTCATATCAAAATCACCAAATCACAAATTTCAACTTACTAAGTGATTTATAGGGCTAGATGATGTAGAATCTTGATTCATGCAAGAGATTCTACCTCAATTCTTCAACATTCATCACCATCGGAAACCCTCATGTCTCCTTGCCTTGCATCGACACCAACATCAGACTTATGTCTGATGTTTGTGGTCTTCCCCACTTAACCCAAACTTCATTCAAAATGTGCAAGATTAACCCTTGCACTTTAGTTAACTTATTTCTTTCATTCTTGAGACTAGTAGATATACAAACTAGGTTAACTAATCCTAGTTAGTCAAATCTAGTTAAGTTATTTCATACATAATTCTAGTATATGCCATATTTATTAAATATTATATTTTTTTGGGGCGTTACAAGTCTACCCTCCTTAAAAGAGGTTTCGTCCCCGAAACCTTGCTCATTTTTACTCTTACCTTTTCTTTTTACCCATTCAGAGTGCATAATACAATATGAATACATTCAAGATCTTGGCTAAAATTTTACTCATAATTAAATGTAGTTGTACGCATTGTCCCTACTTACTTAAATTAAGCAAACTTTACCTTCACAAACACATGAAAGGTCGGAAAGAGCTCTTATTAGTGTCATTTTCACTTCTTATGATTTATTTCATTCTATTATTATATCGTATACATTATTTCATTCTGTTCACCACAAGCAAACCTAACATCCCGTTACTAACGTCCCTTATACTTACATTTCACGTTCATAGAAAGGTCGACGTACCATTATACGCATACCATAAACATTCGATATACCAATTCTTACTTATAATCACAAGCTAAACGTTTTACTAACCTCATTTCCATTGCATAATCCAACTGCCTGCGACCCGAGTCGACCCAATTCATTGTGAGTCATGCGATACCTGGGTTGATTATATTTGTTCCTTTGTTAAGCTTCCACTTAAATGCGTTCTTTCAACAATGTCTTGTTCAAATGAACATGGCCAACAAGCCTAGCATCAAGTTAGTATTTCCAACGATACTTACTGTCTTGTATAATCTATCAGAATTTCCACAGTTACATTCAACTTGTTCAGACATAATGTTTATTGCATCTCCTTATTTATATATTAATTCTTTCTCGATTTCTTTATGAAAACATTAGTACGTTCAACCTGTTTAAACAGGTCAATACATGACCATTACCTAACATGTCTCTTCCGTTGGTTGATCCACTCATGACGGGTCAATACATAACCATTCTTTCTCAGATCTCTAATTTATTTGTCAACTTTTGCAGATTGACTCTTTAAAGTCAACCCAGTACTTCTTACTTATCATAGACGTATTAGAGCATACGTTCATAATTTTTCCTTTCCATTCTTGCGTACTTGCAAAGACTTCATTTCCTCATTTTATTATTAATTTACAAGATTTTTACCCGTTTCCGCCCCTACTTAAATCATTTGTCTAAGTCGTAGACGTCGTTCATCCCGACTCCCAAGAGCCAATTAATGATATGTTTAGCACATAACTTATTTTAGATCTTATTTCTTTCGCCTAAAGTTTCTTACTACTGCATTAGCTTTTATCAGTTTTATCTACTTGACAAGTCAACTACCTCATGCTATCTTGCTATTACTTGCTAAATTATCTATCAATTTACTTTGTTTGACCCTTTCAAAATTCCAATCGTAAATACATTCTGACCTATACTTACCAATTACCCAGTTCTGTCACATCCCTTCCTAGCCGAGCTATAAGCTCTCATAAGAAAAACACAACTTGGTTAATATTTGCCTTAAGAATTTTTTGACCTCTTCGGTCTGCATTTACTTACGAATTCGGGCTTTTCATTCCACCTTCCATCCTTTTCCATGTTTTGAATCCGTCTCGCAGATTCAAACATATCATTCATACTTTCTCATTCCTTCTGTGCTTCGAATCCGTCTCGCGGATTCAAACATATCATTCGTACATACCATTACTTCTATGTTTGAATCTGTCATGCGGGTTCAAACATATCATTCGTACATACCATTACTTCTATGTTTGAATCCGTCCCGCGGGTTCAAACATATCATTCGTACATACCATTACTTCTATGTTTGAATCTGTCTCGCGGGTTCAAACATATCATTCATACATACAATTACTTCTATGTTTGAATCCGTCTCGCGGATTCAAACACATCGTTCATTCGCTCCATTTATATGAGTTGCTTAAATTTTCTTAAGAGTCTTATAATTCTCACCCACACGTCCACCTAATACTCAATCCTTTCGGACATACCTGCAACAATTATCACGGTCTCACGAACGTCATATATTTCTTGCGTACTGGCCAGGTACGCAATCTACATACTAGTTTCGTGCCTTCATGTAATCATCGCCTTATGTCCGAAGAATTAAGTTTCGGCACGTTTAACATTCCAAAATCCTCATTACTATTCCGTTACTATCCTTCATTTAAAATTTTCATTCACTTAATAGGCTTTACCATTACATGCACTCACACGTTAAATTTACGTACCTGGGCAATGGTCTTATTACATGCCTTGGTGCCGGTCCTAGACCGCATTCACGAATCACCCTCTCCGAAGCAATTATCCTTACCTTACACATAACATACTGTTAGTTTTCAAATACATACTTAAGTACACACTTACATTCGCTTCCACCTTTAGATCTTGATCGAGTCTTGGATTGTACGGGTTCCTGGTCACAAGAGCGCACAGGTTTGAGTTCAAGTATTTGCCTCCTCATACTTGATTTCGCTCAAACCAGGGCTCTGATACCAACTTGTAAGGCCCTAATACGTATTTGACAAGAAGTCGCAGCGGAAAGTCGTGCCATAAAATTTCTTTCATTACAAACGTCTTGACTTACTTGAAAGTTCGTTTTAATGAATATGTATCTTTTACAAAAAAAGTATAAGTCCTGTTTGCTAAAGTACATACTCAATTATTCCCGTACAATCTATCTGATGACTCGGTCTTCGATCTCTATTCTTCGTGATGTCGTGATTCGTACAACCTGCACTCACCACATACATTCATAACATTAGTACAAAATACATAAACAAGATTCAATCTCGTACACTTCCCATTTCATTATCTTTCTAACTTTAAGCATTTCATTTGTGTATCCATATCCTGGTGAGGCTTCAATAATGTACTTGCATTACTTTTCATTCTCAAAGCACACTATTAATAACGTATTACTCGACGTATCTAAATCATGCATACATACATTCTTACATGCATACATACACATCTACATACGTACATACCTTCATATATCTCAACATACATGTATACACTCATACGTACCTTCATATATACCATATACACATCTACATACGCACATACATCACTACGTCTCTACATACATACATATACACATACGTATCTTCACATATACATAAATACACATCTACATACTTACATACATTACTACGTACACGTTCAAGACCGTATATACCTCTTATATATCCATACATTACTTAAATGGTACTTAGACTTAGATTTATAGCCCATAATGTCAAAGGAACGATCAAAATCATGTTTGGGAGGCCCGTCGTGGTCCACGGATAACAAACCGAAGCCTACTATACCCAAATCAACTTAGATAACAAATTTCAGGTTTTTTGAACATGGGGAGGCCGTCGGCGACGGCCCTAGGGGCATCGGTGACGGCCCTTGCAAGTGCCCGTAGCCCAAAACTTCCGTAGACAGCCAAATAACCCGTCAGCCAAAAACTGACTTTCCAGATGTAGGATCGTGTTTTGACCGGAACGAGTCTATCAGGGGAGTTTTGATCAGATACAGGTGCGGAAAACAAGTACCTGACGTAGAAACAGCTAGATCTTCACTCAAATCACACTTTTGATTGATATTACAGCTTTTACAACCAAATCTCACACCGGCAGCACCTCGGTATGGATAACAAGAACATGTTACAAATGATTTCACTCCTAGGGTATATATAGGGACTAGGTTTCGCTCATATGGACATGTCCATAAAAGCGAAACCCCCTTCTAGGTTTCCCACATACGGACATGTGGTTTCCCACATATGAACATGTGGTTTCCCACATATGGACATGTGGTTTCCCACATATGGACATGTCGGGAAATCTCGTACAATGTGCCCTAATCTAACATTCTAAGACTAAGACTCGATACAAGACGAAGTCGACAGATGCATGCACTAACAGACTCCCCCTCAGATGTTGACGAGTCTTAAGTGTCGAGTCTTCGCAACTTTAGTCTTGATCTGTCTCTGGGCTTCACTCTCTCAATCTATTCTTGCAGGTCTTCAGACTCCCCCTTGCGATATGCTGGCATTACTTTAGTTCATCAGCATCATCAGCCTTAGGATCGTTGTCTGGCTTTCCATCTAACAGCTTCTCAATATCAATCAGCTTGACTCTTCATGTCTCAAGATCATTGCCTGGCTTCCTCCAATCAGAGTTCTCAGGTATTGGAACCTGGCTCTCATCTAGCTCGGATCTCAGGAACGAATAACCTGGCTTATCTTATCCTGCAAAAACTCTACCTCAAAGTAAATTTCTCTCACATACATATTTCAAACATATAAACTTGCACTAACTTAGACTCTCTTTCAAAATCAAAACGATTTTCCAATCTGATGAACCACTTTAAGGTTTGATAAAAAATAATCAGTTTTAAAACAAACTCCCCCTCAAATTATATTCATCATGTTTAGCACTCAGAATTTTGTAAATCAGCATTTCAATATCAGTTGTCGAAAATCTTTTTGGATTTTCTGAAACTTTATGCTAAAACACACTGAAAATCTTTTTTGGATTTTGTAATAAAGAAACATGAAATGCAGTAACGAAATATTTACAAACAATATTTTTGTGAGTTCGTGTAAGAGGATCATATTAGTTTTTGAGACAAGTCACCAACACCGCTAAGCTATATTTCATTTTAATTTTTAAACAATTCACTTAGATTGTCAGTATACTGGTCCATTTAAATTTTCACACAAAGTTCAACTGATCCGAGATATGATATTAATGTCTTAAGCACTTGAACTTATCCGTGTGTCCCATCACTTGAATATACTCCCGTATCCAGATCCCAATATTCAGTCTTACAGGTGAGTATACCACAGATGATATCTGTAAAGGGGTTAAATGCGAGGGCCGTGAGAGCTCAGGTCGATACTTCCGTATACGCATAGAGATGACGGCTTCGACTTTTCGGTGTGTCCCCTTTAGAGGATCTTTTTGATTTCAACAGCAGCGACTATCAATTTTATTGTTTCATCAGCTTGCTGAGGGCGATGCTATGTTTCAAGCATTTGCGGAAAGCATTATCCGGGGACTAGGTCAGTACTTCCATACAGCAGAAGTCCCAGGATAATACCCCAGATATCACTGAGCATAAAGACCGAGTATCTCAGAATAAGGGACCTTTCAAACAAGATTTCAGGGGTTACCTATATATCCAAGATGTTGTTAACCCACAGAACAAGTAAGTTTGAATTTTTAGGTTTATATCTCGTCACAATTTACTAAATGTGTAAAAACCTACTGGCATATCCGCAGTGAGATTGTTTATCACATTTTTAACTCTCCAATTCTTTAGCATGTTGTGACAGTCCACTGATGTACTATCATTTCCTCTTTTCACAACGAAACTCATTTTTGAATTTATCATGTTTTTGTCTTTTTCAAATTTTCTAATGTTTTTGGATTTTCTGAAATTTAATTTTCTACTCCCCCTAAAATGCAAACACATTAAAGAAATTTGAAAACTATCAAAGCTCTTAACCCACTTGAAGAAGATTCAAAACAAACTGTACAGAAACATGACAACTGACATCGAATCGCATCAATTTGCCATTCACTAGGCATAAACAATTTGAACTCCCCCTTTCACAAACCATTTTCTCATTTAGATTTCAAAACACTTAAGTTTGTTTTAATCAAAATGATTTTTCCGGAAAAGGAATTTTTTTTTACCACTTGTAAGTTTACCACTTGTTTAAGTATGGGGATATGGTTCATCATCTTGTCAGTTTTATCAAATGTAGTAAATCAAGTACAACTTAATGTCCTTGATTCACTGTTTGCAATCAAGCAACCTCTAAACCACTTGTAAAAATAACCAAACAATACCAACTGTATGTATATTCAAAATGCCGATTCCTGCTTTGCACTTACCAACCTGGAAGCTCCGGCGTAGTCATTCAACCTGTAAAATTTTAACAATTTCAAGCATTTTCAAAACAACCTTATTAAACATGAAAGATGCCGATTCCTGATCCACGATTACAAACTTGGGATCTCCGGCATAGTCAGGTTTTTCAAGCAAAGAAAATGTCCACCCAAGCCTGACCAGCCTTGGGTGATTTCAATTCAGATTTTGTTGGGGTGTAAGTTGCTTTCTTTTTAGCGTAGAAATCCTTTACCCCTTTCACCTTCCCATCAACCATTTTTCCGAAAATCTTCTTTACTTTCCCATTAAATGCTTTCTCAACATCAAAATTATCCTTTTCAGAATATCCCTGATTTGAGATTTCAGACTTTCCAACTTTCCTTTTAAAATTCTCAGTCCTCAATGGTGGAAAGTTCTCATCATCCATTGAAGGAACTGAGTTTTCATCACTCTCATCAAAGTGTGGCTCCTCTGATTTTGTGGAATCAGATTCATCACCAGATTTTACCTTAATAACCCATTTTTGATTGTCAAGTTTCACACTTCGCCTGTAAAATCTCTTCGAACACTCACCAACTTCAAATGTTGAATTTTTGAAAACTTTAAATTTTTCAGTTGGTGGTTCGGATTTATCAACAATAACTTCTTTTAGTTTTCCAGAAACTCCCTGTTTTGTCTTGGTTGATTTAGAACAATTCCATGCAATGTGTCCAACTTCATTGCATCTAAAACAGGTTCTGGTTTCTTTTCTCTGAACTTCATTCTTCTTTTTCTCAGCAAGAAATTCTTGATTTGATTGTCTCCAGAATGAGCTCTTCTTTTCCTCTTCAGCAGACGGACCTGAAACAAATTTTGTATTTTTAGAAAATTTTTCATTTTTTATAGTTTTCAGGTGGAATAAAACCTAAGCCTTTCTTTTTGTAGCTACGATTTTGGTTAGGTTTCTGTTGAAAACCAGAACCAGAAGTGTAACCCTTTTTCTTGTTTAAACGTTGTTGTACTCTTGAGGTGTAAGGTCTTGTTTTTCTTGTAAGATTTTCATCTTTTATTTCAGAAATATTAATTTCTGTTAGTTTGAAAACCTTTTTGATCGTTTCTGGTTTAACACCTCTTATTGGAAACTCTTTATCAAAATATAATTTGTCAGAATCATTCAAAGTATACGCAACTTCAAATGTTTCATCAAAGATTTTGACAACAAAAACTCTTTACTGTAAACCCGTTTTCCCGATGATTTTGAACTCTTTTCAGACGAATTTGAACTCCCGACTGACTGACACGAGCTTTTGGACTCGGACTTTGACTCTGACTCCTCATCCTTATCCAACAGCTGATCGACCACTCTTTTTATCAATTCGGACTCATGATCTGTGTCGGACGCTGTGAACATGACGTCAATATTGTCTGGTAAAACATCGGTTAGCTCGGATTCTAATTTAATATTGACCGCCTGTTTTAGTTCTTCCTCGTTAGGTTTTCTAGGTGAGTACCCTTCCCAAATCGGAGGCGGACACTTATTATAACAGACACCCTGTTTCTTACCAGTATCCTTCTTCTTCTTTGGCTTTGTTTCTTCACCTTTAAACGCTTCAAATCCTTCAACTGTTGGATAAATTCTATCGATTATGTAGTCACAACCTTTGTAACTTCGCAGCAATCTTCTGATTCTTTCATTCTCAGCTGCTTCACTATCCAACTCTTTCTTCCACTTTGCACATTCTTCTATGTACAAGTTGATCTCTTTCTACTTTGTCATCATGGTAGCATTCATCATCTTCAATGCTTTCTCTCTTTCAGAGTTAGTCTTCTCCAGACTATTCACATGTCTGTTCAATACATGATACGACTTTTTCAAATTCTTTACATCAAACAACAATTGTTCTTTCAACTTTTCTAACTCACTAAACCTCTCATCTTTTTCTATACATTGTTTACAAGACTCTAAACATGTAAGACAAGGTTTTGTGACTTCAACGATCTTCTCGACTTCAACTCTCTTTTCAACTTCCACAATCTTCTCAATCACTTTGACTTCTTTCATTTCCTTTGTAGCTTTCCTCTCTTTTAGTTTCTTCAATTTTTTTGCAAAATAAAATTCAAAAGTGTCAGAAGATAAATGCGTTTTTCCAAGATTTATCTGTTCCATCTCTTCATCATCACTTGTTTCTGATGAACTGTTTTCAGATGAAACAGATCCTTCATCTTCACTTTTCTCTTCATCAGATAACACTTCCATCCATTCCTTCAGCATTTCTGGTTTTCGAATAATATGTGCAATAAACGCTTGAACATTTGAATCAGCTGGAATAAACTTGTCCCAGCTAAAACCTTCAGCCATTTTCTCATCATCTTGATCAACGATGCCATAATAAGCTTTCCTGTTTGCATCCTCGATCATTCTTCCATGTTCCGTTTGAGCTTCTTTTTGTTGATGCGGTTGATGAGTGATTTGCTGATAAATGGATTTCCTATAATAATCATCTTTCCCAGACGTCTCCTTCGCTCCTCTTGGCTCCTGATTCTTGCATTCTCTTTTAAAGTGACCTTTCTCCCTGCAACGAAAACAGACAACTTTAGATTTATTAAATCCTAGATTTGAAAGGTTTGCATCCAAGAAATCATTTCTTCCTGTAATCAATCTAAACTTTTCTGCTCTCCTCAAAACACTCGCCAATGCCCATTTAATATCCATCAGTTCCAGCTCCTCTGCATCGATTTGGTCATAATCTTCCTTTGTGAGCATCGGATTGCCAATTCTTCCGGCAATCAACCCTTCATAAGACTCTAATGCAGTGACCAGTAATCCCATATGATTCTTTACAACCTCTTCAGAATAATTTTGTCCATTTTGAAGATGTAGAGCTACATTGCACTGAATCAGATGACCATTTCCAGCAGATGTACTTTGAACACTTGGAGGATTCACCGTTGAGAACCCACTAGTGTTGACTGATCCTTGACTGCTTGGTGTAGACTGATTTCCAGCACTAAATGCAGTTTGTATCTTAGGACTCGCTTCAACTGTTTAAACATCTCCTTTATAGTATAGTTTGATATCTTGTTGATGACTTGAACTGTTCATTCTTGCAATTTTCTGCTGCTCCAGATCCTGTGCCTCCAGCTTCTCAATAAACTGTGCAATTGATAACCTGCTAAACTGTCCGGAATTCTTCAATATCATCAGTTATGTACCCCATTCCTTTTGCGGTAACGCATCAGCAAGCTTTTCAACCCATTCTGCTGGAGTTTTTGTAATCTTCAACTGTGACATGGTGCATACAAGATGACAATATCTTTCAATAAGAGTCTTTGTTGTCTCACCAGGCATGCACGTAAACAATTCAAACTCCTTTTTCAGCAATGCTGCTTTACACTGAAGCATCTCAGTACTTCCTTCGAATTTCTTTTTGAGAGCTTCCCAGATAGAATAAGCACTTTCATCATGTTGAAGCAACACAAATGTATCCTCTTTAACAGCTTGTTGTAACAGATTGATCATCATTTTTTCGGCTTTGTAACTTTCTCTCTCTTGCTCAATGAACTCTGAAATGATTTTACCAACTCCAATTGAATTCTTTGGCCTCTCATATTCAGTTTCGATGCTCTCCCAAGCTTTTAGATGATTCGCCTGAACCCAATTCTCAAAACCGTTTCTTCCATCCGTGATAATCCTCGATTCCCATAAGTTTCGGGGGTTTTTGCATTGTTCCGGTTTCATTCTCCATTGTCATGTTCTTAGCAATGTCAGATGGATTAGTCAGAGTTGTAGCAAACGCGTTGTAAAATTCAGAATCCATGTTTTGGTATCTAAGAATTTTTCAAACAAGCTTTCAAACTAACTGGTTCACCTCGTAAAACACCTGTATCACCTGACGACACACAAACAAACAAAACACAATCAGTTTAAAACACTTATCAAAGCAACTGAATCAAACTGATACTTTGTGCGAACTGAATCACTCGAATTGATGAATATTCTGTGCGGACAGAGGTTTAAATTGGCAAACTGTGAGAACTGCTATGACTCGGATCAATTTCAAACAACCTGACCCACTACGTGCGAACTGATGGACTTTCAAATGACCTGATGAACTTTTGACAACTTGGAACTCCAAACCATACAAACTGGAACTAACTTTCAAGCGAATAGAGTTATCTTTCAAATGAATTGGACTTTTTCACGCGACTTCTTAAATCAAACTCAAACGAACTGATTTTTATTCAATACTGAAGATGATCTTATTTATCCCAAGCATTAAACCAACACTTGATCCATCAACAACAAAATCAATGAAATCACCGTTACACAAACACAAAGGACCGGTTTTTTTTATTCAATCGAAACACACAACATCTTTTAAGTTTGCATGAAATATTATTTGCCAACAATTTAAATCAAATCTTGATTGGGCCACACTAATTCTTCACATGCAATAACCAACTGATTGGGCCATTATATCCAACAAGTTTGATTGGGCCGCTCGATCACTAAACCGACAACAATTTGTAATTTTTTATTTCAATCCAATCGACACCTATTGCTTCTGATTGGACCAAAACCAATTATTCACTTTAACATATCTGGTCACATGCAAATTCAATAAGAACCGACAATCATGTGTCGTGCCGTAAATGTTTGCTGATTGGGCCGTCCAATTACCGACAACATTTAAATGTTCAACAAATTGATTGGGCCGCTAATATTACACTCAATCGACAATGGCTGAATAAACAATTTGCTGACAACAACAATTTTAATGTTCAATAGTGATTGGGCCGCTAATTAACGACAACTTTTTAAATCGATTTTAATAACTGACAGTTTCTTGTGAGCTTTTAATGACCGACAATTCACATGCAACGTTGTGAAATCAGTACTGTCACATTTAAAGCGGAATCAAACTTTGAACTTTGAGCGGAATCACTAATTGGTCATATGAGCGAAACTAGGTGTCTTGGGTTGACACAAAAGCGAAATAGGTCATATTGGAGTCCTTATGAGCGAAACCAGAGTTATAATGTACACAAGAGCGAAACCAGGTGGTCCAAATGAGCGAAACCTATGTCTTATGAGCGAAACCTGAAGTGTCATATGAGCGAAATAGGTTCTTGGGAGGTCCTATGAGCGAAACCCTATGTCAAAAGAGCGAAACCTGATGTATGAATAAGCGAAATCAGGGCTTTTCCGTATGAGCGAAACCAACTCGGGGGTTATTTTGGACCATTTTTAGTTCGAATTTTAGGCTCAAACTTTCAGGGATTTGTCTATATCCAATAACACACAATCTGTGAAATTTTGAGTGAATTTCGACCGGTAAATCTTTCTGAAATGATGAAAGAAGGTGTAGAAGTAAGAATTTATGATGAAATCCAGCAAATCTCTGTAGAACTCCTCCTCCTCCTGAAGCTCTGATACCACTTGTAGGATCGTGTTTTGACCCGAACGAGTCTATCAGAGGAGTTTTGATCAGATACAGGTGCGGAAAACAAGTACCTGACGTAGAAACAACTAGATCTTCACTCAAATCACACTTTTGATTGATATTACAGCTATTACAACCAAATCTCACACCGGCAGCACCTCGGTATGGATAACAAGAACACGTTACAAATGATTTCGCTCCTAGGGTATATATAGGGACTAGGTTTCGCTCATATGGACATGTCCATAAAAGAGAAACCCCCCTATTGTACATATAAGCGAAACCATCTTCTAGGTTTCCCACATACGGACATGTCCATAAAAGCAAAACCCCCTTCTAGGTTTCCCACATACGGACATGTGGTTTCCCACATATGAACATGTGGTTTCCCACATATGGACATGTGGTTTCCCACATATGGACATGTCGGGAAATCTCGTACAATGTACCCTAATCTAACATTCTAAGACTAAGACTCGATACAAGACGAAGTCGACAGATGCATGCACTAACACCAGAGACCGTCGGCGACGCCCTCTAGATATTGCATTTTTCTACAGCTCCATTTCGTCGTCTGTACGCACTAAAACACGCATTACTTTTGAACCGTTTACACGTTTAACCTCCCGTTTCTTCCTACATGCTCGTAATTTGACATTCTATCATGTGAACTTGAAATCCCATATCCGGATTAAGGAAATTCTTAACTTACGCACTATCGGCTTATTATTCGTTTACGATTTATCCGACCCGTTCATGTTTTTATCAAATAACTCATTCCTTTTAACTCAAAACTTACATGAACATTATGACCATAATACTTTTACATTATCCGGGGTGTCGTACTTGGGGTTTACGCACCCGATACCCGGTATTCGTTAAATTCATTTGTTATTACGTAATTGAACATTAAATAGTACAATTTCCATCTATGAAATTATTTATTCATTTACTCATAATTTACTACCGAACCTCTTGCCCATTAACCCGCATCACCGTTTATCGGTTTGCATGCTTACATACAATTTTATCCATTACTCGGTTATCATACCGAAATTGTTATTTATGCAACTTTTCTAGTATGCAACAAAACCTCATCTAGACCCATTTGATTTACTTAGAGAAATTCATCGATTTCATACAACTCATTCCTATTTGACCTCAATTATCATACTTAATTAAATCGCACCTAACTTTACATAAACAACTAAGAAGTGATTACGGAAATCACTTACCTTATGCGTCCGTGCTCGTATCCGATCCCTTGCCTCCTCTTGGCCTGTTAACACCTCGTGCTTGAGCCTGTCTTGACGTGATCCCTATACTTCCATTTGTTGAAATCACGCTCTTATTAGCATACTCATTTGTACATATTAACAATCATATCAATCGCATATTTCACATTTGACTTTCTTTAGTCACAATCAACAAGCATAAGACATATAATCAAATTCATATCCTTTCAAACTAATGAAATTCGTCATGCCATCACAAATATCATGTATTGACATAACATGTAACTTACTACTTCCTATAATCCTATTTTTATGACAACAAATCATATCATGCTTCTTATGCGTAGTTGACTTTCAGAAGTCAACAATTCATCATGTGAACTTTCGACTTATTCTCATCTACTCGTAATATCAAAGTAGGCTATACAAAAGGCACCATATACATTACCTACTCTCGATGCAAATGTGCTTACAACCATATTCAAATTAGTAATTTAACATGATCATACCATCATTTTCGTATTTCATTCCTATATACACCAAGCTTTTTCATAACATTTTGCATCCTAACTTCACTTAAGCATTTCATCATACACTTGGTGTGCGTACCACCTTTTAAGCATAACGTACAACTAATTCATGCATAATCTTCTAAATTCATACATAGTTCATCAAATCCTTCCACTCATCAACATGTAGTATTTAAAACTAAACATTAAACATATTATCATCACATTTTATTCAATTCATCTAACAACAATTCATCATACCCACATAATACATCGATCTTTCAACAAGAATTGGACATAGGTGGTGATTCAAGTCATCATCCTCACAATAACAAACGAGTTTCATCCCTAAACATCAAATTAACACAAACCATACATACCCTATGTTCTAAATGATGATTCTAACCCTTATACATGATCAATTTCATATTAACTCATGGATTAGAACATAACCCACTTTCATATCAAAATCACCAAATCAAAAATTTCAACTTACCAAGTGATTTATAGGGCTAGATGATGTAGAATCTTGATTCATGCAAGAGAGTTAAGGTTGGATTCTACCTCAATTCTTCAACATTCATCACCATCAGAAACCCTCATGTCTCCTTGCCTTGCATCGACACCAACATCAGACTTATGTCTGATGTTTGTGGTCTTCCCCACATAACCCAAACTTCATTCAAAATGTGCAAGATTAACCCTTGCACTTTAGTTAACTTATTTCTTTCATTCTTGAGACTAGTAGATATACAAACTAGGTTAATTAATCCTAGTTAGTCAAATCTAGTTAAGTTATTTCATACATAATTCTAGTATATACCATATTTATTAAATATTATATTTTTTTGGGGCGTTACAAGTCTACCCTCCTTAAAATATGTGCAGACCAACTTATTCGACGATGCGTCCATGGTCGGGAAACAAAACAAATTCTTCGCTATTCTCATGAAAGACCATGTAGAGGACATCATGGGATAGCAAATACGCACGGAGAGTGTATGTTGCAGGATTTTACTAGCCAACGATATATAAAGATGCCTATACCTTAATCAAAACATGCGATGCATGTCAAAGGGCAGGCAACATCTTAGCAAGAAACGAAATGCCACAAAATAGCTTTCTCATTTGTGAAATCTTCGATGTTTGGGGTTTAGATTTTATAGGACCATTTCCACCATCAAGAGGTAACAAATACATCCATGTGGTTGTCGACTACGTTTCTAAATGGGGCGAGGCCTAAGCTCTTCCTACCAATGACGGAAGAGTGGTAGTAAGATTCCTAAAAAAACTATTTTCCCGTTTCGGCACCCCAAAAGCACTCATCAGTGATAGAGGTACTCACTTCTACAATTTGCAAATGGAAAAAACTCTAACACGATACGGGGTATCTCACCGTCTCTCAACTACGTATCATCCTAAAACTAATGGTCAGGCCACAAATCGAGGTTTAAAAAGAATTCTAGAAAAAATTGTGGGTCAAAACCGAAAAGAATGAGCAGACAAACTAGATTATGCTTTATGGGCATTTCGAACAACATATAAAACACCAATAGGTACCACACAGTATAAGCTAGTCTCTGGAAAAAACTGTCACCTGTCAGTAGAAATTGAACACATGGCATATGAATTTAGATCAAGAGACCACATGGAAAGATCGCCTACACCTGTTAAATGAGTTAAAAAAATTAAGAAATCAAGCATATTCCAACTCAGAAATCTATAAGAAACGCTCAAAGAGATTACACGATAAATTTATAAGGGGACCTAAGGAATTCAGAGAAGGAGACCAAGTACTCCTCTTTAACTCTAGGCAACGTCTTTTTCCTTAGAAACTTATATCTCGATGGTCCGCACCTTTTACCATCACAATGGTCTACTCACACGTTGTCATAGATATTAAGCCTCCAAACGGAGAACCATTCAGAGTCAATGGAAAAAGGCTTAAATTCTATGAGGGACTCATCGAGGATGGAGAAACGAAAATAACCTTACGAGAGATAGATAAGTAACGGGAGAATAGCAACAACCTGTATATATTTTTATTGTTTTGTTATTATAATCCATCTTGCATGTTTATCGTGAAATGTAACAATATATATAATTTTCCATCATGTATTTAAAATGTCAATTTTCGTCTCATATAAGTCCAATATATATATTATGTCAGGATATGTCGGTTCAGTTTCAACTAATATATATATAGAGAGGAAGGTTAACGTACATTATGGCTTAACGTACATCACGTACGACAGGTAATTACGCACGTTCATTTTAAAATCACGCACGTTATAACTCAAAAATCCAAAATCACGCATGTTGAAACACAATAATCACGCATATTGAAAACATAAATCACGTATGTTATATAACAAATCAAGCACGTTGTTGTATGTGAAGTACGTTAAGCCGTAATGTACGATATACTTTTTCTATATATATATATATATATATATATATATTTCATACACATGTTTATGTATAAGTCCATGGGGTTGTTTTTATATGGTATCACTAGCCGGTTCGGTTTAAGAGCTCGGTTTCGCGTTAAAAACAGCTAACATAAACAATATAAATTAATTCGTGTCGTTAAAATTTTTACCAAGTATCTCGTGACGTGTTGGATCCACGTGTCACCCGAAACTGCCGGTTGACCCGCCTTTGACCATAGTTGATCGGAGTTGACCTAGTTGACCAGCTTTGACCCGGAACCGAAACAGCAAAAGTCACACGAGACCGACAGTTGACTAGTTTTGACCCGTGTTGACCGGGTTTGACCAGCTTTGACTGTTTTGACCGGGTTTGATCAGCTTTGACAATGTTGATCGGGTTTGACCCGAACCTATACTGCACCGAGGCAACAAAATGACCCGAAACTGTCCCTTGACCAGTTTTGACCCATGTTTGACCTATTGACCGAGTTGACCCGAGCCCAAGAGTGTCCCGGAATTTATTTTTCTCCCTAGACGAAAGTGTTTCGTATGGACTATACGGGTACCAGGAGCCCAAAAATATATTTTTCGTAGAAAACGGATGACTAGAACCTCGCTAGAGCCAGGTCAGGAGTCGGAATTTCGCCGAAGAATAGTTTTTCATGAGAACTTGCATATAGGTCACAAAACCTCCGATCTTGGCATGCATGGAAAGAAAACTTGAAAACGAGCTCACCAGAATTTGGCCGAAATGTCGTGGGAGTTGCTCCTGTGCTCAAACAGCTTTGAATCTTGAAAAACAGTCCTTGCTATCGTGTCAGGAAGGCTCGATTTAGTGGGGGAGGTGTGTTTGGCCAAAAAACGCTCACTAGAAAACAGCCAGGCGCCGCACCGCCGCCGGTCGCCGGCTTTTAAAGAGAGAGAACTTGGGGGAGGAGAGAGAGTAAGTGTGTGTGTGTGTGTTTGTGGTGTTAGTGTGTTGGTGTTAGCTTTTATAGCTAGGGTTTTGGGTAGGTTGGGCCTAAAGCCCATTATCGTGTGGCTAGTCTTTTATGCGGCCCAAACGCGTTTCCG
The DNA here is from genome assembly GCF_002127325.2 of Helianthus annuus. Classification (NCBI taxonomy): domain Eukaryota; kingdom Viridiplantae; phylum Streptophyta; class Magnoliopsida; order Asterales; family Asteraceae; genus Helianthus; species Helianthus annuus. Next base: position 86,904,051 of record NC_035446.2, on the reverse strand, counting down.
AGGCCCGTTTTCGCACCCTAACTTCTTGGTAATTCACAAAATATTTTTTTAGGGTCGAAAATACGTAAAGTTATGTCAGAAGTTGATATTTGATGCGTACGTTCGTCGATTGCGTAGAAATCGCGTATAACGTTACGGTTGCCGTTTCTAATCCGTTTTTCAATCCGATTCCAACCGTGAATATTAAACTTCGATTATGAAGCTAAATAAACCATAATATATTGGTTTCAAGAGAATTAACGGGTCTGATTCTCCCGCTTCGAAGTCGGTGCGTTCATACTGCCACGTTTTCGTTCACGTCTGCTTTGTGTTGCGTTCGAAAGTAAGGTTAAGCTCGCAATTTTTTTACTTTGTATATATTAAGTATACGTGTACAAATCGTATTTTTGGCATTGTCAATCCTTCATCCGGTGTCAGTTTGTTAAAGTTCAAACGTTTGATGAAATTCCCGCAATTCACAAATCGCGTACCGTGAAGCCGAAGAGACGTTCCTAAGCTTTTCAAAGGCCTAATTAAGTTAAATTGCATCTTAAAACACCACTCATTGTTGTCTTAATGTTTGTTATGTGCGTAATTATAAATTGAAAATTACCGGTTGTCACACAACATGACCGTATTAATATGTTGGATCATATATTTTGATGCGCTTATCAGATAGTATTTGGTGCATCATCATTATAAAATATTGCATGAGCATATGCAATACCTCAAAATTTAATACATAGGAATGAAAACACGAGCTTTAACTATATGTATGAAATGAAGCCGAAGCTACAAAATAAAGGGAGATTGTTATAAACCCATTATGGGGTTTGAAAGAAATAAAGTTGTGGACCTGAAGACCCATAAAAGGGAAATAATTAAAGAAAATCCCATGGGGGCAAAAAGGTAATTTGTTGCATGAAACCCTAAAAAGGGACAAGCTTAATGAGTGTAACATCCCAACTAAACCGTGGCAAGATATTGTCCGGTTTCCCCGATAAGCGGACATTATCTTACCATGGTTTACTTGTGCTGTTACAAAGAGCCTCCATCATTCTTCACTATTTCTTCATACTCTAGAGAGAGAATTTAGAGAGAGAAAGTGCAAGAATGAGCTATAAGTTCACCGATTTCACGGTTCGCATTAAGGATTCACATTTCCAAGTCGATTTAACCCTTTAAAAGTTGAAGGAACTCGTTTCGTCCGGTTTGATGGATTTGAACTCGGGTTTTCATACATAAGGGTTTAAGGTAAGATTTACGTAAACAGTTGTATAATATTTGTTGTTTGATGCGCGGAATGATGTTATGGATTGTTTATAATGATTTGTCAATAAAAAAAGGTAAAACCTTGATGTGAAACAAGTTCAGATCTGAGATTAACCGTCAATTTACAAGGCTAGGGTTTTTAGCAGTATGATCGCGCGCCACTTCACGCTTCTTATTGATGAACGCGTAGTGTGCCACTTTGCGCTTGGCAAGATAACGCATGGAGTAGACATTGCCCGAGCAGTGTAGAGCACATAGTGAGCCAAATGTAATGCAAGAGTAGCATAGTTAGCGGAATGAGTTCCATGATGGGACGCAATGTCGCCCAAGCGTAGTGCCACGTTGCGCGTGACATTACCCACCTACGCAAAGCAGAGCTTTGCGCATGTATTATCAAACCCCCAAAATACCACATGCGGAATTCACCGCGAGGTGTGTGACGTACCAGAATCTAGCCACCAATCACATTGAACTAACAGTAGAATAATAAACGCATAGTCTTGTTCAATATGAAAAGTGCATTTCAAAACGTTCGATTCAAACAAATATTCGTTCAGCGGAAGCATAAATTATCGTTAAATCAACCGACATCATCTTGTTTAGAAAACATAAACAAAACGTTAATTATTTCCTCAAGTGACACGACTCATGACAACTCTAGCTCCCAAGACTGCAAGTTCCATTCCGCGATGTATCTAACAACCTGCAAACATGCAGAAAAGTGTGTCAACATAAAGTTAGCTAGTTCACAGTTTTGTTTAAAAAAATTAAGTAAGTGTTTAGTTTAAAGACATGTTACGAATAATAAACTCGATACCGATTGACTTTTCTGTTTTTGGTGCCCTCATCAATGTCTATCATCATTGATTGAGATTCCAGGATCCGGCGGGATTGACAGAGTTTTGGCCCCGATAAAACCGATTCGGTTGAATATTATTGATAAGAAAGGAGTAGAAGCAGAATAGACATTGTTTGAATGCTTCATTCATTCATACCGAACAAGTTTACATCTTTTACAAGCTGGCGAAACCTTGGAGAAATTTAGCCAGCATTTCCCCTCTGGGAACCAAAGTGATGTGTGTAAAATGCAACATATAAATTACATCAAATAAGGCATAAAACTAACCCTTTTTAAGTACTAATGTTGGAAAAAGTGTGTTTTTGTCTTCCTTTTGTATTTTCAGGATTAAATGAGCTCTAATTAACAAAAGAAGAAAAAAGGCAGCTAAATCTAACATAAATACAAGAAAAGGAACAAAAGTGGATTGCCCGACCCCTCGACAGCATCCTCCCAAGCAAAACAGAAAAGGCAGAAGACTGAACACGCCCCGTGCTCAGCGAGCACGGGGCCGTGCCCAAGAAGCAGCAGAAAAGACAAACCTGTAGAAGCTTCTATTACTCACCACGGGGGCGTGCCCAGTGAACATGGGGGCGTGCCCAAAGTACTGCAGGCGCATTAATTGTAATTGCGAATTACAATTAATGAGGAGAGATAGTGTTAGACAGGCACGGGGCCGTGCCCAGGCCTCTGTTCAGCCTATAAATAGGAGTGCTTGGCTTCATTACAACTCATCCCTTGGCACCACCTCTCTCACACTTCATCCACCACCCACCACCATCACAACACCATCATCCATCATCCACCACCATCATCCATTGTCCATCATAGAGTGTGTGAGTCGTCTCGGGATCCAAGATTAATCGTAAGAGTTCTTGACAATCAAGGCCATGTTTGCCTAAGTCTCTTACATCACTTGGTGAAGACAAGTGTTTAGTATAATACTTTTTATTGTTAATCTTTTGCACTTTTTATTTGGTTTTGTATTAATGACTTTAATAACTAGTGCTTATATTGAAGGTGACTTTTCTTTATCGTTTGTCCGTGGTGTCTTGGCATTATTTTACTGTCTATATAAAATAAAAGATTTTCACCATTCATATCTCCACGGTCTATATGGAGGTATGTTGGCTACCTGGTCGGGGGTTAAGGGAATGGTTTGGTAAGGGTCTTGCCCTTGTTCAGAGTTTAGAGGTCCTGCAAGGGACCTGGGTCAAATTTAGTAGGATCTCCTTCAATACCCAAAGGTATTGGATGGCGGGGATCCAAACTCTTTGACCCCCTCATAAGTTAACTACTATTAATACTATAACCCGGCTATTTAGGACTGTATCCCTGCTGACTCAGACTACTTAGTCGAGGGTAACGTCACCTCCAAAAGAGGGGCCTACCATATTTGCATTAATAACTTAATTCATTATCTTTCAATAATCCGACCCTTTAAGATTATATCCTTGCTGACGCAAACTACTGGGTTGAGGGTAACGTCGCCTTCAAAAGAGGGGCCTACTACCATAACTAAGATAATCTCTTAAACAAGTGCAAAAATGCGAAAATAATCAAAGGTTATACTAATACACGAGTCGGATCCAAGTGATTCATCTTGTCTATCTGTTTTTTTTTATTTTATTTTTCAGCATTTAGTTAGTTTTATTTTCTTAGTTTAAAAATCTTTTTTCTAACATTTTGATTTGATTAGACGTTGAGGATAAACCGATACTAAAAGCTCTTTTGTCCTTGGACGACCTCGGTATCTTACCAACACTATACTACGTCCACGATGGGTGCACTTGCCCATATGTGTGTTTAGTGTTAGTAAATATTGTGTTTTATAAATTTAAAACTTGGCTAAAAAGTGTAAAAAGGGCTTAAAATATATATCTAAAACATATATACACTAACACGCATCAAGTTTTTGGCGCTGTTGCCGGGGACACAGGGATTTTAAGAAAGTTAGGAATCAACGGCCTAATCATTTTTTTTATTTTCTTTTTAATTTTTTAGGATTTTCTTAGTTTTTTAGCTTCTGCAGAGCTCAGCACGGGTCGTGCCTGCTGAACACGCCCCCGTGCTCAATCATTGGAACTGGCAATCTTGTTTTAAGTCAGACAGTAAGCTGAACACGATGCCGTGCTCACTCAACACGCCCCCGTGCCCAAGATTCAGTTACTGAAAACAGAACCGTTAGATCCCGGCGGTTGGTAATTTCTGACACAAACATGAGTGATAGTAATTCTTTTTACTTTCGGCACTCTTATGGTACGTGGTGTCAATTATGTGGAGGCAACCATAGAGAATTAAAATGTTATTTTCTAAATTATAGGCCCCACTATATAGACCGACCGTCTCCCTATAACCTTAAGAGGGGCGAAAGTAAAAATAATCACTATTTCTCCCTCGAATGCGCCCAGCCAGATATTCTGGGAGAAATGTTCCTTGACCAGTTATTTCAACTAGAAAATCTAATTTTAAATTGGTTAAAGGAGCTTAGGAAGGACTTTAGTAATCCATCCCAAGACGACGACCATGAAGAAATGTTGGGGTCGCATTCCAACAACCTCGTTGCTCCCAAAAATACCTTCAGTTCTAGCGAAGACTTGGACGATAGTCGTCCCTGTGCCGATTGTGTCGTGAAGGTCTCCCCATCGACTTCGTTCGGTGCATACATAGACCTGAGCGATTCGGCATATACCTTCTTTAACAAGAGCCCGGGAAAGGGTTGAACTTGTCCACCTAGAATAAAACTAGGAATTACCCTCACCGACAACCTCTTGCGTTCTCGCCTTAGTCTAGGACATTTAAGGTATCTTAGGCACTTTGGGGTTGTTCCTCCAGTAAGGAACCGCCCGATCCGAATAGACTCCTTAGAAATAGACAAACTTCATAATCAGCCCCTCGACATGGGGCCGTGTCCAGCCAACACGCCCCGTGTCCACCAAAAGATTCCCTTCTGACTTTTACGTCAGAATACGGACAAACTGTGTCAGGATTCTGTCTGCACACGGGGCCGTGTCCAGCCGACACGGGGCCGTGTCCAGCACGCTGTCGTTTTCTATAAATGAAGCCAAGAATTCTGCACATTTGGACCATCTAGGGACAGAGATTTGAAGGAATCTTCTCTCAACTATCCTAGGTATGTTCTAAAAGAAGTTTCCAACAACCTTCTTGTCCTTTCCTCTTTTATCCATTTCCTCTTCTTCATCTTTCTCCAAAAACCTCCATTAAAGTTTGAGAATTCAAGCTTTATGGCAAGAAATATTGGGTTTTGTTCAAGGAATCTTGTTAAAAACAAGTTGTATAACATTATTTTAAGTTACTATTACTCAAAAAGGCTTCACAAGTTAGAGAAAATAACTTAAAACTTCAAGATTCCTTGTTTCAAAATTCTGCAGAAAGGTGAACACGGGGCCGTGCTCATTGAGCACAGGGCCGTGTCCAAGATACTGTTTCAGTAAATAAGCTGTTTTCGGTTTATTTTCACAGAATGTCAAGTGAAAACAGGAAAACATTGTCCGTGCATTCAAGAAACAGTAGAAGTGGAAGAAGGCCTTCCATTGAAGCTACCCTTGTACACTACGTCATGGCACTACGGGAGGCAATCGATGAAATGACTTCGGTAGAGGAGGTCCTAATAGACCGTATAAATTATCTTACGGTAGGGCTGGAAAATAGTTTTCAAGAAATTAACCTCTTGCACCAGAGGTTAAATATTCTTGTGACTCCTCCCATGGAACCCATCCTCCCTCAAGAGGATTGGAACCTAGCGTTCGGAGTCAATAACCCTACCGGATGGGATGATATTCCAGCAGAACCTCCCCTTGAAGATCCACAAGAGGTCCCGGTGGAAGTCACACCTCCTCAAACCAATGCCAATGAGCCCTCCTTTCTCCTCCCAAGGGAGATAGAGGAATGGCTCGCCGACATATGAGGAACCCATAACCGGAGGAAGGAGTTCTATGAAGCCACATTCAACCGAGACTACTATCTTCTCGGAAATTGCTAATTAAAATAACTTGTAGGCTAGAGGCTCCTTGGGTTAAAACTTCTTATGTTTACTTAACTACTAGTATTTTAGGACTATGTAATTCTCTATGGTTTTAATGGAATGATGATTTTAAGGTTTTATGGTGTCGTAATAAATAAAACACACTCATGGTGGTCAAGGATGACAAGGGAAACGAGAAACATAAACCCATGCACAAAAACAAAGCCACCCGACAACAATTTCTCCATTACAGTAAGTTCAGCACAGGCCGTGCCCAGCCAACACGGCCCCGTGCTGAACACCCTGCAGGCAAATGCCCAGTTCAGGTAACTGGACACGGGCCGTGTTCACCGAGCACGCCCCCGTGTCCAGGCTTCTGTCTCTTTTCTTTAATTATTGTTACTGGCACCTGAACACGGGGCCGTGTCCAGACTGCCAGTAACATAAATTTTTTGCTTTTAGCACCATTTTACACATCCAGTCAACCCAAAAATTTATTGTTGGGACACATTGAGGACAATGTGTAATTTAAGTGTGGGGGGATGCTAAAACCTTGATTTTTGCAAGTCCTACTAACAAGCCTTCCACAAAACTCTATTGGAACCGCTAATCACCCCAATTTTTTTTCAAAATTTTTTTTTTATCTTGTCTATGTTTAAGTTGGGAATTCTAAGACTAACAAGGTTATATTTTTATAAGTTTACAACCGATAGCGTCGTGATAAAAAAAAACCAACATAAGAAAATTATGAAACGGCATGACAAGCTTAGTTAAAATTCGATTATATATACTCGATCACATAAAAACCCATTCCCACAAAAGTGAGTTTTGAGCCTTTATAGAGCATACAACTATACATCTTTAAACTAAATGCTCATTTTTTGTTTCTTGTGTGAATAGCCGCTTGGTTCTTACGACTCTAGAACTTGCCACGACAATTCATTCCCGGTCCTTACCAACTTAAACCCAAGTAAGTAAATGATGGAGGCATTAGGACTAACCCTTTTTCTTTCAACGCCATTATTTTTATTTTTCTTTTCACCTACCCAAAAATTCCCCCTAGTTAACCCCTTTGAGCCTAAACCTTTTCATTTCTTAACCCAAAACCCTTTTTACCCACCAAAAAAAAAACTTTTTATTTTCACCCTTTATTTTAAGTAACAAGCTCGGTTTTCATGTGACTAAAATATATATATATATATATATATATATATATATATATATATATATATATATATATATATATATATATATATATATTACAATGAAGTTAGAAATAAGCAAACAAAGCTCCTCAAATAAAAGCTTGTTTGGATAAATACTTCATTTAATAAAGTCACAAAAACAAAATGTTTTACGAAAACTGACGCTTTTTACGACTTTCGCCCTTTTCTACTAACCACTAACCCAACCACCCACCTTTAGCCCAAGCCTAACCCTTCACCCAAAAAGTCCTCTTGATATTTACAAAGGTATAAAGTTAAAAAGGAGGAGGATTGATTGCTTGGCAAGCTTATGGTAGGAATAAGTTCCATGCCGCTCTCGAGTGATTCACTAAAAATACACCTTCGGCCGAGTGTGAGTGATTTCTCCCCTGAGGTATGTGAACTTGTATGTAAATAGAATTTTAGAAAGGCATGTTATGCCTTAATAAATAATTTACCTTATGAAAAGTTCTTAATAAACCATAACGAATAGGATTGTAAATAAGTAAAAATAAAACCTAAACAATCTTGGAAAATCCCGACACTCTATGACAAACCCAAAACCTTCTCTTCTACCAATTTCATTTGGGAGTGTAAGCCACATATTAAAGAGTTTTGCTTGAGGACAAGCAAAAATTCAAGTGTGGGGGTATTTGATGTGTGTAAAATGCAACATATAAATTACATCAAATAAGGCATAAAACTAAACCTTTTTAAGTACTAATGTTGGAAAAAGTGTGTTTTTGTCTTCCTTTTGTATTTTCAGGATTAAATGAGCTCTAATTAACAAAAGAAGCAAAAAGGCAGCTAAATCTAACATAAATACAAGAAAAGGAACAAAAGTGGATTGCCCGACCCCTCGACAGCATCCTCCCAAGCAAAACAGAAAAGGCAGAAGACTGAACACGCCCCGTGCTCAGCGAGCACGGGGCCGTGCCCAAGAAGCAGCAGAAAAGACAAACCTGTAGAAGCTTCCATTGCTCACCACGGGGGCGTGCCCAGTGAACACGGGGGCGTGCCCAAAGTACTGTAGGCGCATTAATTGTAATTGCGAATTACAATTAATGAGGAGAGATAGTGTCAGACAGGCACGGGGCCGTGCCCAGCAGACACGGGGTCGTGCCCAGGCCTCTGTTCAGCCTATAAATAGGAGTGCTTGGCTTCATTGCAACTCATCCCTTGGCACCACCTCTCTCACACTTCATCCACCACTCACCACCATCACAACACCATCATCCACCACCATCATCCATTGTCCATCGTAGAGTGTGTGAGTCGTCTCGGGATCCAAGATTGATCGTAAGAGTTCTTGACAATCAAGGCCATGTTTGCCTAAGTCTCTTACATCACTTGGTGAAGACAAGTGTTTAGTATAATACTTTTTATTTTTAATCTTTTGCACTTTTTATTTGGTTTTGTATTAATGAATTTAATAACTAGTTGCTTATGTTGAAGGTGACTTTTCCTTATCGTTTGTCCGTGGTGTCTTGGCATTATTTTACTATCTATATAAAATAAAAGATTTTCACCATTCATATCTCCACGGTCTATATGGAGGTATGTTGGCTACCTGGTCGGGGGTTAAGGGAACGGTTTGGTAAGGGTCTTGCCCTTGTTCAGCGTTTAGAGGTCCTGCAAGGGACCTGGGTCAAATTTAGTAGGATCTCCTTCAATACCCAAAGGTATTGGATGGCGGGGATCCAAACTCTTTGACCCCCTCATAAGTTAACTACTATTAATACTATAACCCGGCTATTTAGGACTGTATCCCTGCTGACTCAGACTACTTAGTCGAGGGTAACGTCACCTCCAAAAGAGGGGCCTACCATAATTTGCATTAATAACTTAGTTCATTATCTTTCAATAATCAGACCCTTTAGGATTGTATCCTTGCTGACTCAAACTACTGGGTTGAGGGTAACGTCGCCTTCAAAAGAGGGGCCTACTACAATAACTAAGATAATCTCTTAAACAAGTGCAAAAGTGCGAAAATAATCAAAGGTTATACTAATACACGAGTCGGATCCAAGTGATTCATCTTGTCTATCGGTTTTTTTATTTTATTTTTCAGCATTTAGTTAGTTTTATTTTCTTAGTTTAAAAATCTTTTTTCTAACATTTTGATTTGATTAAACGTTGAGGATAAACCGGTACTAAAAGCTCTTGTGTCCTTGGACGACCTCGGTATCTTACCAACACTATACTACGTCCACGATGGGTGCACTTGCCCATATGTGTGTTTAGTGTTAGTAAATATCGTGTTTTATAAATTTAAAACTTGGCTAAAAAGTGTAAAAAGGGCTTAAAATATATATCTAAAACATATATACACTAACACGCATCACAAAGCTTCTCAAATGAGGAGCCCAAGTCATATATTTATAGGCAACGCCCATTCGTCCGAATGCACCTGCCACAGATGGGCTCCTCTCGTACAAATGTGACTCAGCTATTGAATAAAAATCCGAGGCTCACTCGCTGCCCTAAGCCCTACAGTTCCTTCGGACGGATGTGATGTCCTGTCCGTACGAATGGGTACAAACATTACAAATCCGGCCCGTTTTCACACTAATCTATACAATATTTAACACACGCTCTATCTAGCCTATTCGCACAGTGGCGGACATACAAAATATGAACTAACAGATTCTCCCTTGGCCGTCACTATCGAATCTTGAACTTTGAAAATGAGAGCCGTGTTTTGAATATTCTGCAACTTCAATCAGGCATCTTGAAATCTTCGACCGATTCCCCCTTGATTGAAGATCTGGGCTTGCATTATCTTCAATATGCACAAATTCCCCCTGAAATGAATCTTCAGGTCTTTGTTTGCACAGTTCCCGACCTCCCCTGATTTGCTATATTGCAATCTTCACGAATAATCATCAACTTAAGATTAATCAATGAAGCTTCTCTGTTTTAGCTTTAACCACCTCCGCATTCGGTTTTTCATTTATCATTTTAGCTCCATCATGCATTCCGCCTGCTTGATCCTCTAATCTTTAAAAACCTAACCGACAATTGATAGAAACTTCGAACACCACACTGGTTAACTTCAAATCTGTGATTACCCACGAAAATCTGAAATCCCGTTTTCTGTAATCATCTTTAAGCACCCTCCTGAATGATTGATAAGTTTAAATGGTAATCTCCACAATCAGCAAATCTTCATCGGATAACAAATCATCTGATAACACATTCAGATCTTAGAAACATTCATCCACGATCAGATTCACATTCTTCCTCTTTAGTCAAGAAAACAGATGTATAGTCTTCTCCGTTAGTTCCGGCAGCAACTTAATCAACAAACGTCATCATTCCCCGATGATTAGTCCAAAAACAATTCCTCTGCTCGAAGATTAACCATTCTGACACTTTAGACTATCACAATGCTATGATATCTGATAAGTATCCACAATACAGTTGCATCTCCTGACGCTAAACCTCCTGACCGGCTTGACGAAGACCCGGGACTCAAATCCCAAGACGTCAATCTGACCCTGATCTGTAGAGTCTGAACTTCCTTGTGATCACGAAATCACGAATCCAGTTCCTATGCATCCCCAAACAATCTGAAGTCGGAACCACCCGAATACTGTTGCATTGTCACGAATTTCAAAAATGTTCGAATTTCAATATATTTTATGACATTTTTGTTCCTTCTCATTTTTGCAAATTCTGACATCTTATTAGTGAATTCCCCCTCAAATTGAGCAATTCAGTCCTCTTTTATCTCTGAAAAGCTCGACTATGCTGAAAATGTGTCATTTTGGTTTCCGGAAGTCAGTTTTTCATCAATGCGGATTTTTCGTTAAGGCCCATAGATAGTCAGATAACCCAGATGATAAACATTTTGCACAAGTATCATAACTACCCCACTAATTTCCACAATCTGTGATCGCATCATCATATCTGTTCTCTGAAGCTCCGGACAGTGTCTCCGTACAACCCATCTTGGTCGTTAAAAACCTCGAAAAAAAATTCAATCCCCAAATTTTTTTTTTGGAGACTCATCTCGTTATTGCGATCAAAAATGCCTTTTTTAGGCATTTGCTCGTTCGTGCGAATGGGGTAGGTCCATTCGTGCGAATGGGCTGATTTTGGAACGAATGACATTTTCGAATGGATGAGAATCTCCTCTTATCTGAGAGTCCACTTCGTACGAATGGAGAGCTGCCACTTCGTACGAATGGGAGAGCACGTTCGCGCGAATGCGACTTATCCAATCTCACGAAGATTTCCAATCACATTTTTCGATCCAGAATCTTTATTTCTGCGAATTTCATGATGAAACTTCACAGATATGTGCGAAAATCAATTACGAATCTAATGATGTTTTCAATTTCAAATTCCATCCGGGATTGACCTTCAATTTGATGTTTATTTGATGTTTTACGTATAAACCCTCTAAAAATCCAAAATTCATGAGCGTAGGTGATTCAATCAACTGTAAGATCGATTGAATCGGTACCGTAGCTCTAATACCAATTGAGATTCCAGGATCCGGCGGGTTTGACGGAGTTTTGGCCCTGATAGAAACGATTTGATAGAATATTTATAGGCAATGCCCATTCTTTTGAATGCACCTGGGACAGATGGGTTCCTCTCGTACGAATGTGACTTGGGCGGATGTGATGTCCCATTCGCATGAATGTGCCATTCGTACGAATGGGTACAAACATTACAAATCTGGCCCGTTTTCACACTAATCTATACAATATTTAACACACGCTCTATCCAGCCTATTCGCACAATGGCGGACATACAAAATATGCACCAACATTAATCAAAGTGTTTAAGGTCATTAGTTCACGCCCAGCTCCCAACACGGTGTGAGGTTTGTCAGGCCTAACAGCGCTATCAACTAATACCCCGTTGCCTCCCAGTCAACTAGCGGGTATGTAAGTAGGGACTTTTGTGATAGAGTTGAGTTTATTAACTAATATCGAAACTAAACCAAGACATTTAAAAGTATTGCTCCCAGGAATATTAGTTTGTTTGTCCCCTCGGACGCATGCTTGTGAAAGAGTAGTGAACTCATCTTAGTTTGCACGGTATGATAACGTACTTCCAGCGTTAATTAATGGTTAGGTCCGTTACACGTGACCTAAGGTTTAAATAATGTAAGTACATACGTGTGTGGGGTCATGCAATACCCTAAGTGTCCAAACAACTCAGTGTTTTAGTGATCAGGTTAATACGTTTATTATATAGCATCACACAACTGACATATACATAATTCGAAATAGTTAAACACATACATGTATTTCATGGATCATTAAACTTGAGCAAAGCATGTTTATTTATACATAAACTCGGATCATAACCATGTAC